>NW_017616704.1:3744462-4133534 GCF_001879475.1 Ipomoea nil | reverse complement strand
TTCCAAAGGCTACACTTGGAAATAATAGAGCAGGGACAAACTCACCCCAATGCCTATCTACTCAACACACAGGTCGTGCCCACCTCTTCGAGGAAATCAAATCGGGACAACAACAGGACCCGGAACTAGATAAAATCCGCCACGACCTAACTCGAGGGAAAGAGGGCCCCTTCGAAGCACACCCAGACGGCAGCCTCCGCTACAAAGGGAGTGGTGTGTACCCTCAACGCACCCCCACTTGAAACAGCGGATCTTGGAGGAAGGACACAACTCCCCTTACTCCGTCCACCAGGCGGTGACAAATTATACCAAGACGTAAAGAAATCGTTTTGGTGGCCGAATATGAAAAAGGAAATCGTAGACTTTGTGGCCAAGTGTCTGAATTGCCAAAGGGTAAAAGCCGAACGATGCAAACCCAAGGGACTCGTACAACCCCTTGAAATACCACAAGGAAAATGGGATTCCATATCCATGGACTTCGTCGGAGGGCTACCCCCAACGAAAACCGGTAAGGATAAAATCTGGGTCATAGTGGATCGACTGACCAAGACAGCGCGATTCATTGCCATGAAAGAAACATGGACGATGACGCAACTAGCCCAAGCTTACGTAAACTGGGTAGTGAAATACCACGGAGTTCCCCGAAACATTGTGTCCGACCGAGATTCCAGGTTCCTCTCGCAATTCTGGAAGTCACTACAAGCGGCGTTGGGGACGCAACTAAAGCTAAGCACAGCCTTTCACCCCACCACAGACGGCCAAACCGAAAGAACCATCCAAACCCTCGAAGACATGCTAAGAGCCTGCACGCTCGACTTCCGAGGGACGTGAGAAGAACACCTAGACCTCATCGAGTTCTCGTACAACAACAGCTACCACGCGAGCATTCGCATGGCACCCTACGAAAGCACTGTATGGTCAGAAATGTAGAACCCCATTATGTTGGGAAGATATGGTCAACCCGGTAACACTGGGCCCCCAATACCTACAGGACACCATAGCTAAGGTCAAACACATCCAGGAAAGGATGAAGGCCGCCAAGATCGCCAGAAGTCTTACGCCGACCTAAAGAGGAAGCAAGCCGAATTCAACCTCGGGGACAAGGTCTGGCTAAGGATCTCGCCACACGAGGGTAATGAGGTTCGGGAGAAAAGGAAAACTCAGCCCCCGGTTCATCGGCCCTTACGAAATCGTGGAGAGAATCGGAGACTTGGCCTACCGTCTCGCCTTACCCGTGGAGCTAGAACGAGTACACAACGTGTTCCACATATCTCAGCTAAAGAAATACATACACGATCCAAGCCACGTACTCCAACACGAGACCGTGGACCTCGACGAGTCACTAGTATACGAAGAGAAACCCGTAAGAATCCTGGACACCAAAAACAAGAAATACCCGGAACGGAGTCATGGAAATGGTGAAGGTCCTCTGGACCAACCACGGGACCGAGGGAAGCCACATGGGAACTTAAGGACACGATGAAGGAGCGATACCCCGAGCTGTTCACTCCAGGTAACTAAGAGAAAACTTTCTTTTTTTTTCACCCGGGGCCAAGCTTCGGGGACGAAGCTTCCTGTTAAGGGGGGGAGAGTGTAACACCCCGTGTTACGAATCCTAAAACCAACTGATTAATTAAATTAATTAATAACCCAGGAGAAAGAATAAATTATAATGATTAATTAGGGAAAAAGGCCACCATAGCCCATGGCCCAAATATATAAACCCAACCCCTAACCCAATAGGATTAAACTCTAAATAAACCCTTGGATCTATAAATAGGGAACTTAGGGAGCACCTAGAACCCCCACACGCCTAGACGCCCACCACCGCAGGAGAGCTCCAAGAATTCCTTAGAAGAAATCAAGAAAGCAAGAAAGCTTAAAGAAAGATCCTTCATAGCCAAGGAATTAATTAAGGCTAAGAGGTAACCCATGTCTCAACAAAACCTATTTTCATAGCTATGATTTCCCCTTAGGGTTTCCCCCATATGATTGTAAATGGCGAATTACTATGATTATTATTGATGTTGATTTAATGATTCCATGGGGAATCTTGATAATCTTGATACTGGGAGTTTCTTGATGATTATGATGTTCTTGATGAATAATTGGGATTCTTGATGATTATGTGTTGTTCTTGATGATTATGATGTTCTTGATGATTAATTGGTATCCTTGATGATTATGTGTTGTTCCTACCGAATCTTGCAATTAGAAACGAACCGTATTCTTGTTGATATAAAAGTGATTAGAACCCTAGGTTGTATCGTATGATCTTATTCTTGGATTATCGGGTGGGAAATCGCATGTTTGGGTGTTGATTATGATTAGAAAAGCATGTTAGGTTATGTGCCGTTCGTCTATCGTATTTGATCCGTTAATTGTCTATGTGTTGTCGTTAATTACGTTGAAAAGTGTCTAAGCATGGTTTCGGGTTCCACAACGGTTCCCGGGACGAAAAGTGGTGAAAAGAGTCAGTGGGGGGTAGGTGGGGGTAGGGGACCCGCCACCTACCCGCGGCAATCTCGGGTAGCTCCGGCAGCGGGCAGCCGGCGGGTGGACCCCCACCCACCGGCTACCCGCTGGAATCTCACCCCACCCGGGACCTCGGCTTCCCCGATCCCCGTGGTGTCCCAACGGACCCCGTTTGTCGTGCCTATGTCTAGTTTGATGTTTCGGGTACCGTTCGTAGGTTTATGAGTCTGTTATATCGCATGCTAGATGAATTGGTATCCCGTTGACCTAGGTGAAGAAAGTATGAACCCCTTAGGACTATTCTTAGTATGTGATGGATCACGCATAGGTTTTGTTATACGTTTTCTCCCCCTTCCTAATGTGTAATGTGGGTTGCATGTGCTTGCTATGTGTTATGTGTGTGTGCTACCCCAATTCGGTTGCGATCGGATTGGTTATCCTGAGCTGCGGTTCAGAAGCTGGCTGCGGTCAGATTGGTATTCCTGGCTGCGGTCAGATGACATTCTCTTGGGCTGCGGTCCACCGTTTGGTTGAGATCAAACGTTTCTATACGAGCTGCGGTTCGTCCTTTATCCTGGCTGCGGTCAGATGACACTCTCTTGGGCTGCGGTCCACTGTTTGGTTGCGATCAAACATTATGATGAGCTGCGGTTCATCGGTCGGTTGCGATCGACCTCCCCGTGTTGTGATACGGGGCATGGTGCTGCGGGGCTGTGTCGGAGCTATATGCGCTGACCCTCATGTATGGGCATGCGATCGGTCCCGTGGCGCCAACAATGTGCATTATGCGTGTGATATGGACGAGTTGTGACTATGATGCCGTGGGATGTGACTATGGGTTTCATATTGGGGATAGTTTATGATGGGATTATGATTACCGTTTATGCCTTGTTGTAACTGCTTTATCTATTGTGAAATGCTTATGCTTGCTATGTCTACTGCTGGCGTCTAGCCTTAACTGTTGAGTCATTCCCGGTTTTAAAAGCTAGAGTTCGTAGGATATATCTTCATGCTCATAATGGTTTTCGTATATCTATATATATATATCTCTATATGTATTGTATTTCAACGCGTTGGAGTGGGTTACCAGCATCTCTCGCTGAACAGATATATTTGGCTTTCAGGCACAGAAGAATAAGTCACTGGAGCGCACTAGAACTCGGAACATAGAAGTAGATAGTTCCCTTTTTCGGCCTGCGTGCCATATTATGCATTTACACTATTGAGGATATTAGTTAGTTAGCCTGTGCACCTGGGTTCTCTAGCTCAGGTGTGGCATAGCACCCCGTACACTTGTATTACGTTTTGGGATTTAATGAGATAATACCTTTAGTTTATAAGTTTTAAATGTCTTGAAAATCTGGGGTGTTACAACTCAGGACTATGGTCTCCGCATCACACCGTCATCGTCGGCCGATCTGCATGCCTTTTCTGACTCAGACTGGGCCGGCTGCCCGATTGATAGGAAGTCTACCAGCGGTTATGCAGTCTTCTTAGGGAGCAACTTCATTTCGTGGGTGTCTCGCAAGCAACGCACTGTAGCAATGTCCTCCACAGAGGCTGAGTATAAAGGCCTAGCTGATGTTTCTGCAGAAGTTACGTGGATTGTGTCGTTACTTCGGGAGTTAGGGTTATCCACCGGTAAACCGGCTACACTCTGGTGTGATAATCTTGGCGCCACATACCTTGCAGCGAATCCAGTTTTCCATGCCCGCACGAAACACGTTGAAATCGACTATCATTTCGTACGGGATAAGGTTGCGTCTGGGGATTTCATTGTTAGTTTTATTTCCACCAAGGAGCAGCTTGCAGACATCTTCACCAAGCCACTTCCTGCTGCGCGTTTTCAGACTCTACGGAGCAAGCTCAATATTGTTCTATCCCTCCTTGAGCTTGAGGGGGAGTGTTAGACATTATATTATTGTTATTAGTTTTATATTGTATAGTTTATATTCATGTTGCTTTAGTCTTAGTTTGTTATTTCTAGTCTAGAGTTCAGGAGACTTATGAGGATGCTTTCATATAGGTCTCTATCATGTAATTGATTGATTGAATTTGAAATCCTAAAACTCATCATAATAATATTAAAGCCTGTCGGTGTCAGTAGCATCGATGCAGCATCTAATGGTACATTAAAAATTTATTGGTAGAACTTAATTACCAACATTAATAGTTATGTAAAATGAAGTGGTAATCGTACCAATGTACCAAATATAGCAGATTACCATGAAACAATAATAATTATTATGAAAGGTAATTAAATAAGATTAGTCCTTATACTTAAGAACAATAATTAATAAACTAAGTGGCTTGTGGTCCATTGGTACTTGGTTGTTCCCTTAAGTGGGAAGTGATAGGTTCAAACCTCACTTGAAGGGAATAGTGTGTATATAGGGTATCCCTCTTTTTTTTTAAAAAATAAAATAATTAATAATGTCAATTAATAATAATTACAATAAAGGCAAAATTGTAATTAAGGGATGCCAAATACTAATCTCAATTTACCACTGCCATAAAACTATTGCTAGTCTCAAAACAGGCCAAGCCAATAATTATAACACTTTATCACTCAAATTAGGCTCATAAACCTTAATGACCCAAGTGAATTATAACATGGACGAAAAATGGTCTAGTACTGAAATAGACCCAAAACTTAATATTATTACCAACAATAAATACCATTAACAAAATATGATAGTAATAATTAAAGCTTAATAAACATGTTATAATAAAATAAAAGAGCTATAATTATTATTAAAAATATCAATCAAAATGGTGGTATTCATATTTTAATGACCCAATATAGGTCCCAAATAGCTTGTTCAAAATAGGTTTTAAAGTCCCAAAGATACATAAAACTAAAATGTGCTCAAAATTAAGGGGAAACCAAAACAAGCTACTTTAACATGCCATAATGCCTAAAATTGGCCTAAGGATCCAAAATTTAGTGATATTTAATAATGAAGTTCATATACTATGAGTTAATAGTATGCAAAATCCGTTCTTAAAACATGATGTTCTGAATGCATAATTATAAAAATAATTTATAAATATACGTAGCATGCTTGGATTTGCATATTAATAATTTAATGTATTATTAACCCATATATACTAGATAAATTGCAATACTTGAAGCAATTTAATATGCACCTTAACATTAAATTGAAAATTCAAACAGTAAATTAAAACTTAATATTTGTCCCAAATTGAATGATAATTTATTAATGAATTAAGGAGAAATTAAACTGAACAATTAAACTATAAGAAGTCCAAATATGATGAACGAAAGCTTAAGCAAGTCCAAAATACTAAATAGGCCCAGAATTTTATTTTATTTAAAAAAAATAGTGGACTGGGTTAGACCCGGCCCAAAATATATTTCCATCATCATCATCTTCCTCTTTATGCCTAGCAGCCTGAACAACCAAAGTAAAAACCTAACTCCTTGAGAATAACCAGCGCCATCAGAAGTTGCAAGGGAGAACTACAGCAAATCGAAGCCGGCACCGCCAGGAGGAGGAGAGGGAGCAATGAAGTCGTCGGGAATCCAGTTTCACCACCGTCGTTTCTCCTCTTCGCAGCGCCGACGTCCGCCGCCAACCGCGACGTTGCCCATCGTCCGCTCCGCGCAACTACAACTCTCTTCGTCGCCCAGAAAGCGCGAACGGAAACACGGCGACGCACGCAGTGCTTGTTGTAGCCATCGTGGCCTTTAAGCAAAAGCACAACTGTCTCCTCATGCTGAAACCATGAACTAATGGTGGCTGCCAGAAAACGGTGCACTGGCGGCGTCCGAAATCAGCTCCGAGGTCGCCGACGAGGTGTGCTTGGAACCTGTGCCTCGGCCTCCATTTTTCCGGCCAAGATCCGACGTCTAAAACTAAAGATAACCATCCGGACAATTCTCCAGCAAACTCAAGCAATCAGAGAAAAAATAATTCAAACATCCCAAAATCAATGGTAATTAATTATGTGCTTAATGTTTTAAAAAAACAACCACAATTAATTTTATCCGAATGGAAAAACAATTACAAATAATTCCAGAATATACACAACAATTTGCTTAATTATATAAAAACCAAATAGACATATTATGTATCCATATTTTGAAGAATTAAGATGAATGTAATTGTAAACCAAAGCATATACAAAAAAAACTTAATATATATGAAATTAATGTTGATTTTTAGACAATAACAATCAACCAGACAGGCTCTGATACCAAATGTTATATATAAATAATCTAACGATATTAAACAGTAGTATACGAGAAACCTGACCTCGTATAAGTAGAAGCGATAGCCGTGATGATCTCCAGCCATAGTGGATGTTCTTGTTGTGTTGCCTCATGAATGGTAGATCGTTAGTCATAGTTAGTCACATACTTGACTCAGAACCCTAGATGGCGTATTTGTGTCTGCTAAGAAGTATGAGTACCGTATCTTTATGTGCTATATAATGAATATCCTAAATCCCATTATATTAGGCACAGAGTTTGGTTGAATAACAACTTCTAGTTATTCAATCCAACCAGACCACTTAATAAGCCTAGTCAACTTGCACCTAGAGCTGTCAAAAATGGGTTTTACCCGCCGGGTCGACCCGTCCCGTACCGCCGTAAGTAGGGGACGGGTTCTTCAAATTTTGATCCGCCAGGAGGCGAGCTTTTTAGCCCGTCCCGCCTGGGTCACGGGTCCAGGCGGGGCGGGTCACGGGTTTAGCCCACGACCTGCTAATACATATATATTTTGTATATATATTTAGTATTTAATACATGTTATTTTGGTTTGTGTAATTATGTTAGTGTGTTATAACTTATAGGATTATAGATTTATAGGAATACAATACTAGGTAGTGTTACTGTACGTCTATACAGTGATTTTTTTTTTAAGGATATTGTACAGTGATTTTTTTTTTATTAAAAAAATTTAACACAGTGAAAAAATTGATTGGCGGGCTAGTCCGCCCCGCCAGCGGGCTTTGGCATGGCGGGGCGGGCTGGCCACATTCAAAGCCCGCTAAGAGGCGGGCTTTTTTGCCCGTCCCGCTACGAGGACGGGCTTTGGTGTGTTTTGGCCCGTCCCGCCCCGCGAGACCGTTTCGACGGCTCTACTTGCACCACTTAATTAAGGCCCTAATATATAATATATATTATTAGGAAAAATCTTACATCGAGTTTATCATTGTGGAACAATTGAAGAAGTAAAAAGGAGAAGATTATACTTTTGTTCTTGTGACTATTGGGTATTGTTAATTGGGGTCCACGAGTTTAAAAATTGTCAATTTGACTCCACAACTATTCAATTTTTCTCAATTTCAGTCACTTCAGCCAAATTACCATAAAACATAGCCACAAATTTTTAATGAGTAAAATGATGAGGACAATTTAGTTTTTTTCTTATTCTCTTCTTTTACTTCTCCATTTCAACCCCTACAAGTACAAAGGAGGGCCCAACATCATGTTTTAACTATCAATCACCATTGGGATCTTAGTGGCCAATGTTTTGAACTTCTTCTTCTCTAAGATCAAGTGGGAATGTTTTTTGAGCTTCGGCGGCGCCGTCATTCTAGCGGTGTTCAGCATTACCAGATACATCTTCCTTACGGAGACGCCGAACTTCCGAATCAAGCGCGACAGCAACAACGTCGCAAAAGAACGACTATGGAAGATCATGAGAATTGACAACGTTGACGAAGAGTTCAACCACTTGATCGAAGCAAGTGAAGCCTCTAGAATAGTCGAGCATCCATAGCACAACATGCTGCAGAGGAAATACAGGCCACAGCCAACAATGGCGATCATGACCCCCTTTTTTCCAACAGTTTACAAGGATTAATGTTATCATGTTTTACACCCTCATGCTATTCAACATCATTGGCTTCGAAGATAATGCTTTTGAGCTTGGGTGGCGCCGTCGTTTTGACGGTGATTGTAACACCCCTAATTTTTAAAGCATTTAAAGACTTATAAAAATAAAGGCAGACTAATAATAATAATCCGGACAGAGCATAAACTATCTATATGAGTCGGGGTGTTATGCCACACCTAGGTTTGAGAACCTAGATGCACAGGCTAAGACTATCCAGACATGTAAATCCACAAGTCAACAATCAATTACAATCCATGGCACGCAGGCCAACCACTACAACTAGGGATAACTAGTCCAATTGTAGACCACACTAATTAATTAATGGAAATTCTAGTCCAATTAAATCCTTTTTAATTATACATTATCGGGATTAATTCATAATTAGTCCGGATTCGGAGGCCGTAACATGGGGTGTTACACCCTCCCCCCCTTACAAAGAGCTTCGTCCCCGAAGCTCAGACACAGATCACTCCCCTCGTTCCTAGATACCATGCAGTTTGGGCTTTAAATTAGGGAAATGTGGCTCATGTTTTTGTTATCTAATAAGTGTAGGGTGGGGATGGATCAAGGCAGCGGCAAGTAATGTTTGAGACTTAGGTGTACCTTGGTGTCTTGCTCCCGAGCTTGAAGCTCCACGTGTGCCAAACATGGCCTCGATTGCCGTCACTCTCCTGTCCAACGAGCTCGTTGCGAGGATCAAGGACGAAAACCCCTCATCCATGATCCTGTTCTGTCTCAAGAGCTGCACGAGGATGCGCTCGTTGGTGGCGAAGGTTTTGAGCAATGAAAACCATCCCACTCATGGGCCTAGCTTCGGTTCGGCTTATGTCCACCCCTTTCTTTTCCATGATCCAACTTAGGATCATCCCGTAGGGTAAACTGAGCCGGTTGCTAGATTTACAGAACTCCATGTGCTTCAACATGAGAGCGGGCAAATTGAATTTGACCTTATGCTTAAGGAAATAGGCAAAGGTGCATTTCAGGCTTCCCACATCTTTACTCCTATTGTTAGTGGGCAACAGGCTGTCTGACACAATCAAGACTAGTAGCTTTTGTTCTGCGGTTAACAACTTCTTAATTGGCCTCGTGGCCGAAGTGAAATCGTCTTGCCTTCCCAACAAGTAGCCGAGGTAGTCCTCATATCCCACGTCTCGGGTACTAATCCATGCCTTTCGGTCATAGTCTGACACGCCCGTGGCGGTCAATTTCAGAAGTTTAGTCAGTTGGACCTCGGTTAGCACTATTTCCTTGCCCCGGACCTTAGAGGTGATTTCCAATTTATCTCCGTGTTTGGTGGCTACCAAGTGGCGGTAGAATTCCTTCACCAATTCAGGACATGTATCCCCTTTTATTGCGATGTACGTATCCAACAGGCCTTGGAATTTAAGCATATCAACTAGCTCCGAAGAGAATTGGTCGGGTTCTTGTGTTTTACCTCCCAACACCGTGTAGTCGGCGTCGTTCCACTCCGGGACTTGTGCGTAGATGGGTCTTTTCGGCATTGTAGGGGTGTAGGAGGTGGCTACGGGTGCGGGATCGATTTTTCGGTGGGAACTCCGGTGAGGGTTTCGGTGAGTGCACGGGCGGCGACGGCGGCGGTGAATGTTGCGGCTTCGGTGGTTGCGGGTGTTGCTCGGCGTGGTGATTGGCAGTGGGGGCTCGGCGGGCTGGCGACGGGAAGAGCGCGGGTGAGGATTACGGCAGTGGGTTGGTGCGACGCAGTGGTGCGATGGTGGCAGCTGGGCGGCGCTCGTACGGGTAGTCGGCGGTGGTTGGTCGGGCGGTTGGCGGTGAGTGGCTGGGGTGTCGCCGGGAGGTTTACGTGCGAGTGGCGGTGGGTGGCTGTGTGAGGTGCGACCGGAAAAAAGCGAGAGAGAGAAAAGTGGGAAAGGGGGGAAGAAGGAAGAAGGGTTTTTGATTTGGGGATTTTTGGGTTTTAGGGATTTGGAAAGGGGTTAAGAAGGTTGTGTCCCCTTAAAATTTTAAGAAACATTTGTTGTTTAGTGGTTAAGATTTTGGTTTTGTAAATAGGAGGTCTAAGGTTCGATTCTTATTAGTTATTAGTCCCCGTAATGCACTCCTTTTATGTTCTTTAGGACTTCCTACTACTCGTTTGCCCCAGAGCGGAAAAATTTCGAGTTTAGACTTTCTAGTTACACCCCTTAGGTTTTTTTTTTTTTTTCCAGTCATTGGTTTCGGGATTTGTAGATTATAGGAGGCACACCTTTTATGTTCTTTAGGACTTCCTACTACTCGTTTGCCCCATGGTGGAAAAGTTTCGAGTTTAGACTTTCTAGTTGCACCCCTTAGGTTTTTTTTTTTTTTTTTTCCAGTCATTGGTTTCCGGATTCGTAGATTATAGGAGGCACACCTTTTATGTTCTTGAGGACTTCCTACTACTTGTTTGCCCCAGGGTGGAAAAGTTTCAAGTTTAGACTTTCTAGTTGCACCCCTTAGGTTTTTCTTTTAAGTCATTGGTTTCGGGATTCGTAGATTATAGGAGGCACAAATTTAATTTTTTTAATTAATCCGAGGGACGGAGTAAGGGAAATTTAAGCTGATTGAACTAATTAATTCAGCTTTTATTGAAAAGTATAGGGACTCAAAATAATCGAGCTAAGTAAGCGGTTCTACTGTAAAAGGGATAGTTTACAAGGGTTCGTAGCTATCTATCCTAGACAGAATTCTTCTTCTGGATTTTATTCCAATTGACTCGTAGGGTCCTCGTCTCCTAGAGCTACGTTCTCTATGTCGACCCCGGCTTTGGCTTCAAGGTCGGCTTGGGTGCGACTGATGACGAACACCTTTCCAGGTGCCCCGTAGTTCCCTCGATTGTTCGCATTCCCCTGTTGGACCGCGACCGTAGGCTTTGCACCTGGGGGTTGGGTGCACTGGAAGGCCTTGTGTCCCTCTCCTCCGCAGTTGAAGCACCGTAAGGCGTTTCCGAAGCAATCCTTGCCCCTATGGTCCTTATTACACCTTTTGCAAAGGAATTGTCTTCCGTTGGTTTCATTGTACCTTATAGGCGGTCCTTGGTTTGGTGGGTTAACTGCCCTCGTGTTAGAGTCGTTCCTTGTTCTCTTTACAGTCGGTCTCCCACTTCCGTTATTCCTTTTCTGGATTTGTTCTTGAACTCCCCGTTGTAGAAGTTGGATCCGGTAAAGGTCGGCGGCGCTAGTGTAAGCCTCGTTGAGGGTCCTGCGCTTACTGACGGTTAGAGCTTTCGGGTTTCGAAGTTGAGACCCGCCACGAACTTCTCTATTTTAGTCACTTCTATGGGCACTAATTCAGGCGCGAAATGAGCTAGCTCAAGGAATCGTTTGTGGTATTCCTCCACTGTTGTCATTCCCTGTTTTCAGGTGGAGGAATTCTTCATACATGGCTGCCCTCACATGCGTGGGGTAGAAACGTCCTCGTAACTGAGCCTTCGGGGTTTCCTAGTTGAATCCCAGTTCTTACCTACAGGCAGGTCCTTCGTGAACCCACCAAAGATTAGCCTCATGTCCGAAGTAGAACAAGGCTAGTTCCACACGGCGTCCATCTGGGCATTCCACTACTTCAAAGATCTTGTCGAACGTCCGGATTCATTCCTCGAGGGTCGCAGGATCTTCTTCCCCTACGAAGATGGGAGGGTGATGGCTCGAGATTTGGCGAGCCACATCTGGGTTTCCGTTCGGGGGTGGTCGGTTGTTGTTATTTAGAATGGCGTTGCTCAGCGTCTGGGTGACCTGAGTCAACTGTTGTAGGTTCTGAGTTAGCGAATCTTGGGTAGAAGGCTCAGGGGTTCTCGACTGGTTCCTTGTTGGCACCATTCCGGTATCTACAAGGTTAGCACCGATCGTAACGGTAATTTAGGGATTCGTATCCTTACCTTGATACTATAATTTATGGGGAACTTTTAAGCTAAGCACAGAATAGATAAAGGAGAAGTTAAGCAGACAATGATAGATAAACTCACAGCCTCACCGCGTGCCCTAAACGTCCTAGATCCTATGTACTTAAGTATCTAGAATCCAAACTTAATGTCCTAAAGTCTTGTCTTAGGGGCCTTATCCTAGGGTCGAACTTAAGCTCGAATACCAAATGTAACACCCCTAATTTTTAAAGCATTTAAAGACTTATAAAAATAAAGGCAGACTAATAATAATAATAATCCGGACAGAGCATAGACTATCCACGTGGATCGGGGTGTTATGCCACACCTAGGTTTGAGAACCTAAATGCACAGGCTAAGACTATCCAGACAAGTAAATCCATAAGTCAACAATAAATTACAATCCATGGCACGCAGGCCAACCACTACAACTAGGGATAACTGGACTAAGACTACGAGTCCATCTAGCGCGCTCCTCACCTAATAATCATTACCTGAAAAACATATCGTAGCAACCGTCAGCGAATAATGCTGAGTAACCCACTCCCACACGTTAAGTACAATAAATATAAGTATAGCAAATCATTTTAAAACTGGAATACATATATAACCTAAGCAACTCTAACTTTAAATCAAGATCAAGACTCAAGACACAACAATAGACTTGACACTATAAAACAATCGTAAAGACTAGCATGCATCCTAAGAACACAAGACAAGGCATAATAGACAAGTAAGCTCATAAGTAGCAATTAAAGGCAACAATGGGATCCAATGTCAATCAATTAGCAAGTAATCATCAAAGCACACAATCCATCTTCCAACCTTATACTAAGTTCCAACCTTTTCACTCCACACCATCCTTATATCAGTTCCAACATGTACCTCCAGGACACTCTTATACCTCCTCCCTTTCCTCCGGAGCAACTACATGCCCCACTCCGTAACCACCAACAAGTCTACCAACATGGTAACACCGAAGTGTCATTCGCATGGTCCGTGCCTCTAGCACCAATACCAAGGGGTCAACGCATATAACTCTAACATGACACCGCGGCGCTTATACCCTGACTCAAGCCTTTAGCCAGCAAGTCTAAGGGGTGGTCCGTGCCTTTAGCACGATAACCAAGCACTCGTTGTGCTTTCCGCCAACAATTCATCTCCACCAATCACAATCTCATCATCATCAATCACATCAATCATTGTGCAATGACCACGGTACCCATCATCATTCAATCAATCAATCATGTAATCAACAATAACAATCAAGGCATATAAACAAACGACACACGCACTACACACAAATTCCTAGAACAGTACTCAAAACATTGTACGAGACTCACACACACCAAACGGGGTATAACGGGACACGGGGAAACAACAAACGGGGGAAAACACCCCGCCACACCTCGTCTTTCCAGCGGGTGGGCAGTGGGTGGTAGAACACCTGCCGGCGGCGTCCCCATTCCGGCGGGTGCCCAGCGAGCAATCGCCTGCCCGCCGGCTGCCCACTGGAACTGGGCAGCGTGGGCAGCGGGTAGGTGGTGAGGATTCAGCCCCCCACCTACCCCGCATTGGTACTAAGGTAGAAAACTCGATTCGGGGTTCGTTCGTGGAACTCAAAACCATGTCTAAACACACTCCAACACGTAACAACAACATCACGGATTCAATTAACGAAGATTAAACGAAGAATCATTCCAATTACATTCTAACACTATTCTTAAACATGCCAAGACTTGACATCAATCACATAACGGTTCAGGAGCATCCGGAACCTCAAGAATATCAAGAAATCTATATGCAATGTCCTAAAGACAAGTCCTAGGCTAGACTCAACACCCGAACATGCATAAACCCACCTAATAACACCAAGATTATCATAACACGAAATCCACGATATAAATCCTAGGGACAAGCTCTAGGCATAATTAAAATATAAGATTACACATATGATCAATCACAACATCAAGATCACCAAGATTATCAAACAAACACAATATAAATCCTAGGCAAAGCTCTATCAAGACTCAATCACAGAATCACACATCAAAGGAGCCAATAATCAAGATATAGCAAGGAAAATAGGTTTTGTAAGACATGGGTTACCTCTTATCCCTAATCAATATCCTTGGCTACTAAGGTTCTTCTCTAAGATCTTCCTCCAATTGATCTCCCTAGGTTCGGTGGTGGGGAACCCTTTGCTAGGTTTCCTCGGGGGATGTCTCGCGTGGTAGAATTAATTGTGGTAAGGTTTCTAAATGCTTCCTAATCTCCTATATATAGATTCATGAGTCCTAACTAGAATCTGAATAGTAAAGACCCACTTTCCCTATTCCTAACAGAATTAAAGACTTGATTAAGGATAAGGGTCCATGATCCATTGTGGACCACACTAATTAATTAATGGAAATTCTAGTCCAATTAAATCCTTTTTAATTATACATTATCGGGATTAATCCATAATTAGTCCGGATTCGGAAGCCGTAACACGGGGTGTTACAGTGTTCATCATTATTGGCTCATCTTCCTCCCGGAGACGCCGAACTCCCTAATCGAGCGCGGCAACCACGACGTCGCCAAAGAACTACTCAAGAAGATCAAGGGAATTGACAACGTCGATGAAGACTTCAATGACTTGATCGTGGCAAGTGAAGCCCCCAGGAAAGTCGAGCATCCAATCCATCCATGGCACATCATGTTGAAGAGAAAGAAATGGAGAAAAAAAGAGAAGAAAAGAAGCAAAAGACTAAATTGCTCTCATCATTTTATCCATTTAATTTTTCTGGCTACTTTTTGCCGACAATTTGGCTAGAGGGACTGAAATTGAGAAAAATTGAATAGTTGTGGAGTCAAATTGATAATTTGTTAAACTCATGAATCTCAATTAACAAGACCCCAATAGTCATAAGACCAAAAATGAAATTTTCTTGACTAAAAAGGTTATTTTCCCTAAATAATAATTTTGATTTTTTTAAAATAATTTTAAAAGATAATAACTTATGTGGCATTCTACATGGCCGGTGAATTAGGCTATCAATATGTTGAAATGGGACTGCTTGCAATGCAACATAGCCTTTTTTTTTCTTTAAAAAAAAAACAATAAAATTGAAGCAATATCATACAATTCTGACAAGCAGAATTGCATATTATGCAATTCTGTTGTTAGAATTACGGCAGAATTGGCAAGCCACTTTTTATTTTTAATTATTATTATAATATTATGATATGACTTTATTGCTAAATGAAATAGTTTTTGATAAGTTGATGTGAAAGTGAGACCACTTTTGAAAGATGAGAGAGAATTATGGATGAAGAATGAATAGTGAATAATTGTAAATTTAGTGATATAAAATTTTGAAAGTGAGGGAAGAATGTAAAGGTGCGGATAACCTTAGTGTTCATAGGCTATTATAGATTAAAATAGATTTATTGCATTATTTTAACAAAGGATTCAATTATATTTTTTGTTTTTTTAGTTCAATGATTTAATTATATTTTGGTATTTTAGTTGGATGGCTCACTGCCAATTATTATACCATTGGACCATAGTCCACCTTGTAAGGTTATTGATCAATTGCATAAGATGTTGGAAAAATGGCATAAAATGGTATGGAAAATGACTATTTTGTGGTACAAATATTAGTGTGCTTCACTTCCTATTTGGGTCGGGTCAAAGTGGATTCGGGTTCTTCGTTGTGAGACAAAGAGTTTGTGATGCGAGTTTATTTGTACATGTTTCTAGTATTTGTTTGAATCTATTTGTGGGTTTTTTTTTTTTTTTGAATGCTTTTTGTGGGGTTTAAGTTCATGAAAATGTTACTTTAATTGCATATTCCCTTGTTTTATCATTTATATATGGCTTTTTGTTTTGAATATTTTACGGTGTTTGTTAGTGTTTTGGAACCACTTTAGGTCAAGTGTAAAAGCAAGGGAAGTTCTAGGATGAGTTTGGAGCCAATACAAAGTCAAGGTGAAGCTAAGGAGCTGGCTAAAATGCTTCAAAGAGGGCCAAAGAGTGGTACTTTCAATGGATTTGATCATATGAACAAAAAAAGGAAAAAGTGGAGCAAAACACCAAAGAGTTGTAATTCCCGCTGAATTTGGCGACACCTTAGTATTTTGATCATATCTCACTCTAGGAATATCCGATTCAAGTGATTCTTGTGCAATTGGAAAGAAGACTCGAAGGGATACAACCTATGACTCAGCAAAAAACTCAACGCGTCGAATCCCAGACTCGACGCATCAAAAACTTCCAGTAAGTTTCGTCACTTTTCAAAAGATCGAGCAAGATTCTCTCACAGATTGGCGACAGTTTGGTTTTAGGACCATATCTCAGCCTAGGAATATCTAGGGCTGTCAAAGTGGGTCAAAATCCGCGGGCTGGCCCGTACCCGCCCCACAGTGGGGCGGGTTAGGGCCACCAAAAAACAGGCCCGTGAAAACGCTGGCCTAACGGGCTTAGCCCGCGGAGGGCCATAGCCCGCGCGGGTAAACCCGCGCGGGTTGCGGGCCTACCCGCGGGCCAAGCCCTTTAAAAAAAATATCTGTATATAATAATATAAATTATAAAATATAATATAACAATAAAGAAACTGCTTAAGACTAAAGAAAAGAGGTAAAACCTAAATTCCTAATCCTAATCCTAATTGACTACTGTTTACTGTCTCTCTCTATATATAATATAATATAATTGTTTAAGACTAAAGAAAAAAAATCCCTAATCCACTAGGCAACTTTTATTTTTATTTTTATTTTGTCTTAAACTTATAAAGTTTATTTATAATTAATGAAATGCATTTTGGCATGCAGGAATATGTTCCGCAGTACGATGAAATAGTGTCCAAGTTGATCTAGGAGGAGGTTGGGATTGAAGACTAAATTAGGGGCCACAATATGTTGTCATTTCAGTCACAGAAGAACAAATCCTAGAAGAAGAAGAAGAAAAGATGCTTATTAGACAATTTTTTTATTTTTTTTTTAAATTTTAACACCAGCCCGCGGGCCAACCCGCGGGGCCCGCAAGCCCGCATGGGGCGGGCTTGGGTTGCATATCTCCTAGCCCGCGGGCTTCGCGGGCTGGCCCGCAAAAATCCGCAAAAAGAAAAGCCCGCGGTGGGGCGGGCCTAATGGGGCGGGCCGGCCCGTTTTGACAGCCCTAGGAATATCCAAATGAAATGATTCTTGTGCCATTGGAAATAAGATTCTAAGATCTACATCTCGTATCAAGACATCAAAGTCTATATCAGAAGTGAAAAGGGTCAAAATAAGCCTGCAAACTGGACCTACGTCATTGGGTGAGATTTTGGGAAATGAGTTTGCACCACTATATATACAACTATAAAAAGCCCATATTTCTTCAACCCTGGGGCATTATTCAGATTTTTGGATACAAGAAGAAGAGAAAATTGAGAGTTACAAGTTGTCTTGGGAAGAAAGGAGAAAAGTCAAGGAGATTTGGGAGAATCACTCAGTCTACTCTTTTACTTACTTTGATCTCTTGTAAACTCTTTATTATTGTTATGTATTGCATATAACCATGCTTGGCTAATTTACTTCAAAGATTCTTGAGTAAAAAGTGTTTATGAACCTATGTGTCTGTTTATCAAATTCTTAATATATTGATGTTTGGGTTTTAAACTTGTGTGGCAATTGTGATTATATTGTTTTTGCTAGTAGTTCAGGGCCCGAATTACTTGTTTCATAGCTTTATTTATGTCATAACGGGAGTTAGGCATAATTGAGAGTACACACAATTGCACTTAACTGTTGCACCTTGGGAGAGGGCATATATGTTAGGGAGTTTAATTCTTGATTATTGCACATCGGGAGAAGGTAGTTGTTAGGAATTTATTATGAATGCTTGTTTTTATATTGTTGGGTGTTTATATCACGGGAGTGAATATTCACAAGGATTAGGGATTACAGGAGTAACTCTATACCATCTTTGCATTCTCACATTTGTTTAAACCCTGTTTTAATATTGTTCATAAGGTTGGCACTAGGTGATTAAATAGTTGAATCCCAGGAATCTCATTCTCTCTCTATTGTTTCACAAACCTACTGATTTGCTTTATTTTAATTGTTTTATGCAACCATCCTTGATAAACGTTAGGATTAGCTACATAAGAATAAATTAGTAGCTAGTGCTTGATACACCCTACTTCCCTGTGGATCGATAACTCGTTACTCAGAGTTTATTTGCTTGAAAATATACTACAATCAGTTTGATATATTGTATGCTCACAACGGATAATGGGTGAATGAGAGATTGATTCTCAAAGTAGATCCATTTGAGTTGGAAAATGAAGGTGAAAAGACTTTAAAGTAGCCTTTGTTTCACACTGGTTTGGGAAATGGGTTTGCACCACTATATATACAAGAACCTTTTTAAGGCACACTGAATTGCATAGCATAGAGACTCTCTCTCGCACGCAGGGGGAGGGGTGCAAATCAAATCCAAAAATGAGTTTGAAAAGGCTTGACGTTTGTACGCCGGCACCTGTGGGCATGAATGTCGTCCAAAAAAGTGGCTAGCCTTGCGGGCTAAGTTATGTTAACGTTTCGTAAATATATTCCAATTTTTTTAGCGACTGTCTGAGTAATAACCGAATCGTGGCTTGTACTACTCAGTTGGAGGACTTACCATTCGGTCAAATGGGTTTGACCAGATGGTAGTCTTTGACTCCTCCTCTCGTAACCGCTCGGGTTCTACTCGTAAGTACCATTTGGAGTAGCAACCATTCGAACCACTCTTCAGAGTACAGTTCTGGGTGTTAATTCTTATCAGTTACTGAATTAATTTCATACTAATTCTAATTTTAAATTTTAGAATTAATCTCCAGATTAATGGTTGTCTGTTTTGAAGGTTACTCGTACTGATTTTAATATCAGTGTAAATTTCATTGTTAAATGTTATTTAATTCATCAACTCCTATATAAGTTGTGGTTGAGTAGATGATTTTATATATTGAAATTATAGCATTTCTCCTCTCGAAACTCTGCACTTCCTTCTGCGAAAAACCTCATTTGTTCATCTCGTGTTCTTGTTCGTCGGGTTCTATTGTTTGAGTGCTCAAACTTAGAATCGTAGCTTGTTTTATCCTGAAAAACCTAGGCTACAACGCTCATAACAACTTCAGGAGGTAGAAAATAAGGTATTAATAATAGTGTGGGTATCATACTGTAGACACAGAAATTTTGAACCTGATAAATGGACAGACAAAATTATTATTGGGCCGGTGTCGAGATTGGTTATTGAACCAATTTAATTTAATTGGGCCATAATAATTAAATTAATTTAATGAGTCCAATTAGACTTGATTTAGACTATTGAATTAATTAATTAACTGGTCCAAGCCCACTTCATATTTGAATTTGAATTATAATTTAAATTTAAATATAATATTAATTTTATTATATTTGAATTAAATGATTATAATTTAATTTCAATTTGAAATAGATTATACAATAATGAACCTAGACTTGATCTTTGGCAAGGTTCATTTTCCTAATTAAATTAATTAATTAATTAGTTAATTAAAAAGGGGAGTTGGTTGAGGAAGTTTGGTTAGGCTTTTACTATAAATAGAGCCTTCGTTTTCATTCCAAAACACACCTTAAATACATTGAGAACAACTTGAAGACTTGAGAACTTGAAGGCATTGAAGAACGCTTGACAACTTGAAGGCTTGAAGATTTGAGAGCTCTTTTGAAGGCATTTGAAGATCTTGAAGAATTAAAGGCATTGAAGGAATTTTTTTTTTTTGCAGGTTGTAAAGATCTTGAAGCAAATTGAAGCCTTTTTAGTTGATTGCTTCGGAGCTTGACGTTTGCTGTTGAAGATCACGCCGTTAAAATCCCGCAAGCTACGCCGTTTAAATCCCGGAGGCAGGCGCCACTTGAATCCCGGAGGTTACGCTATTTGAATCCCGGAGGCACTTCAATAGATAACGGCATTGAAGAACGCTTGATGACTTGAAGGAATTTTTGTTGATTTTGCAGGCAATTTGAATCCATTGCAGGTACTTTGGAGCTTTGAAGAATTGATTGGCTCGAAGATCTTGATGTCTTTTGAAGGCATTTGAGGATCTTAAGGCAACTTGAATCCATTGCATGTGTGTTTTGAAACTTTGCAGGGTCGATTATTTTTAAATTCTTGACATTCGTTGTTGAAAGTCACGCCAATTGAATCCCAGAAGCTACGCCACTTGAATCCCGGAGGCACGCGCCAATTGAATCCTGGAGGCTACGCTATTTGAATCCCGGAGGCACTTCCATAGATATCGACAAAGATTTTGTACCTGCATTGAATTATACACACGCTGTAAACAGATTTTGTGAATATATACAAAGTTTACGTTTTTGTGTTTACAGATTTTGGCACGCCCAGTGGGAATACTCTGCCTCTCATCTCTTCACTGTTGATTTGCGAGCTCTACAAGGAAGGAATCCAAATGGCATCAAGAAATCCCTCCTCTAAGATGACCTACGCTCAAGCTACCCGCTCCAAGGCATCATCCGTGGCCGGTTCTGGTGATAGTCGCGAAATGGAAAGACCAATGACTCGAAGCGGAGTGAGGAGCTTAGGGGTGGAACTGAACGAGACCCAGAACATGGTTCGCAACATCGTTCGAAGGATTGAAAAGAACTCCACCAAGTCATGGAAAGCTGCATATGATAAGGGTTCATCTTCGACGAGGGAAACTGTTGGCGACAAGAGTCATATGGGCCCTACTACCACAAAAGGAACTCCTAGCAGCAAGAATATGACTCCCCCAAAAGGAACCCCTAGCAGCGGTAGCTCCTTTCTACATCTCAGTCATCACCTCTGCGCAAAACATCGTCGGAATTAACTCACACCTATACAATCATGCCCGCTATGACGACAAACGCAGCTTCGGTGGAGGAACAACTAGCAAACATCACCAAAGCTCTTGAGGGGATAACAACGTTCATGCATAACCAAGAAAGGAGAATCAATGAGCTCAGCGAAAAAGTTGAAAGCGGAAGAAACGGCGAAACAAATCGAGCTTCCGAGAAGCAGCCTCAAACCCAAGAAGATGAGATTGATGTCGAGTCACCGCGTCATCAAAGTAGGCCAGGAATGGAAGAGACAATCTCTCGTCCACCACCCGCTGAGAAGAGTATTCCAATTTCTGAGGGCATGATACATGTTGAGCAGTTGAACGACTACATCATGGGAGCAATTAAAGTGAAGCTCGATGGAGGACAATCTTCATGCACTTACACTAAGCCCTATACTTAGAGGATTGAAGAAATTAAGATGCCGCTGGGCTATCAACCTCCCAAGTTCCAGCAGTTTGATGGAAAAGGGAACCCAAGGCAGCACATCGCCCACTTCATTGAAACCTGTAATGATGCAGGAACATACGGAGATCTCCTCGTCAAGCAGTTCGTTCGCTCTCTGAAGGGCACTGCCTTTGATTGGTACACCGACCTGGAGCATGGTTGCATTGATAGCTGG
The DNA here is from genome assembly GCF_001879475.1 of Ipomoea nil. Lineage (NCBI taxonomy): Eukaryota > Viridiplantae > Streptophyta > Magnoliopsida > Solanales > Convolvulaceae > Ipomoea > Ipomoea nil. The sequence continues at coordinate 4,111,825 of NW_017616704.1, read as the reverse complement.
AATGATATGGAGAGCGAGTTCTTGACCCGCTTCTACAGCACAAGAAAGACTGTCAGCTTCTTGGAGCTCACCACTACCCACCAATGGAAGGGTGAATGTGCAGCCGCCTTCATCGAGAGATGGAGGGAGTTGTGTCTCAACTGTAAAGAGAGGATATCACAAAGCTCTGCAATTGAAATGTGCATCCAAGGCATGCACTTTGAGCTCTCTTACATCTTGCACAGAATCAAGCCCGGGACATTTGAAGAACTATCTAGTCGTGCTCATGATATGGAATTGAGTATTGAAGCCAATGGGGGACTAAGCATGTCAAGTATGCCCAGCTCATCAAAGGCACCTACAAACCAAGATATCAACAAATGGAGTAAGTTTTTTCTAAAGCAAGAGAAGAAAGAGACGATGAACGTGATGACAGGACCAATGCGGGTTTTCACCAAAGTGGATGAGAAGCCCAAGCCGAGATCATTCCCCGGCCCATCAAGGGGAGCTAGAAAAACAATTGTTGAAGAGTGGCAGGAGAAACAATATCCATTCTTCGATTCTGACGTTTCTCCTATGTTTGACGAGTTGCTGAAACTCAAATTAATTGAATTGCCTGAGATGAAGCGCCCCGAAGAAGTTGCTAGGGTGGATGACCTCAAGTATTGCAAATATCACCGTCTCCTCAGCCACCCGATTGAAAAGTGCTTCGTTTTCAAAGATAGAGTCATGTCGCTTGCTCGAAATGGGCAGATAGAGGTTGCAGATGCTAGCGCAAGCACAAACCAAATTTCATGTGGAAGGTTTACTCCATTAGTTATAGAAGATGGGGAGAATAATGGGGGCAAGCAACATAAATGCACACTTCCATTTAGAGTAAAGCATGTTGACGTGCAGTACTTAAAACCATCACAAGTCGATCCTGTTAGTCATATTAAACCATTAAAGAAAATGACAAAGCAATGGGTTGAGAAGAAGTCGGCAAGGGACCCCGTCCACGACTTGAAGAAGAAAGGACGTCCTAGCAAGCCACGAGGACCAGTTACCCTATCTCAATACATGCCAAAGGGGTTTCGCCTGAGTAGAACAGACATTCTTGGAACTTGCTTAAATACCAATGAAGAACATGTTGAAGTGGGAGAATCTTCATTCCCCTTGATTGAAGGAAGCAACGAGGTCCAAACTCGCAAAGTCGTGTCTTATACCGCCGAGATAACTTTTAAAGATGAAGATCTATTGCTTGGTAGTACGCCACATAATCGTCCGTTGTTTGTTGAAGGTTATGCCCGCGAGCAAAAGTTTAAAAGGATTTTGATTGATCAAGGGTCGGCTGTGAACATTCTGTCACTCCGGGCTATGAAGGAACTTAACATCTCCACCGATGAACTCTCTCAAAGCCGCTTAATGATTTAAGGATTTAATCAAGGCAGACAAAGAGCGGGTACCATTAGACTCGACCTCAGGATCGGAACGCTAAACTCAAGTACACTATGTTACGTGATAGATGCAAGGACGTCTTACAACTTGCTGCTAGGCCGCCCTTGGATACATGAGAATGGAGTAGTCCCCTCATCCTGGCACCAACGCCTCATGTTTGAAAAAGACGGGGTGAGAGAAAAGGTAGTCGCTGATGAAACTCCCTTCATCAAAGCAGAATCATACTTCGCAGATGAAAAGTTTTACTTGAAGAAACAAGTTGTAGAGGAGGCTAAGCAAAGCGATATTGACACACCTCCCGGTCCAAAGTGGAAAGGCAAACAAGTCGTAGACCAACCTCATTGCCAATAGGAACTTTTTTTCCCGCTTACAAGAATTGAACCATTGAAAGCTCCCCCAGCCAAACCTCTTGGAGAAGAAACCAAAGATAACGATGCTCGGGATGGAATAGATGAAATGTTGCCTGTTAAGCGCACTAATGGCTTCGACCCCAATGCTTATAAACTTCTAGCTAAAGCTGGCTACAATACCAAGGAGCCGCAGAAGTTGGGGAAGCTTATCCCAGAAGTCGGCGGTAAAGGCAAGTCAAATCAGCAGGGACCGCATGAACGTAAAGGATTAGGCTATGGGCTCCCTAAACCAGTGCAAATCTTCATAAACAGAGCTGCAAGAAATTGCATCACGTCTACCGATGAGGAGGAACACCACAAGAGGCAATCAGTCTTTGATAGGATTGGCGAGGTAGAACCACAACGGTCAGTCTTTCATAGGCTCGGGCCAAATCCCAAACCTGCTAAGAGGAAGTCCATACACGACAGACTCGGAGCTGCTCGAGTTTTAAAAGAACACACTGATACTTCTATTGAAATAGAGTCTTCAAAAAGACTTAGAAGTATAGTTCCCTCTCGTATGAGACGAGAAGTTGATGTCCATGTTTCATGTAGCAAAGTCTTGAAGGTCCAGCTAAAGACCATTATATACACCCGTGTGCAAGAAGGCAAAGAAGAAGACCTTGATTCAGGTTATGGAGCGACACCAACCCAAGATGAGGTGCCGTCTTCATTCCACATTAATTGACATGATGAGATCTCGGTTGTAGGGGGCATGTACAACTTGGTTAATGAAAATGATGCGCAAGTTTGCCCTATTGAGTAAATGAGACTACTTGATAAATGATATCCACCAAAAATGCAACACGTGGTTAAACTGCTAATGCATCTCGCTTGTCTATGGGTGGGCCCAAGTCATAGACGCTCCTGGCCTGCATGAGCTTAAACTGTGAACGGCTTTACTTTTTTAAAAAAAAAAAATTGGAACTACGTTTGACTTGATCTCCTGTGTAGGAGTACGTAGGCAACTTAGAAACACCTCCCTTTTCTAAGTTCAGCCATAACAAAAAAAGTTTTGTTCACGTTGCGTATAATGGTGATGTTGTGATTAAGTCAAGGTCACGTCAATTATTGGCATGGAAAAGAGGGGGAAAAAGTGTAGAAATTATTACAAGACAACTATCAAGGCATGCGCTCTCGTAGCAGTTTTGCTTAGCACTCTGATTCTATCTTGGTCTACAGTGGTCCGATTAATGCGATTTAAGTGTCTTTGGAAAGATAATTTACAAAGTTAAAACTCTCTTGAAGACAAAGTTTGAATGTGAGATTTAATGGGTCAAACATTGAAGCGAAGTGACGCCACGAATCTGTCCATAATTGCTCATGTTCAAATTTTATTTGAATATTTCAAGGATACGATTCATTTTAAGTTGGCATTGTTTGTTTTCAAGTTCAGTGGTAATGAAAGGAGATTTTATTATATTAAATGACAAGACTAAGTTACTTTGATAGTTCAGCTTCAGGTGTGGTTGTTGGTCATGGATTTCAAGCACTGCAATGGATGTTGTACTAGAGGTGGCGAATTAATTGGTATGATTGTCCTTGTTGCTGGACATCACCATGGTTTTCTGCCCTTGAAAGTGCATCATTTTGAACGTGTCAAAATTGAGAAGTCGCTACAAAATATATATATATATATATATATATATATATATATATATATATATATATATATATATATATATATATAATAATGATGATATACTATATACGTACATATAGATATGTCATATATACACATTCACATCACTACGCGTGGATTACATATGTTATGTACATATATACACATTATTATTATTATTTTTATATTATTATTACTATTAAAATATTGAAAAAAAAAAACAAAACAAAAGAAAAGAAAAGAGAAAAATGAAAAAACGAAGTAGAAGGAAAACAAAAACAAAATAAACCAAAAAAAAAAAATGAAACATAATGAAACACAAAGAAAAGGCAAAACATAAAGCAAAGAAGAGAAGAAGGGGAAAACGAAGCAAAAAAAAAAAAAAAAAAAAAAAAAAAAAAAAAAAAAAAAATTGAAAAGGGAGAAAAGAGAAGGGGTAGGTGGCTGTGTTGCAGGCTCCTAGGGGTGTGTTGTCACCATCGAATTAATCCAACTCCCAAAGACATGTCTACACCATATTTCACGTTCAGTAGTTCTTCTTTTGCTATTTCTTCACTCGATGTACGCGGCAACCACAGTGGTACGAGGATCAAACGTCCGGCGCGAGGCTTCCCGTCAGCATGGTTCCTAGATGAGCAGCGCAAGTCCTACATTTCAGCGGCTCAGACGAGTCCTGCAAAGGAAAATTTCTAGGGAGCAGCTCAGCGGCGTCCACGACTGAGCAACAGAACTCCAGTGACTTTTGCGAGCCTCCGGCAGCAGCGTTGGTGGGTGAGCGCCGACTTTTGCAAAAACAAAAAATCTCCAGCGGGCAATTCCGGCGACCCTCCAGCAGCGGCGATCTCCGACGACCTGCAACAGACGAAAAAGGAACTCCGACGACTCCCGCGAAAAACTCCGTCGACTTCTACGGAAAAATAAAAATAAAAATTCTGGCGACCTTCAACAGAAGGTAAAGCTCTGGTGACCTTGACGGTGAAATTCCGACGACCTTGATGGTAAAACTCCGGCGTCTTTTGCAAAGATCTTTCGACAGCAGTGACTCACGCGAAGAACTTCCCTCCTGCAAAACAAGAAGACATCGCAAGCGGCGTTGACGGCGAGGAACGGTCTCTGGCTTTTAGGCAGAACGGAGCTGGGCAGCGAGCGTTGACTGAAAAAAAAATTCCAGTAAACTCCAGCAAAAAGCAGCGCGGGTGGTTGAGCGGCGATTCCTAGCTGTCTCCGGCGAACAATTCTAGCAACTCCGGTGGTTGTTCTACTTGCTTGGCATATTTCACGTTACTCGTTTCATGAGGGTGGCCAAGTTCCTTAAGCTGCAATGGACAAAAAAAAATTTCAGCTCTCCCGGATTGCTCCTTGTTACCCCAGGTTCCCTTTCAGCTCTCCCGGATTGCTCCTTGTTACCCCAGGTTCCCTCTTGTTTTGTATGATGCAGCTGTATGTATTTTCAGCCCTGCAGATCAAATGCATACGGAGAAGATGAATATAAAGGTGAGACTAAGATTTACCTTGCTGAAGGAAAACTGGTTGCTGTAATCTGCACTTCTCTGTTGCGTTGATTGAAAGGCTGATGGATTTTGGTCTTATTTATAGTGTCTCGGAAGGGGGTATTACAGTTAGAGCAAAATTGAAACTCTACAGTCCATGATTGAGCTTGCTGGAATTTCGGATGAGGGTATGAGATAAGGCCAAGAGTTGATTCAGTTATTCCCTCACATGGTTATTAATTAATGCCAGAGTTGACTCAGAATTTCTGTTGGTCCAGTCCTAACATAATGGAATATGTTATTAACATAATTTTGAGTTCATGAAATATGTTATTATTAACATAATGCCATGGATGAGAGTATGTCATTAACATGATCTTGAGTTCATGGAATGTCACTACACCAATGTCATCCTAAAATAATATTGGGCTCATAGAATTAAGATGCACGTTGTTGAATTTAAAGGACAGTTGTTAAGTTTCGAGACTTCCTCGCTCCAAGCACATCAAGCAGCATGTTCCGGCAAGTCTCGAGGGGGCAATTTGTAGACACCGAAATTTTGAACCTGATAAATGGACAGACAAAATTATTGTTGGGCCGGTGTCGAGATTGGTTATTGAACCAGTTTAATTTAATTGGGCCATAATAATTAAATTAATTTAATGAGTCCAATTAGACTTGATTTGGGCTATTGAATTAATTAATTAACTGGTCCAAGCCCACTTCATATTTGAATTTGAATTATAATTATAATTTAAATATAATATTAATTTTATTATATTTGAATTAAATGATTATAATTTAATTTGAATTTGAATTAGATTATACAATAATGAACCTAGACTTGATCTTGGGCAAGGTTGATTTTCCTAATTAAATTAATTAATTAATTAGTTAATTAAAAAGAGGAGTTGGTTGAGGAAGTTTGGTTAGGCTTTTACTATAAATAGAGTCTTCGTTTTCATTCCAAAACACGCCTTAAATACATTGAGAACAACTTGAAGACTTGAGAGCTTGAAGGCATTGAAGAACGCTTGACAACTTGAAGACTTGAAGATTTGAGAGCGCTTTTGAAGGCATTTGAAGATCTTGAAGAATTAAAGGCATTGAAGGTTTTTTTTTTTTTTACAGGTTTTAAAGATCTTGAAGCAACTTGAAGCCTTTTTAGTTGATTGCTTCGGAGCTTGACGTTTGCTGTTGAAGATTACGCCGTTTGAATCCCGGAAGCTACGCCATTTAAATCCCGGAAGCTACACCGTTTAAATCCCGGAGGCACGCGCCACTTGAATCCCGGAGGTTACGCTATTTGAATCCCGGAGGAACTTCAATAGATAACGGCATTGAAGAACGCTTGATGACTTAAAGGCATTTTTGTTGATTTTGCAGGCAATTTGAATCCATTGCAGGTACTTTGGAGCTTTGAAGAATTGATTGGCTCGAAGATCTTGAAGTCTTTTGAAGGCATTTGAGGATCTTAAGGCAACTTGAATCCATTGCATGTGTTTTGAAACTTTGCAGGGTCGATTATTTCTAAATTCTTGACGTTCGTTGTTAAAAGTCACGCCAATTGAATCCCGGAAGCTACGCCACTTGAATCCCGGAGGCATGCGCCAATTGAATCCCGGAGGCTACGCTATTTGAATCCCGGAGGCACTTCCATAGATAACGACAGAGATTTTATACCTGCATTGAATTATACACACGCTGTAAACAGGTTTTGTGAATATATACAAAGTTTACTTTTTTTGTGTTTACACACACGACTCAAGCTAACAACCTAACCTTGAGTCGTTTGTTTTGTGCTTTTTAATTTTTCAAAAATATTATTTTTCGTAGTAATATTTCGTAACAAGCTTAAAACCTTTTTTTTTTTGTATTTCCTTGAAGAAATGGAGAACCCCACACTGCCAATCAACAATGGGGACGAGTTTGTTGAGAACAACAATGGTGGGAGGGGTAACAATGTTGCACATTCCTAGACATCGGTGAACATTAGTTCACAAACCGGTGGGAGCACTGAGGGGTACATCTCCATGATGCGTGTACCTTCGGTACCGAGTTGTTCGGCTGAAAAGCTTGAGAAGTTCAACGAATCGAACCTCAAGAGGTAGCAGCAAAATATGATGTTCTACCTAGCAACTCTCGGCTTGTAAATGTTCTTGACTGAGAGGGTTCCTGGGTTAAAAGAACAGGATGCCCAATCCATGATGACAGTTGGTTTTTGGAAGGATTCTGACTTTCTTTGCTGAAACTACATCCTACACGGATTGTGTGATGCGCTATACGATGTATATCGCAGAATTGGCATAGCGAAAGTGTGACACCCAGGAAATTAATTCCTTAAACCCGAATTAATTACTTAATTGATTCCTATTTTCCTTATAATTCCTTCAAAATTTCCATTGAGTTTAGTTAAGGGACCTAGTTCGACCAAATCCCTTAGCCTTTTGAATTTGGTCAATGGGTTAGACCTTGTGCTTTATTCCTTGTACTCTAGCCTTTAATTGAAAGAATTGCACCTAACTTGTTTGTGGGAAGGAGAGGTCCTTTTAGTCTTTTCACAAGTCCTAACTTGGAACCCAAGATATTTCCTAGACACATTCATCCTAGTCTTCCACACTTAGCCAAAGAAAAACCTCTCTCTCTCTCTCTCTCTCTCTCTCTCTCTCTCTCTCTCTCTCTCTCTCTCTCTCTCTCTCTCTCTCTCTACATTCTAGCTTATCCCCCAAGCTACCTTAAACCCTCTCATTCTACCAAGAAAACTCCTCACCTTATCTAAGGAAACCAAGCAAGATTTCACCTTTCATCATCTACAAGCTTAGGAAGGGTAAGTTCTAGGCTTCTATGGTTTTATTTCTTAGTTTTTACACCTTCTTTATCTAAGTTTTTTCTCTTTGCTTGGTGGGTTTTGGTTTGTGTAATGAAGATCACTTGGAAGAGGACCTTCAAGAAGGATCTTAGGAGTTTGGGAAGTGTTGAATAGGCTAAGAAGGTAACCCATGTCTTACAAAATCTATTTACACTTGCTATGTATAATTTATTGATGTTCTTGAGTGATTCTATGCATATTCTTGTATATATGCTTTGTATAGCTTATATCTAGGGTTCTCTAATGCTATTTATTGAGCTATTCTATGTATTCAAGCCCCTCTTGTTGTTGATGTGAGTTTTGAGGTGTTTGGACTTGAACTTGTGCATTCTTGCAATTTTTCCCCGAAGTGGATTTCTTCTCTCTGTTTCAGTACTGGTGGGCAGTTTGCCAGCCACCATACCACCCGCTGGTACATGGTGTAATATGGCAGGGGGTTCAACGGGTGGTTGACCACCCGTTGGTACGGGTTGTTTTCAGCGAGTGGTTTGCCTCCCACCCGAACCACCCACTTGTACATTGGTTCTTGGCTTCCGTTTTAGTGACCCATTGTGTACTTGTGTATCTTGATGTCTCGTAAATCTAGAACGATGTCTTAAGTATCCTTGGTAGGATTTGTGAGTTTTGAATTGTGTTTGTGATCCAACTTTGTGATTCGTTGGATTGAAGTGAAGTCTATGATGTTCGTATGAGCCTTTATGATTATCTTGTTGATTTGCATGCTAGCTACATTATTGTTGGTACTGGTATGTGCTTTCCTTGTAATAACCTTATTTATTCTTGATGAAGATTGCTAACTTGTGTTTACCAATCGTCGTGGTCTCTTCATTCGAAATCCTTCGATATTGTGGAAATACTTTGGAATGTCTCATTCGTGTTTTCTCTTGAATTCCTTCGATTGAACATATCGTTGTGAGCTTGTATAATTATTGTACCTTAACGTGATTATTCCTTGATTGGGCCATCGTTGAGCCTTGATTATTTGTGTCAATGACTATGTGTTTATGATTGATATGAGATTGGCGGTAATGAGCTTTGCTCCAAATGATATCGGCGGTATATTATATTATGTTTAGAGATCGGTAGTAAATAATTGGCGGTAAGATTGGCGGGGAGCTTAGTCTCCATGATGGTATAAGGTTGGACTTGGTGTACAGGTTGGCACTGGGAGGTACAGGTTGGAACTGTTATAAGGATGGAGCGGTGTAAAGGTTGGAACTTGGTCATCGATTGTGATTCTTGAAACTCTTTTGCTTATGAGCAAATCTTTATTTGACCTTTGGGTTGTTGCTTGATTACCTTACCTTGTTGATTATCTTTGTATCCTTATCATTGCCTCCTCGAATTTATTCTATTGATTAGCTGTGTGTTGGTCGGTATGATTGAGTGTGTCCATCGACGAGTCAAATGATACTTCTATCTCTCATGTTTCAAAAGCTAGTGTTGCTAAGACTATACTTATGTATTCCAAAGTTTAATGTGGTTTTCTTATAATATATATATATATATATATATATATATATATATATATATATATATATATATATATATATATATATATATATATATATATTTCAACGCATTGGAGTGGATTACTTAGCAATTTTCGCTAACGGTTGTTATACCTTAATGTTTTCAGGTACAGTCTAGTCGATTCAAGAGAGCGCTAGATGGAGCCACTTAGCTAGATCCAGTTTCTTTTGCTAAACTTTAGTTTTTGGTGGCCTGTGAGCCCATTATGATATACTTTGACATTATGGATAGCATGTTTTGGTTTTGTAGTTAATTTTGGCCTGTGCATCTAAGCCTATAACTTAGATGTGACATAGCACCCCAACACTATCTAGTTTAGCTTTCGCTTTGCCTTAATCATTATGGATAGACGTTGCCTTATTACTTAAGTTTAAATGTTTTAAAATACGTTTAAAATCGGGGGTGTTACAGAAAGTGTTGTGGAAGGCCTTAGATCATAAGTATAAAAGCGAGGATGCCGATGCAAAGAAATTTATTGTCGGTCGATTCCTTGACTCTAAAATGGTTGATTCCAAGACCGTGCTAAGTCAAGTTGAAGATCTACAACTAATCTTCGACGATATCTGTGATCGTGGTGAGTGATGTTGCGACCACAGGAAGCAACAATTTACTGTTTATTTTATAATTAGTTTTATTATTTAATTAGAATAATAAAATTAATTAGGATAACTATTTTAGATTTAGTTTATTATGCTTATTTTATTATTCGTATTTATCTTCAGATTAATTTTTATTTATCTATTTGTAGTTTGTTGGGATTTTAGTTATTTTGGGGATTATAGTCCTAAATTACTAAAACTCTACAACTATAAATAGGGAGACAAGTTATGAATAAAATAGATTCGTGATGAATTTTTGAAAATGAAAACTGAGATGGTTTTCTAGAACTCGGGATGAGTTCCGTCATGAGTGGTTCATGGCATTCCTGACTTATCAAGTGTGAAACCCCACTTGTGGCGTCAAATCATTCTCATATCGCTCTGTAACCGGGCGTGGGGCGAGAATCAATTCAAAAACCACAAAAAAAACCCTTAGCCAACCTAAATTAAACCTTCAAGTCAGATTTCACCTAACCTAATAAACCCTTTCTAAAATATTATTTTTAATTGGAATGTGAAGAGAAGATCAGGCCAACCAGATTCGTATCAGAAGCCTTCCAAGTGGCGTCTGTGATCCACTTGTTGGCTCCAGGTTGGAAGGACTTAAAAAATTACTTGAAGCACAAGTGAAAGGAAATGAACCTGGAGGACATGATCCAGCGACTCAGAATTAAGGAATGGAACAGAAAAATGATGGGAAAGGTCCTATCGTTGGTGGCGTTAAGGCCAACATTGTGGAGCACGGTAAAAGCTCTAAGAAGGAAAACCATAAGCTAAGTCCAAAGGGAGGCGTTACCAAAACTAATAGTCATCGTAAATGCTTCAATTGTGACAAGAATGACCAAAAGTCATCTGAATGCAAGGCTCCAAGGAAGAAGACAAGGGTTCTGAAGCCAACGTTGTTGGAGAAAGCAGTTAGAAGGAGGCCGAGATTAGCCTTTCGGTCATGGTGACAGAGGTGAACCTTGTGGGCTCCAACCAACGCGAATGGTTCATCGACACCGGTGCAACAAGGCATTGATATTGCAACCGAGAGATGTTTAGCACCTTTGAGACCGTTGAGGGCAAGAAGGTGTGGCATGGTAGATTAAGTTGTAATTTTGCATATCCTGATTATCTAGAACATTGACCTACTTTCTTATCAAACAATTAGTGGGCAGATTGACACAAACAGTAAATCGGACAATCACACAGATATACTAACAGACAATACAAAGTGCGGAAAAATAAAGCAGAAAGTAAATCAACACATAAGTTTGTTTACCCAGTTCGATACAGTGTGTATCTACGTTTGGGGAACGATCACCGATGCGTCCAATCCACTAACTCAGAATCCAATGTACAAAGGTAGAGAAACGATATGATCTCACCCAAGTTCCCCCCACACTAGGTCAGTACCCAATCTATAGAGGTTTAGTGGATTGTTGAAGACAGAGAGCCATGAATCCAGAAGTCCATGAAATCCCTTCAATGGAGAGCTAACTCTGTTGCAGTCCGCTTCAATGACGCAGTCCCACGCTATTCCCACAACTAAGTGATCTTCGCGTCCACTGTTTAAGCACAGGGTTGTTTCTTCTCAAGTTCATCTTCGTAATCACCATGAACTTTAGGTCTTGAGAAGAGATGATAACCAGAGAGACTCTTAGAACGATGAGAGAGTTATTTCAGACTCAAGAGATGTATTGTATGCATGCGAAACATTTCTTGAAACAGCTTCTCATAATATATATCTCTGGTTGAAGGGTGTAGGACACGTAATCAGAAAGTCAAACAACTCCATAGCGTAATTACGTCCATACCCTTTGAGGTGTCCAGGTAATTGATGACTTTCTTGTAAACACACCTCATGCCATAACGGCATCTGCCAGCACATACGCTCTTCTAATAAATGTCTTCCAACTGCTTTAATTCTTCAAAGACGCTTCTGATGGATCACCTAATCAATCAGGCCTTTAGTCTTCAGAGACAGACTGACTCTTGATCTAAAGCCTATCTAATTTGCCATAATAATAATTCCAATTACATGTTGGGGTTTTATAGAATAATCAAAATACTAACATAGGTCATGTTAATTTTAATTCTATACATAGATTAATTAGCATGAACCATATTCCTACATTTCAAATTAACACAAATAATAAATGTGAAATTTGTGTTGAAGTAAAACTAACTAGCTAAGACACCTTTCATATCAGTCGAAAGGCAAACTGAACCACTTGAATTAATCCATAGTGATTTGTGCGATTTTAAATCAATACAAACGAGAGGTGGTAATAAATATTTTATCACGTTTATTGATGATATTGCACGATTTTGTTATGTGTATTTGCTGAAAAGCAAAGATGAAGCCTTAGAGAAATTCATTCTTTATAAGAATGAAGTTGAAAACTAACTTAATCGTAAGATTAAGAAAGTTAGAAGCGATATAGGTGGTGACTACGAAGCACCAATAGGTTACTTCTGCGCAAGTGTAGGTATCATACACGAGCGTACGACACCTTACGTACCTCAATCGAATGGTGTTGCCAAATGAAAGAACCACACATTGAAAGAGATGATGAATGTGATGCCTATAAGTTCGTGCATACCTCAAAATATGTGGGATGAAGCAATTTTGACAAGTAATTACCTCTTAAACAAGGTACCCCGCAAGAAGCTCGATAATACTCATTATGAGCTGTGGAAAGTGATGTTATCACATCTTTGCTTGTTATTATAGTTATTTTGAATCATCTCAGTATTTAAGTTCTTTAATTTTGCTTATTTAATACATATTTTCCTTGCTATTATCATTTAATTATGGTTCACACTTGTTTTGAATGTTTTACGGTGTTTGTTAGTGTTTTTGAACCATTTTAGGTCAAAGATATGAGCAAGGGAAGTTCAAGGATGAGTTTTGAGCAATTTTGGACAAGTTCGGGGCCCAGAGGACTCGACGCGTCGAGCCAAAGGCTCGACGCGTCGAAAATTTCCAGTAGCATCAGAAGTCGAGACTATCAGGTCTCGACGCGTCGAGCGAGGCGTGAAGTTGGCTGCAATGTACCCCAATTCACAATTCAATTTCAATTTCCAAAGCTATTTCAATTTCCAAAGCTTTATTTAAGTTTCCATAATCAAAAAAATTAGAAAATATTCCAATTAAGTGGGACGGCAATTTCTTATTTAATTTATAGGAATTATAATTTGAGTCCAATCTTGTACAAGATTCCTAATTCATCTCAACTTTGTACCCACTATAAAATCCCTCCTTCCTCAACCCTAAGAAGATACCGAGAGATTTTTTAGAGTTCTTTGTAGACAAGAAAGAGAGAAATCAAGAGGCTCAAGTCGTCTTTGGAAGCAAGGAGGAAGCCAGGGAGATTTGGGAGAATCACTTGGTTAATTCTTGTACTCTTCTGATGATTTGTAATCCTTTATTCATATTTGCTATGTATAATTTAGCCATGCTCGGCTAAATTCCTTAGGGATTTTTGGGTGAATTTGTTTATGAACCTATGTGCCTAGTTCGTTAATTTCTTAATATATTTATGTTTGGTTTTATGATTTGTGTTGCAATCTTGTTTTAATCTGTTGTTGTTGGTGGTTAAAGGCCTAAATTACTAGCTTCACAGTCATGTTTGTGTCACCAATGGGAGTTGGGGCATAAATTAGGGCACACACGATTGCACCTAATGGTTGGTCCTTGGGAAAGGGGAACTAATTAGGGGAAGTTTATTCTAGATTATTGCTCATCGGGAGATGGTAGTAATTAGGAATAATTGAATGCTGATCTTTGATCTTATTGGGTGTTTAAGCCATGGGAGTGGAAATTCACTAGGAATAGAGATTACGGGAGTAATTCGATTCCACTTTGCATTCCCACACAAATCTTAATTCCAAACCAAATATTACAAACGTTAATTGGCACTAGGTGATTAAACATTGTGATCCCAAGAATCCTATTTTGCTCTATTGTCTACAAAACCTTGCTACTTATTTTATTCTGCTTGTTATTTTATGCAATTAATCAACCTTCAAGTTTTGTTCGGACTAGTTTCATATGAGTAACCTAGTAGCTAGTGATTAGTATACCACCTCTCTGTGGTTCGACAACCCGAATACTCCGGGTATTATTTGTTTGCCCCAAATTACAGTAATCAGAAAGGTAGGAAACTCTCCTACCAATACCTCAAAATGTGGGGGTGTCTTACCAAAGTGCTGGTGCGAATACTTAAGAAAATAAAGATTGGGCCTGAGACGGTGGACTATATCTTTATTGGTTATGCACGTAACAGTAGTGTTTACCGGTTCTTAGTACACGAGTCCCATAAACCGGACGTACATAAGAACACGATAATAGAATCAAGGAATGAATCTTTCTTTGAAAATGTATTTCCTTGTGTTAGGAATATTGTTAGATTTTGATGAGGCAAAATGTATTTTGAAATATTAAAATTCCCCAAATTTTATTTTATTCGAGTCAGTCTTGGTTCGTATATGCAAGCAAAAATGTACAGCGAATTCAAGCAAGAATTGGCAAGTCTTGAAGAATTAATTTACTCAAGAATCATTAAGCATTAAATGATATTAAATTAATTTGGAGCACAAAGAGTAATAAAGTTTAAGTTAGTTGAGATGGATGAAGACTAATTAAAGCATAAGCTAAGTAATCCATGGCTTGAAACCCACTTGAAGAGATTTTTTAAATCTCGCCTATAGCAGCCTCATGCAAGGAGCAAAAATAGCCATGAAGAAATAGCAATGAAAATAAGTTAGCAGTGGAGATATTTCGAAATCTTGAAGAAATAGCAAAGAAAATAAGGCTATGCTCAACGGCTCCCAACCAGATAATTTTATAAAGAGAAGATGCTAAGCTATGTTTTTACATGGACTACATGAACACGATTGGAACCGGGGAAGAAAGGTTGATTCACGAAAGTTATTTTATGCTCAACCAAGAATCAACATACAAGATATTTGGAAGATCAACTTGATTCATCATATCAATAATGCAACAAGAAAAACATTTTTTCACATGGAGAGAAAATTCAAATTTGGAGGCTACATTTTCCAAGGGAAAATCATGATCAGATCAAGGAAGGTTCTCTAGAATAAAGTACGTCTCAAAAAGAGGAGCAACGGACAAAAATTCAAAATAATCTTACAATATAGCAAAGGCTAATATCTAGACTTGCAGAATAAGTTGCAAATCAAGTTGACGAACTTATCATATCAACTACATGCGAGATGGACGATCAAGATCGAAAGTTGATCAACGGGCAAATAGCTATTACCGGTTATAAATACCCGAGAAGACTTGAAGAACGAAGCAAGCGATTAAGCACCGATAGAGAACAGAAAAGCAATTCGAAAAGAGCAATACACAAAATAGCCAAAAGAGAGAAAGCGTGCTTCATTAGAAATATCTTCAAGTCTAAGAGAGAAATATTTTTTTTTTCTTTGTAAACGTGAGGGAAGAGTAACAAGTCGAGCTTGTGAAAATCCTGGTGGAGTGTAGCTTTGTGCATAGCACTCGTGGTGTAAGAGTATAGCTTTGTGCGAAATACTCGGTGATGGCATAGTAACAAGGGGAGTTTGTGAAAATCCTGGTGGAATGTAGCTTTGTGCGTAGCACTCGGAAGTGTTGGCTGGCACTAGTTCACTATTCTATCTGGGTGATCGAAGATAGTGAATTTCATCCTTGGAGTGAAAGTAGAAGAGTGGAGTATGAGGATTACACCACCTCTGAACCATTATAAATCGTTTTCTCTCTTCCTTACTTACTGCTTATTTATATTTGCATGCTTATTATTTCGAACTAATTCTGAAAATATGTAATGCAGATATGTATCACAATATGTAAAAATAAATGAAGAGCCAAAATAAGTACACAGTTGAATTTTTTAACGCAGTTAGAGAACACCTCCTAATCTGCGGGGCCACGCCCAAAACTTTTTCACTCAAGATCAACCCGCGGTTTTTACAATTACAGGTTCAATGAATTACAAAACTAGGTCTACCACCTATTTAAACATTAACCTCGTAAAATAACTCTATGAAAAAGTATACTATACAGTTTGAACTAATTCTACCAATTAAACAAACTGTAACCAACCTGAATTTTAACACAGCTTGTACTAATATAAAGTGGAGCTAAATTCTCCGGATAGTACACCAATCCTTTCCCGTCTGAAGTTTCCTTGTAGCGTCTTCCGAATAATTCTTTATAGCACCTTCCAGAATAATATTTCTATTTTTCCAGTTTTGGAAACTTCAATTTACTCTCAATACTATAATGTCTATTTATAGTATTATCTTCCTTAATTTTTGGCCGCACAATCCAACTTCTCCCAAAGAATAGCCATTTCTCACGTAACATGCTTGCATGCACACACGTCCCATGCATTCCTTAATTTCCGCATCCATGTGTTGAATATTTCCAAAGCATCATCCCACTTCCACATAACTTGCTGGCTAATTTTCACATTACCACACACGTACACATACATTCTTTAATTTTCCACATGCATTTGTAGGTTTAACATATGCCAACTAGTTAATATATAAGTACTTATATTACGCATTCATAATATATAATTACATATTAAACGACTAAGTTCAATATTATAATATATATATATTTAGTATAGTAATATAAACCTATATATATTACTAACAATCTCCCCCTTTGGCATATGTTAATCAAACAACCATACAACGAGTTCTCCCCCTCAATTTATACACTCTCCCCCTTAATATCATCTGTCTCCCCCTCAATTCGTACACATTCTCCCCCTCAATTCGTACACATTCTCCCCCTCAATTCATATCATATTTCTCCCCATTTTGATAAACATTAGCCAAAGGTAACATAACCACAGCAGCATGTATTGAACAATGCAAGAAACTTCAACTGAGAGCATGCAATTGATAAGATGTAGATAGAATCTGAAATTGGAGAGGTTCATAATAACTGGAGTATATGAGAGGTATATCAACACTGGACAGCTTTCACATCGGACTCTTCTCAGATCCTTTGGAACCATATTAAGTACCGAGTAGCCCTCTTCTAGGTAATCAGTGGAGAGGTTCATAATGGGAGTATAGGAGAGGTATATCAACACTGGACAGCTTTCACACCGGACTCTTCTCAGGTCCTTGTGGAGCCTTAGTAAGTACCGGGTAGCCCTCTTCCAGGTGAGTAGCTTGTGGAACATCGAAGACTAGAAAGCTTTCACTCCGGGCCGTTCTAGGGTTCAGTAGACCCGTAGTAGACACCGGGTAGCCCTCTTCTAGTTTATGAAGCGTATTACACTAGACAGCTTTCACTCCGGGTTGTTCTAGGGTTCTGTAGAACCGAAGCAGACACCGGGTAGCCCTCTTCTAGGTAAATGGGATTAGCATGCATGGGTTCAAAAATGACATATACAGCTCAAGTGTATTGTGTTTTCGGAGTGGAAAACCAAGAGCACATGCTATTATGAGTAGAATTTGTAGTGGGAAATGAGCAACAAGCTCTTGAATCAGGTTTAGAGTGGGGCTAACAAGATAGACTATCCACAAACTATCAATAGTATGCTCTAGAGGAAATACTTGCAAATTGAACAACACTACTACTGAAAGTTAAACATTACCAGTGACCTCAATAGAACTGATTTGATGAAGAGCTCGCGGATCCAGAAGAAGTATCATCATTACACATAGGGTTGTGTCCATCACTATTTTTAGTACCAAAACCCTTCAATTTTAACAGAAGACTTCGAGCGTGAACCTCCCGAACAACCAATTCCTTTCGCTGATGAGAAAGCAAACATAGCTCCTTTTCTAGAAACTTAATAGCCAATTCTGTAGCATTTGCATTTGACGAGGGACTTGCATGATCAAAAAACTCTGGCACGCCTGGGTTAGTAAAAATGTGATCCCATGAGAAGGCAGTGATCAACCATTATGAGTGCTGGCTCGGCTTCAGAAAGCTCAGACTGTCTCTTTTTAAAGTCCTGCATCACTAGTAAGCCCGTAACACGTTCTGTTTTCATTAAAAAAAAAAAAAAAAAAAAAAACCTTTTTTTTTAAATAGACAAACAAACAAAAAAAAAAAAATTTTATTAGAAATAAAATCATAAGCTAGTTTTTTTTTTTAATTGGAAAAAAAAAACTGGAAAAGAAATTAAGCAACAATTTTTTATTTTTTAAAAGTTTTTTTTTTTAACTGAAAAAAAAAATTATTTCGTTGTCAAGCAAGTTTGCTTGGGTCGCCACACTTGTCGCGGTTGGTTTTGCCTGCATTGCCTCCAAACATGTCCTTTTAGGTTACACCTGAAACAAATCTTGTGAAAGAACCTGTTCGTGTATCTTGGGACGACAATGTTTCGTCTTTGCATCTTTCCTGACACCCATGCTTGTTGTTGATTTCCTTGCCCGCCTGTGAAGCCTAGACCTGCTTTGTTATGATTATTTACTCCTGACTGGAGAATTTCATTTAGACTTTTGGTGCCTGTATTTAACATTCTCACATGTTTCTTGAGATTTTTCAATTCACTTTGCAGGTATTTTTCATTTGACACTCTAGTAACCACGTCAGCCTCGAGATTTTCTACCGTGACTTTTAGGGCAGAGTTTTCTAATTTTAAGGATTCAACATTTTTAATTAATATGAGATTCAACTTACTTACCTTACACCAGTTCTTGTACATATCTCCGTATGCTTCAGCTAGGTCAATATCCTCATCGTCAGTCTGCATATCTTCATTTACCTCATGTGTAAGGTCGATATCCTCATCGTCAGTCTGTATCTCTTCAGCTGCCTCATGTGTTTCTGGTGTGGTAGGTTGTATCTGATTTGAGTCCCACCTTACCTCACTATCTTCCACAACTTCTTCTGTAATTTTGAAGAACTTCTCATAGTTTGCACGTTCTTCCACATCATCGGGGTGGCACATATAGCCATGGAATGCAACAAAATTGCTTGTTTGTTGTTCTACATGTTCATCATTATCAGAATCTTCAAAAGCACTCCATGTAAGTGTGTAAGATTTCTTGTCTTTGTTGTTTCCACAGTCCGGTGCAATGTGTCCATAGCCTCCACATTCATAGCATTGAACGCCCTTGAGCTTAAAATCTTGATTTGGACCTTTTTGCTTCTGAATATTTCCAGTTCCACCCCCTTTGCTATTTGTTTTCATCCTTCCGTGTACATTGGTTTTCTTCAGCATTTTGCCAAATTTCTTTGACAACATGGCCATGACCTCGTTCATTTCTATATTTGAGTCAGCTCCTGTAGGTACCACAGCGCCGAATGCAACTCCTTTGTTGTCCTTGTTCAGGTACTTGTCTTCCTCTTCCATTTCTAACTCAAAAGTCTGCAAATTTCCCATTAGAGCATCTAAAGTTAGAGTTTTTAGATCTGCTGATTGCTTGATAGCAACAGCTTGCATCTAGAACTTCGGAGGCGGTGATCTCAGAACTTTGCGAACTAGTTTCTCTTCTTCAAATGGTTCACCCAAGTTCCGTGCGCTATTTGCAAGGTTCTTTATCCTTGCACTGAACTCAGAGACTGACTCAGTTTCTTCCATCCTTAGACTCTCATACTTGGTCATGAGTAATTGCAACTTTGAGACTTTGAAAGATCCTGTTCCTTCATAGTGAGTCATAAGTGCATCCCAGACAACTTTTGCAATATCCGTGGCTGAAATCAACTGGAATTGACCTTCTCCAAGAGCACTATGAATTGCATTCATAGCTCTATTGTTCGCTGATGATTTCTTCTTCTCCTCTGCTGTCCACTGGTTTAGTGGTTTTTTCTTCTCTTCGTTTTGGACCGTCATCGTGGGTGGAGTCCAAGCATTTTTTACGGCATCCCAACATTCTTCATCCAAGGATTTGATAAAGGCTTTCATCCTAGCCTTCCAATAAGCATAGTTGCTTACTCCTTTCAACAATGGTGGTCTTGTAATTGAGGCACCCTCTTCCATTCTGCAAAACAATACTCGGGTATCCCTAGGATCTCGCTAGCAAATTAAGCGACACTGCTCTGATACCAATTGAAAATATGTAATGCAGATATGTATCACAATATGTAAAAATAAATGAAGCGCCAAATAAGTACACAGTTGAATTTTTTAACGCAGTTAGAGAACACCTCCTAATCTGCGGGGCCACGCCCAAAACTTTTTCACTCAAGATCAACCCGCGGTTTTTACAATTACAGGTTCAATGAATTACAAAACTAGGTCTACCACCTATTTAAACATTAACCTCGTAAAATAACTCTATGAAAAAGTATACTATACAGTTTGAACTAATTCTACCAATTAAACAAACTGTAACCAACCTGAATTTTAACACAGCTTGTACTAATATAAAGTGGAGCTAAATTCTCCGGATAGTACACCAATCCGTTCCCGTCTGAAGTTTCCTTGTAGCGTCTTCCGAATAATTCTTTATAGCACCTTCCAGAATAATATTTCTATTTTTCCCGTTTTGGAAACTTCAATTTACTCTCAATACTATAATGTCTATTTATAGTATTATCTTCCTTAATTTTTGGCCGCACAATCCAACTTCTCCCAAAGAATAGCCATTTCCCACGTAACATGCTTGCATGCACACACGTCCCATGCATTCCTTAATTTCCGCATCCATGTGTTGAATATTTCCATAGCATCATCCCACTTCCACATAACTTGCTGGCTAATTTTCACATTACCACACACGTACACATACATTCTTTAATTTTCCACATGCATTTGTAGGTTTAACATATGCCAACTAGTTAATATATAAGTACTTATATTACGCATTCATAATATATAATTACATATTAAACGACTAAGTTCAATATTATAATATATATATATATATATATATATATATATATATATATATATATATATATATATATATATATATATATTTATTTATTTATTTATTTATTTATTTATTTATTTAGTATAGTAATATAAACCTATATATATTACTAACAAATTCGATTACTATTCATCGCATATCATTAACTGTCTGGGTTTGTTAGTTTCCATGTCTGCATGCGAGCCAAACTTTGCGTACATCATATTTGTGATATATCAGGTCATTCTAACGTGTTGCATGTATTAAAATCATCTTTGAGCACCGCACAATCGAGCATAACACTTTACCGTACAATTATTCCGTTGTGCACTCTAAGTTGAATATTGATCGCTATAATCTGCAAGCGCACAGAGTCAATCACAGTATAAATTCCTGGAGTATTCCAGGATCGATCCCACGAAGAACACTATTAACTGTTGTCTTGAATAATCAATTTGATAATAAGGAAAAATGCAAATAAATAGACTTAATGTATTTAAAAAGAATATTTATGAAATTAAAGCAAAGAAAATTTCAATTGAGACAAGACTAGGGATTTGGGTTCACCTTTTAGATAATTAACTAACTCTCCTATGTATTGATTCTTAGGACTATAGTGATGATTGCATCAAATATATCCTAATACTCCGTCGAGCTACTAGGTTGTATCCAATTAATTGTGATCATCCGTCGATATCTCACGAACATTAATTGAACTCATTAAGAAACAATCAAATATCACCACAAATACCTAAAGATATGTCTAGTTTAGGTCAATTATATTTATCTTACGAGTTCTAGGTTCATAATTCACCTGTCAGTTCTTCTTATGAACCCTAATATTAGAATTATGCAATGGCGAGTCACACAATGCACAATTAAAATACATAAAATAAATATAATCAAGTTCAATTATTCAACTGAAATTAGAAGAATCAACACATGAAAAATTGTCAATTAATCTAATCTAGGCTAATCCAAATCCCTAATTAAAGTTCTAGCCAATAATCATAATTAAGTGTATGAAAAATTCAAGGAATATCATTCTGGTAATTTAAACAATAAATAAAATAGGGAAGAAAAATAATTCAAGCCTAAGAAGAAGATAGTCGCGATTGAAGCTCGAAAATTCCTTGCGATGGAGTCTTGAATCTCTTCGCTCCTGCTGCAATTTTCTCGTCGAACCGCTGCTCCCCCAACTTCTTTTTTTTCTCTACTGTTTTTTCGTCTTCTGTTTTGCCGTACGCCAATGCTTAAAAACAAAAGCCTTAATTAATCCCTCTCTTTTCTTCTTATCTGCTACGCCAAACTTAAATGAAAGAAAACAAAATAATATAAAATAAAGTAAAGTTAAAGTAAAGACAATTATTATCCTTTATATAATAAAGCTATATGGTTTGGGAAATAATTAATGTTACAATTAATGCCACAACATCTTTTATTATTAAAAAAAAAAAAACACAACATTTAAAAAATAAAATAGCTATATATTATATAATCATATAAAAAATGTACTTTTGAAAAATAAAATAGCTATATATTATATAATCATATAAAAAATGTGTTCAATTAGAGTTTAAATTTACACATACAAAATTTGAAATTTGCTTTCCAAATGTAATTATTTTAGTTATTATTTGTATTATGAAAATTATAATATAGATGAAATACAATTAAGAATAAATCAATGTAATTATGTAAATTATCTCTATAAGTTTATTTGAATATGGACATAATTAGAGATTATATTAACCATACAAAATTATAATTTTAATTTTAATTTTAATTTTAATTTTAATTTTAATTTTAATTTTGTATTCTATAAAAATAATAAATACTTGACCAATGGAAGCTCAAAAATATTATTATATTAAATAATTTAAAATATTTTAATTTTTCTATTTTTTATTTATATTTATAATAATATAATTTTTTTCCGTGCATCGCGCGGGTGAATTACTAGTTATAACCTAATAACATAACTTAATTAAACTTAATTATTAAAATACTTATTTAAAATTTAAGATATAAAATTACCAAATAAATAAAATAAAACTCCTATTTAAATTAATAAAAATGCAACATTAGCATAATATTTATTCAAACCCATCTAAACTAATAACATATAACTAAATATAATATTTATAATATAATTAACCCTAAAACTTAATTTATTGATGAAAATAACTTACTAAAATTACTCTAAATAATGCCTAGAAATTAAGCTTATCAAATTTTTTATATATATTGTTACTTGGTTGAAATTACAAAGCGTTATTTATTTGAAAAGTCTATTCCCTCTCCCCCCCCCCCCCCCCCCCCCCCCCCTTCTAGACTTTTCGCCACACTACCGGCCGGAACCAACACCTTGTGGTCCAACGAGGGACCGAGTACGTCAAAACAAACGTTTCACGAAGATATGGATAATGATAGTGAGGATTCTGAGAAAGAACCCGAGCTCGAGCCTAGACGCAGTAAGTGTGCAAGAGTTGAAAAATTATTTGGTCCTGATTTTCTAACTTAGTTGTTAAAGTATGACTCTAGTACTCTAACTTGTTTATTAGAAAAATGAATTGGATTTTCTAACTCGTTTGTTAAAAAATGAGCCTCAAATCACACTTGGGAATTTGTTGATCTTCCTCCGGGTAGTAAACCCTTAGGATCCAAGTGGGTCTTTAAAAGGAAGATGAAATCGGATGGTTACAGGCAACATGAGGGCATAGACTACTTCGACACGTATTCTCCCGTGACGAGAATAAATTGCATTACGATGATACTTGTCATAGCCGCATTGCGAAATTTAGAAGTTCATCAAATGGATATGAAAACCGCTTTCTTAAATGGCGAGTTAGATGAAGAAATTTAGATGGATCAATCCGAAGGGTTTGTTGTTACAGACCAAGAAAAGAAAGTGTGTAGGTTGGTTAAATCGTTATATGGTTTAAAATAAGCTCCTAAACAATGGCATGAGAAGTTTAATCATGCAATGTTAATCAATGAGTTTAAAATAAACGAGAATGACAAGTGTGTCTATGTTAAGGAAACGATAAAAGGGTGCGTCATTCTTTGTTTTTACATAGATGATATACTCATCGTTGGTAGTAATGATCGAATGATCAAATATATCAAAACATGTTAAATGCGAGATTTGACATGAAGTATATTGGTTTAGCTGATTTAATCTTCGAGATTAAAACCATTAGAAGACTAGATGGTCTTATGTTAAGCCAAACTCATTATGTTGATAAAATCCTTGGGAAATTTAACAAGGATGATAATCAAGTGGCTAAGACACCATTTGATACAAACATTTTACTTACCAAAAATCATGGGGGGTGTATTTCTCAAGTATATATGCTCGGATTATTGGTAGTTTAATGTATTGAATGAGTTGTACTAGGCTAGACATTGCTTTTGCGGTCAGTAAACTCAGTGGATATACGAGTAACCCGGTGATATGCACTGGAATGAAATTATAAGGGTTATGAGATACCTAAGGGGTACCCATGACCTTGGACTGCACTATACAAGATATCATGCTGTACTTGAAGGGTATAAGGACTCTAACTTGATATCGGACATTAAGGACACCAAGTCCACGAGTGGCTACGTGTTTACACTAGCCAGTGCAGCCATTGCATGGAAATCCTCGAAGCAAACCTTGATAGCCAGATCTATGATGGAATCTGAGCTGATAGCCTTAGACAAATGTTGTGAAGTGGCTAAATGGCTACACCATTTTCTCAAGGATATTTCTAGTTTGGAAAGACCTGTACCTCCAATATGTGTGCATTGTGATAGTCAAGGCGCGATTGGTAGAGTATGGAGTCATATGTATAATGGTAAGTCTAGACATATGTGTCGTAGACATAATACCATTAAACAACTTCTCACAACGGGTGTTGTCTCGGTTGACTATGTGAAGTCAAAAGACAACGTATCGGATCCGTTAACCAAAGGGTTAAGTAGAGAGTTGATCGAGAAGTTCACACGAGGAATGGATTTCAAACTCTTGGAATAAAGTTCTATAGTAGATACCCAACCTAGCTGACACCTAGGTTCAATGGGACAACTAAATCATCGAACGAAGTGTATCGCTGTAGGGGTCTCGGACTCCCTTCCACTCCTCGTTAGAATAGTGACTCCCGCACGAGGCTATCACGATGATGCTTTAATGATTCAAAATGTCGGTTGACATGTGTAAATATGCGAGATACTCGAAAAAGAATCTCTTATGTGAGAGAAAAGGAGAATTGATTGGGCTCAATTCTTTGGAAACTCTTGCAGAACCAGGAATGGTGACCCATGACCAAAACGGGCGCAGTCATGAGAACAAAACATGATTGGGAGGTTCTTGTGTGGGATATATCATCGCGTTCGGTTCCTGTCTACACAAACGGCAGTCGGTTCAAAGACATCGCGTTCTATCGTACAGCCAGTAGAGTAAATATATTTTCACAAGGGAATGTTCAAAAGGTAACACCTACCTATCCTATGCAGGGATCGACCGTTGACCACAATCGTTCATTTTATAAAACGCCCCAATTTTTTATTCATGTGGAGGATTATTGAAAAAATAACATAAAATGACATGGAAAGTGACTAATTTGTGGTAAAAATATTAGTGGGACCCACTTTTGATTTGGGTCGGGTTAAAGTGGATTCGAGTTGTTCGTAGTGAGATAAAGATTTTGATATATTGTATGCTCAAAACGAATAATGGGTGAATAAAAAATTGATTCTCAAAGTAGATGCATTTGAGTTGGAAAATGAAGGTGGAAAGGCTTTAAAGTAGCCTTTGTCCCACATTAGTTTGGGAAGTGGGTTTGCATCACTATATATACAAAAGCCTTTTTAAGTCATGGGAGACTCTCTTTTGCGCGCAAGGGGAGGGGGGTGCAAATCAAATCCCAAAATGAGGCTGAAAAGTCTTGACTTGTGTACGGCGGCACCTGCGGGCACGAATGTCTTTCGAAAAAGTGGCTAGCCTTGCGGGCTAGGTTATGCCAACTTTTCGTAAATATTTTCCAATATTTTTAGCCATTGTCTGAGTAGTAACCGAATCGTAGATTGTACTACTCGGTTGAAGGACTTACCATTCGGTCAAATGGGTTTGACCACTGAGTAGTAACCGAATGGCTTGTACTACTCGGTTGGAGGACTTACCATTCGGTCAAATGGGTTTGACCGAGTGGTTGTAGCTACCATTCGGTCAAATGGGTTTGATTGAATGGTAGTCTTTGATTCCTCCTCTCGTAACCTCTCGAGTACCACTCGTAAGTACCATCCGAAGTAGTGACCCTTCGAACCACTCTTCGGAGTATCGTTCTGGGTGTTAATTCTGATCAGTTACGAAATTAATTTCATATTAATTTTAATTTTAAATTTTAGAATTAATCTCCAAATTAATGGTCGTCTGTTATGAAGGTTATACATACTGATTTTATTATCAGTGTAAATGCCATTGTCAAATATTATTTAATTTATCAACTCCTATATAAGTTGTAGTTGAACAGATGATTTTATACATTGAAATCATAACCTTCTCCTCTCGAAACTTTGTTCTTCCTTCTTCTAAAAACCTCCTGTGTTCATCACGTGTTATTGTTCACTGTGTTCTATTGTTTGAGTGCTCAAACTTAGAATCATAGCTTGTTTTATCTTGAGAAACCTAGGCTACAATGCTCCTAGCACCTTTGGGAGGTAGCAAATAAGATTTTAAGGATAGTGTGAGTATCACATGACTCATGCTAACAACCTAGCCCTTAAACCTTTTGTTTTGTGCTTGTTAATTTGACAAAAATATTATTTTTCGTAGTAATATTTCGTAACATCAAGTTCATTTGTAGTATACTGAATATTCATTTCAGTATATTGAATGCTCAACTTTTAAATATTATGTTGAAAGTTCAGTTTTTTATGAACTATTTAAAAATGAAATTTCAGTATACTAAAAATGATTATTTATCAATGACCCACAATGCAATTAAATCATGATTCATAGTATAATTTTTTGCCTATCGCCTATTTGATCATTTTCCTTGAGAAAAATGCTCATTCTCCCTCTAAACTTTCCCCTCATGATGTAGTTTTCATTTATTGAGCCCTAAATAGATTATGGCCCTGTTTGATAAATGGTTGTTAGCTGATTGTGTTAATTAGAGGGTATAACTAGTTGATAACATTAGCTATTGTAGAAACGTATTTGGTAAATTAGCTGTTAGATGATAGCTATTTGGTATAATTTCTTTTCTAAAAAAGCTAATTGAAAAAGTTGCTTGTAGTAGCTTTTTTAATTTTAACATTTTGGAGTTGCAAAAAACTATTTAACCAAACACTTATATTGATATTTTAACTAAATCAAACAATTAATAGTGATCAAAAAAACAAAAATTGACTTATAGGCCAATTTTTTTTACCAAACGGGGCCAATGTAAATATTACTAATGGAGTATTGGAAAAATGGGCAATCTTGAGAACGAGTAAAGCTAAAACTCCGAATCTACCAATAAAGTAATCAATCGTTATGCTGTGCACCATGCACGGTTATAAAAACGATGTTGTTTTTGACGTCTAACTTTAAAAAAAAAAAAAAATTATAATTTCATAACTACACATCCATAATTTCATAACTATACATCCAGAATTACATAACTACACATCCATAATTTCATAACTATAAATCCAGAATTGCATAACTACACATCCATAACTTCATAATTATATATCCAGAATTGCATAACTACACATCCATAACTTCATAACTACACATCCAGAATTGCATAACTATACATCCAGAATTGCATAACTATACATCCAGAATTTCATAACTAAAAATCCAGAATGAATGAACTAAAAAATGAATAACATAATGTTGCTGCTAGGAATCGAAACTGGTTTTTTTTTAAGTAGGACGCACGTTTTGATGCATGGTGCATACGGATGCACAGCATAATTTGCCTAAAGTAATGGCAAATTATTATGTGGACCATGGTATGTTGACCATAAAAAATACATTTTTAATATACTAAAAGTATATTATTGTATATTGAATGTACATTATATAAAATAATATACTTTTAGTACTGAAATAATGTACTTTTTCTGAATACAAGATATATTTTTAATATACTAAAAACATATTATTCGTGTACTGAATATACATTATTTAATAATAAAAGAAATAATATACTTTCAGTACTCAAATAATGTATTTTCAAATAATGCACTTTATAACAAAAAAAAATGTATTTTTTTAATGATGGACACGGGTCTACCCAATAAGACAAATTATTGTGTGGACCATGAATGTCAGATACATTTTTAATATATTAATAGTACATTATTTTTGTACTGAAGGTACATTATATAAAATAATGTACCCTTAATATATTAAAAATGTACCTTACATACATAAATAATGTACCCTTGGTATATTAAAAATGTACTTTTTATTTATGGTCCACACAATTGTATGAACCATGGTCCATGCAATAATGATCAATCGTTATACCCTACACCACGGCGCGCGTAGCACTATGCGCCACGCGCCTCCCAAAACGACGTCGTTTTGGAGTCGTTTTGGGAGGCGCGGTAGGAAGTTAATTGCTGTGATTATGTATATTTGTTCACACAATTATGTATATTTGTTCATACAATTATGTATATTTGTTCATACAGTTATGTACATTTTTATACAATTATGTACATTCTTTTTATACAATTATGTACATCCGAATCAGAAAATTTGTGTGTATTATGTTAAGAGTTGATGTGTATTATGTTAAAAGTTTATGTTTATTATGTATTATGTTAGATTATGTGTATTATCTTTTAAAAAGAGTATGTATATTTTGTTATATAATTATGTACATTCATGTATACAATTATGTGTATTCTAGTATAACATTATGTACATTTTTGAACATGAGTTTTTTTTAAAAGAAAAATTAACTGCCATACACTGGGGCGGGAAATTTCAAAAAAAATAAAATAAAATAAAATAAAACGACGTCGTTTTGCATCTGAGCGCACAGTGCAATGCGCGCCGTGGTGTAGGATATAAATTGCGAATAATGATTGACCCAATAATAGTAATATAATGGGCTTGCGAAATGGGATCTTGAGTGACAATATGAGGCCCCATAACTTGATCCGTTTCTGAAACCATACCAATTCATTAAAGAAAAGGAAAGATTGTTATTGGCAAGTTGTACAGACCACAGTTATGACTTTAGGCAAATTATATCGTGCACCGCAGTGCATAATTGATTATGTACCGCGCATCAAAACGACATCGTTTTATTTAATAAAAAAAAAAACGAAATTTGAAATATACCATAAAATAAACAAATATGAAATATACCATAAGATACATGTCTACGAACATTAACCTACACAAATAATCATAGAAATTATACGTAATCTGTTAAAAACACTAAAAATTGAATATATATGATAACTTATCTAAAACAACGTGAAATCCGAAGCTATTCGAGCTATAAGCGCCAATTTCGAATAATTCACTTCTTCAAAACCTTCGCTGATAGATCTCGGACCACAATCGGCCATGAGATAAAGGATTCGTATAAACCCTAGACTCAAATTCAATTCCCCCAACCATTGCATGTCAAAAATTTGTTCCCAAAACCTAATTATCTTCATCGTGAAGGTGCTTAATCGAATCCAAACAGATCGATGACTACAAGAACCTCGATTGCTTTTATATAAATGAAAAAGCAAGAAAAAGTGTGTAGTACGACAATCTTACACTCAGATTCCCAGATTTCCGCCGGAGCTGTAAGCTTTCTATCGCGAGAGAGAGCGAGGGTTTCTTCACAGTGTATATCTTTGAGAAATAGGAATTGTGTGAAATACTACAGTTTTTTAGTATTTTGTGCTAAGTTGTTTGCCCTATGGGGATGAGACTAGTTGACATTTCTATCTATTTTTAATTATTTACTTTTTGTTAAGCTTGAGAAATTTTTACAGTATTCAGTGAATGCCTGCTTTCTATGCTATTTATGAGTAATTTGCAGGTATTATGTACTATTCCTACAATAGCCTATCACAATAATCAAATGACAGGGCTACACAAGGATAGGAGCAATTGGATATCATTTTTGTAAAATAAAAATGTAGAAAAGAACCTATAACTATCCCTAATATATGATTTTATGTCATTACTGTTGTCGTCTTTCTGTTTTATATTTTTGCAGGCTGTTGGAATACAAATATAGCAACCAATCACAAATATGAAATGATGGTAGCATTGCAAGAAGAGTGGGCCAACCAATTTCAAGTAACATATGTTATGCATGAAGATAAAACAAGAAGTTTGTAGATTGATAGAGAATAGTTTAGGGCATGTATAATATGTGTCCAGAAGTTCTATTTAGATATAGAATACTCTAGGATTTGTATTCTAATCACAAGTAATGTATGAAGTGATATTCTATAAACTTAAACATGTAGTTTTATTGTAAGATACTTATTAATTGGAAACAGGTGTTCAAAACAAATGCAATCATATTAAAACCAAAACACATATAACAGATGTTTAACTTTAAAAAAAAAAAAAAAAATCCACATAGGAAAAGATTTGTATTTATACTTATGTTACCTGTTTTGCCTTTCAAAACATTACCACAATGTGTATTCCTTTCGCATAGACAGTTGTGAATCATCTTGTAAAGTTTATTGTTACAAGTGTGGTTAGTAAATTAGAAGAAAAAAAATGCAAAGATCCTAAGTATTATTACTGCAAAACACTTCTAAACTCACAATTTAAAATACAATATTAAACTCACATTCAAACAGTGTAAATGATCTGTTATGCATACTCTGTTTGGTTCCCAAGGTTAAGTTTGGAGCAGGTAAGAAGTCGCTGCAAAATCAATGGTCATTTTAGAACAATTGACATAAGGGATACATTTACTCACAATAAATGTATTTAAAATACTTCAATTAGTAAATGTGTCTTGATAATTAGTAAAGTAACATGACCTCATCAGATTGTATTAGAGATTATTGGTTTTGAGTTTTCAGTCCAAATTTATTCCCAACAAGATGTCCTGCAAAAATAGATTTTAGTAAGTTTAAATGAAGTAAAACTTATATACTTATTGAAATTTGCACCTAATTCAGTTTTCAAATGACTTATGACACTCTCTCAAAATTAAAGCATACTCACAACCAATAACATCTCATCAACTAATTGGATACACTTTTCCTTATTAATGTCTACTTAAATTAACTTAAACATGTTCTCAACAAAAAATAGGTATGGTAAAGTTAATTTCGTAATTACAAATGAGGCAATCATTAAACAATTTAAACTACTTACACGTTATATAGTTTCTAATTGAGTGAAATATAGTCTACGAAAACCATTTCAGGACATAGAAGGCACAAAAGTTTACATCAAGATCTATGTGAACAGTAACACCACACATGTGAAAACCTAACAACATACAGTAACTGAACAACTTCATTAAAATATTAACAAAAAGATAATATTAAAAAAATTGGTAACATTAACAACACTTTCAAAAATCTTTCAGGTTCTCTATGTACTTGATAACATGAATAATTAAGCCCTACAGTTTTATTTTTCAAGACAAACCAGTGTAACTTCTCTATAAATACACAACCATTAACAACAAAATTGGATTTACAACAGTGCTCTCAACACAATAAACTCATCCCATAAAAAACACAGTATTGCTATTACAGAACAAGAGGAAGATTACATCATCATGCACGATTGGATCCAAGAGGAAACATTGTCGTCAAACAAAAGATATTTTCCTTCAAATTCATTACATACACTATCAATTTTTTACTAAAAGCATGTAATAATCATATAATATTATATATTAAATTGTGATAATAGGAAAACTTATCTCTTTTCTAAGCTTTTGGCAAAACTTTGAAACCCTTCTGTGTAGACAGAATAATAGCTTTGAATCATAGAAAACTGCAATAAAATAAACAAATATGAAATATATCATAAGATATATGTCTACGAACATTAACCTACGTAAATAATCATAGAAATTATAGGTAATTTGTTAAAAACACTAAAATTGAATATATATGATAACTTATCTGAAAACAGCGTCAAATCCGAAGCTATTCGAGCTATAAGCGCCAATTTCGAATAATTCACTTCTTCAAAACCTTCGCTGATAGATCTCGGACCACAATCGGGCATGAGATAAAGGATTCGTATAAACCCTAGACTCAGATTCAATTCCCCCAACCATTGCATGTCGGAAATTTGTTCCCAAAACCTAATTATCTTCATTGTGAAGGTTCTTAATCGAATCCAAACAGATCGATGACTACAAGAACCTTGATTGCTTTTATATAAATGACAAAACAAGAAAAAGTGTGTAGTACGACAATCTTACACTCAGATTCCCAGATTCCAGCCGGAGCTGTAAGCTTTCTATCGCGAGAGAGAGCGAAGGTTTCTTCACAGTGTATATCTTTGAGAAATAGGAATTGTGTGAAAATGGCGAACATTCCCATAGATCACATCCATATAGACGCAGCAGATAAGCTCAACAAAGAAGCGCACCTGTGAAACCGACTCATATCGGTATTAGGTTTTAGAGAGATAGAAATGTTAAGAAAATGGCAGAGATGATGCATCCACAGACACACGGTGAAGACTGCAGATAAGGTCAACAAAGACCAAATTTCCTTAACCAAAAGTAGTAGGCATGGTTTCCTGAACCACGCCTTAGTTAAGTATATTAGGATTAGGATTAGCATACGTATAACATTTATAATATTTATAAGATTATAATAACTTATTCAAATTATTAATAATAGGATTATCAATTTTATATAAACTGTCATATTCCACTTTACATTAATCAAATACTTTTATTATAATATTTATAATATTTATTATATGGTATGAATTTAAAGTTTTATAATTAT
The DNA here is from genome assembly GCF_001879475.1 of Ipomoea nil. Taxonomy (NCBI): domain Eukaryota; kingdom Viridiplantae; phylum Streptophyta; class Magnoliopsida; order Solanales; family Convolvulaceae; genus Ipomoea; species Ipomoea nil. Next base: position 4,079,132 of record NW_017616704.1, on the reverse strand, counting down.
TCCACATGTTCATTAGTGGTTATTTACATAAGGTTTAATATATAAGATAATATTCTTTTAAGTGCGTTTTTTTTTTATCAAATCATAGTTTAAGTTGTTACTATTCGGTTTCATTTGTTATGAACACTATAAATTTATTTATGAATGACTGTTTGTAAAATTCATGGCATTATATGCAGAAAATGAACATTTTACATCCAATGAAGATGTTGAATCATCGTTAACAAATCAAGTTCCTCAACAGTCTAATCGTACACAAATATTCACTGTCTTTCATAATACACTACACCTTTGAGTGTTGTTACAGATGGTGAGCAAGTCTTTTTGTTTTCAATTAATATGGTTAAAGTAAATTTATATAGTCCATTTTAATTATAACAGTATTGATGGGGATATCATGAAAGCTTATAGGGTAGCTCCTCTTGCGAATCAACCATTTCGGCGTACCTCGGAACCTTGCTAGGATGGTAGAGACTATAAACACGGGCTAATCGTAGCGATCCCCACAGATGGTGCCAATGATGGTTTTATTGGGACTGGGTCCACCATAAACCGGGTATAGGAACATAGGACGGGGGTAGGGCGCTAGGCCCAGAACAATGCGTACAAAAGCCCGAGGTACAGGCCCAGAATGGCAGCCCAATTACAAAGAACAAGGCCCACAGGATGGGCTATAGCGAACTATGCTACTGGTAGGAATCGAACCCAGGTGACTGGATTGAGAGTACAAGACCAAAACCACTAGACTGTAGTGCTTATCGTGTCTGAGTTGCCCCTTAGCCAAAGATCCAGGGCCCCTATTTATAGCAAGCCCCCCTCCTCCTCTGCCGTCCGCGTGTCCCACGTTGCTCCTCCCCCACTCCGCTTGTTTGTCGCCATGCATGTCACGTCGCCACTATCCCCGCGACTCCCGCATCCTCCACCATGCACGCCGCACCTACCTCCCCCCCTCAGCCGTACCTACCTACCCCCTCACGCCGTACCTACCCCCCTCATGCCGTACCTACCTCCCCCCTCACGCCTCACGTCGTACCTACCTCCCCCCCTCATATCGTACCTACCTACCCCCTCACGCCGTACCTACCCCCCTCATGCCGTACCTACCTCCCCCTCACTCCGTACCTACCTCCCCCCCCCCCCCCTCATATCGTACCTACCTACCCCCTCACGCCGTACCTACCCCCCTCATGCCGTACCTATCTCCCCCCTCACGCCGTACCTACCTCCCCCCTCACGTCGTACCTACCTCCCCCCCTCATATCGTACCTACCTACCCCTCACGCCGTACCTATCCCCCTCATGCCGTACCTACCTCCCACCTCACGCCGTACCTACCTCCCCCCTTATATCGTACCTACCTCCCCCCTCACGTCGTACCTACCTCCCACACCTACTTCCTCCCGCCTTCCAGTCCATGTTCTTCACCCTGGCCCACCATGCGTGCTTGTCTTCCTAGCCCAACAAGACTTGGTCCAACCTCCTTCTTTCACCACCCCCACTTAGGTCAATACTTTCTCAATAAAATGGACCCCTAGGGTCCCATATCCCCATCACAAGTCCCCCACTTCTTTTAGGCATCTTGATGCCTAAAGGAAGTAGAATTCGGTACAACTACCTCCTTTCTTTCCCAAACTCAACCTCTAGTTCCCAAGCTTTCATGATATCCCCATCACAAGTCCCCCACTTCTTTTAGGTATCTTGATGCCTAAAAGAAGTAGAATTCGGTATCACCACCTCCTTTCTTTCCCTTTCTCAACCTCTCGCCGCCACCTTCCATTATCACCATTGTTGTGCGTCACGCCATTACTCCGTACCTTTGCCACACACACCGCATATTGCACTGGCCTTCGCTTCATCACCTAGTGTCGAGAGGTCAAGGTGACTCCTCTATTGTCACTTCTTGGATGCTTCTTGCACTGTACATCTCTTTTGTTGCATTTATTTAGTATGCTTTGTCAATTTCTCCATGATGCACCTGCATACTTCTTTTAAATATTCAATGGATGTCTTTGCTCCTTCTCCATGCTACACTTGCATGCAACTTTTTTTTTTTTTTTTTTTAAAGATGAAGGTAACTGAAGATTGTAGGACGGGGTAGTGTGGGTTGCGATAACCCACACGCCCCCTCCGCCAATGCCATGCAGCTTGCCGGGGGTAAGTCTGCGCATGTGGGTTGCGATAACCCACACGCCCCATTCGCCAAAAACCATGCGGCTTGCCGAGGGCAAGTCCGCGCATGTGGGTTGCGATAACCCACATGCCCCATCCGCCAAAACCATGCGGCTTGCCGGGGGCAAGTCCGCGCATGTGGGTTGCGATAACCCACACGCCCCATCCGCCAAAAACCATGCGGCTTACTGGGGGCAAGTCCGCGCATGTGGGTTGCGATAACCCACACGCCCCATCCGCCAAAACCATGCGGCTTGCCGGGGGCAAGTCCGCGCATGTGGGTTGCGATAACCCACATGCCCCATCCGCCAAAACCATGCGGCTTACCGGGGGCAAGTCCGCGCATGTGGGTTGCGATAACCCACATACCCCATCCGCCAAAACCATGCGGCTTGCCGGGGGCAAGTCCGCGCATGTGGGTTGCGATAACCCGTAGAGCCAGCATGCATAGCACGTAAGAGCACATAGGAGCACATAGTTGAGGTGGTCGTGGGCCAAGCATGCAGAGCACATAGGAGCACATGGTTGAGGTGGCCGTGGGCCAAGCATGCAGAGCACATAGTTGAGGTGGCCGCGGGCCAAGCATGCAGACACATATGAGCATATAGTTGAGGTGGCCGCGAGCCAAGCATGCAGAGCACATATGAGCATATAGTTGAGGTGGCCATGGGCCAAGCATGCAGAGCACATAGGGGCACATAGTTCGGGAAAATAAACACAATCTTTACCTAACTAAGTGTTCAAGTGTACTCACCAGAGTAGCGTCTCGATGTGCTAAGTGTGTTACCTTATAGGGTAGCTCCTCTTGCGAATCAACCATTTGGGCGTACCTCGGAACCTTGCTAGGATGGTAGAGACTATAAACACGGGCTAATCGTAGCGATCCCCACAGATGGTGCCAATGATGGTTTTATTGGGACCGGGTCCACCATAAACCGGGTATAGGAACATAGGACGGGGGGTAGGGCACTAGGCCCAGAACAATGCGTACAAAAGCCCGAGGTACAGGCCCAGAATGGCAGCCCAATTACAAAGAACAAGGCCCACAGGATGGGCTATACGAACTATGCTACTGGTAGGAATCGAACCCAGGTGACTGGATTGAGAGTACAAGACCAAAACCACTAGACTGTAGTGCTTATCGTGTCTGAGTTGCCCCTTAGCCAAAGATCCAGGGCCCCTATTTATAGCAAGCCCCCCTCCTCCTCTGCCGTCCGCGTGTCCCACGTTGCTCCTCCCCCACTCCGCTTGTTTGTCGCCATGCATGTCACGTCGCCACTATCCCCGCGACTCCCGCATCCTCCACCATGCATGCCGCACCTACCTCCCCCCCTCAGCCGTACCTACCTACCCCCTCACGCCGTACCTACCCCCCTCATGCCGTACCTACCTCCCCCCTCACACCGTACCTACCTCCCCCCCTCACGTCGTACCTACCTCCCCCCTCATATCGTACCTATTTACCCCCTCACGCCGTACCTACCCCCCTCATGCCGTACCTACCTCCCCCCTCACTCCATACCTACCTCCCCCCCTCATATCGTACCTACCTACCCCCTCACGCCGTACCTACCCCCCTCATGCCGTACCTATCTCCCCCCTCACGCCGTACCTACCTCCCCCCTCACGCCGTACCTACCTCCCCCCCTCATATCGTACCTACCTACCCCTCACGCCGTACCTATCCCCCTCATGCCGTACCTACCTCCCTCCTCACGTCGTACCTACCTCCTCCCCTCACGCCGTACCTACCTCCCCCCTCATATCGTACCTACCTCCCCCCTCACGTCGTACCTACCTCCCGCACCTACTTCCTCCCGCCTTCCGGTCCATGTTCTTCACCCTGGCCCACCATGCGTGCTTGTCTTCCTAGCCCAACAAGACTTGGTCCAACCTCCTTCTTTCACCACCCCCACTTAGGTCAATACTTTCTCAATAAAATGGACCCCTAGGGTCCCATATCCCCATCAAGTATAAATAATTATATTTTCGTATTTTGGTTTCCAGGGTCTACCATTCAAAGAACAACAATGTCTAACACCTTGGGTCAAACAAGCAATTACAGACAACCTTTAAGCAATATTTCAAATTGTTAGTATTGTAGTATTAATATAAACAATTGTCCTAACACTAAATCCCCAATTCTTATTTATTAGTACTGTAATAACTAAATTTAATTGATGACAATTCTTATGCCATGAAATCTTCAATAATTTGTAATTGTGTGCTGAACGGGATTTTTTTATATTGTGTGTTAACATATTTTCATTATTGTTTCTATTTTGTAATTCCGAAATTTTAATTTAATAATGTATTCAATTATTCACACAATTAGATAAATCTTGAACAATATCCATCCCGTGCATCGCACGGGGATTATACTAGTATATATATAAGCAAAGGAATTTAAATTTATAAATATAATCTCAAGTACCAAAGAAAATGAAAAGAAACGCAAGATTCAAATCGTGTGATACCCATACTGTCCTTAAAACTGATTTGCTACCTCCCGAGAGTGCTAGGAGTCTTGTAGCGTCAGTCTCCCAGGATAAAATGGATCAACGAGATTATTGTTTGAGCACTCAAACTATAAACCTTCGGTGAACTAGAACAATAGGCTTAAACACAAGCTTTTTTAGGGGTGAATGGGCAGAGTTTTAGTGGAGGATAACGTAGGTGTAGAGAGAAAATGATTTTTTTTTCCGTAGCTCTTTAAAATCTGCCCAAACACAAGGCTATTATATAGGGGATGTATAAATCCTAGCATTAAAGTGACTCATAAATCCAAATTAATAATCGGATTATAACGTTTGAATCGATCGTTATATTTAATTTTAAAATAATATCTGGGATTATGATATTTAATATACAATTAATTCGCACCAACTATTAATAACATATTTCAAAACATCTGAATGGTCGAGAAGTCCGTACATCCGAAAGGTCACATCCTTTCGAAACATTCCGGAAGGTTGCCTAAGCATGCACCTTCCGGGTGGTCACAACCATTATATTCGGAATTGTCCGAATTGTGACCATTCGGTGCTGCTAATTATTTGCACCATTCGGTGCTGCTACCTTTCGGAAGGTGCAATAAAAGCACTTCAAAGTGCTTAATTAAGTAATTAGCACTTTTCAAAATTGCTACACAATTAGCATCTAAACTTAAGCTTAAGTTTTGACTTCTCTCAAATAGGTTCACTTTGAGAATTAATTTCTCATTCATCTATTAATCATTTAAGCGTGTAATATATAAATTTCTTCATCTCACTACAAAGAACCCGAATCCACTTTGACCCGACCCGAATCAAAAGTATACCACACATATATTTGTAACACAAAATAGAAACTCAAAAATTGCCATTGTTGCTAAAATTTCCAACAATACAAAGACATGAAGCTCAACTCAAAGAAAAGTCGTATTCCATAAACAAAGCCCAATTCAAAATAAAACTTACAAAGCTCAAATTTAGGGGGAGCAAACAAGACAATGGTTTTTATCAAAAATTTGTCAAAGGGGAGATTGTTGGTCCATAACAAATATTGTCCGAAATTATTGACAATAACATTTCAAGAATCAAATCCCAAATTTACTTGGATTCAAAATTATCAATCAATAAAGGAAAAGAAAACCAAGGAAAACTCCAAAACAACTGGGGACAGCCAAGTACACACAAAATTCCTCTCACGTTGACTTGATAAACTACAAAATATTTCCAAGTGCTCAAAAAGTCTTAGGGTGTGTTTGGTTGGTGGGTTTTGTCTATAGGAATGGGTATGAAAGTGATTGTTGTTGTTTGGTTGATAGGTTTTTAGAACACTACTATGGGTTTCGAATACCCCATCAATTGAAAAACTCATACCCAAATACAATATGGGTTTCATTCCCTTATTCATTCCCAAGCACTACTATAAGTAACCATTCTCATTCCACCCTACTACCAAACATGTTAAATACTTTTACCAAAACTCATTACCATTACCAAGTATTTGATACCCATTCCGATTCCGATTCCTATGCGCGAACCAAACACACCCTTATAGTGTATTCAGTGTATTAGGGAAAAGTATAGAGTGAACTCTATATCGTTCTAGTTCACATTAGAGTAGAGCGATAGATAGGTTTTAATAGATAGATAGAAATTAAAGATCGAGTCTATTATGTAAAAGTGATTCTAACCATTATACTTTAAATTCTGTTCATTGTGAATTAGACTTTTCTCTTAAAACGAAAACTATCCCGCATAATAGGTAATTCCCAAACTGCACAATTTGTGGTCCCTTTAAAATTTCAAGGGTCTACATACTTGAGTACGTTATTCTATCCTTAAACTCCTAAAGTTTGGACTTGTATATATTAATCTTGACCAGAATTGTTGTGAAGTTGTATTCTGAATATGATAGATTACTTCAACTGCCAGGTACATTAAAATTTTAAATTTGATACTTCTGGGTTACGTTGTAGTTCCTATATCAAACATAACAATGATTATAAAATAAAAAATGTCATTATCTATTCCTATCAAATTTGACATAGCCACATAGGTATACCACTAAATGTTGATTATTTCATAAAACAATGCAGCAATCTTGTTCTCTACGTCCAGTAATTGAGGGAAAGATCATGGTTGTTCACTACTTGTTCCCCATGTGTAGGCATACGGTGTCCAATCATTATTCCATATATTACACACTGTGAATCATAAATAAATAAATAAATAAATAAATATATATATATATATATATATATATATATATATATATATATATATATATATATATATATAATATAAAAATACATTACTTGTATACATAAAGTACATTATTTAAAAATACTTAATTTTTTATATATTTTTACATAATGTACTTTCAACACACAAATAATGTATTTTGAATATATTAAAAACGTATATTGCATTCATGGTCCACACAACTATGTGGACCATGGTTCACACAATAATTTGTCTATGGTGTCTAAACCAAATTGATAACTTCAAAAAAATAATATTTTCGTAATTTTATTAGTGATAACGTCATGAAATCCGGGACTTATTTTATTGAAAAAGTCTTGATTTGAGGGGGACCCATTTTTATTATTGCTAAGAACGAAGCAAAAGAAAGCATGGTGGCCCACTATGAAGGTGTATTGAACCTATGACTTATGGGTTAATAACACGTACCAATCACCCAAGCTACTCAAATTTCATATATCAAAAGTCAGGATTCTCTATTTAACCATGTGGAGATTGCTGGCATCCAAGTAGTGGGGGACACGTGTATGGTCAATAATGAAGGCAAGCTAGAGCCGTACATTTATCAACCATCCGGAAGGCTTTTAACACTATATAAAGGATTTGATGTCTCCTTTTAGACATCATTTTTTAGTTCATTAAATCCCTCTAGGTCCAATGACTTGTAATCCTAGCTTTGAACAACAACACTAAAGTTTGATTCCCCACGACTATATTATTATTTTCAGTTCTCTGAGCTGTCGTTTTAAATCAGTATCTCGAACTTTGTACATATCAGTTTTTTCATACCCGGTCCTGACAAAATCTATCATCAATTCGAAACTAAAAAAAGGGAAGAAAAAATTTATAATTTTTATTAGAGTATTACATGTTAATTAAAGATAAATAAAATAAATATGGAATATATTCATTGTTACTGCAGCTAAATTTAAAGTAGGCTTTCCGAAGCATTGTGACGGGTGTGAGCTATTGCATCGATCAGTGGACGCGTTGTTGGCTCTTTGTGTTTCAGTAGGTTGAGAAAGTAGTTACGAACAGATACTATATTGTAATAGAGCCAGTAGTATTCAAATTAAAAAAAAAAATTAATTAATTAAAGGTCCCATTAATTAATTAATTTGTCCCATTTGCAGGTTTTTCATCTTTCTAAAGGTCACCCAATTTAAAATATTTTTTAAAAAATAATTAATTAAAATAAACTAAATTTAAAAAAAAAATTAAGAAAAAGTGATGAGAGTAGTTTGGTTATTTGTTGGTCTTCTTTATCATCCTCTTCTTCATCGCCGGATTCCGACGAAGAGTGGGGGGAGAAACCGTCGGAGCCGGTCTCAGAGCCGAGGCTTTCAGTGCAGATCTTAGGCTTTTCTCGCTCAGAGAGCTAGTCATTCTTCTCTTCACGAGAGGATGAACATAAGGGGGAGGAAGCTTAAAAGAATCCTCAGTTTTTTGAGACACTATAATCGAGCTCCAAGACTCGCATGACCTTAATGCTCGCTTGACACAATCATTTTGAGGAAGCTGCTTCTGTGCGGTTTGGATTTCTCTCCAAACCTCATCTTTCCCTGGCCTGCTGAGGTCATCTTCTTCATGGCCAGAGAAAGGGTGGTGATCGTCGGCGAACTCGCCGGAAGAACCAACCGTCATCATGGCCGCCGGGAAGGCTGGGAAGCCATTCTGCCATAGAGACGAAGGTATGGAGCTGTCGACGTCGACCAAGAGGGCGAGAACTTAGGTCCGCCGCTACTCACCGCCAGAGGAAGGGAATGAAGGCCTCCTGTGACACCCCGTAATCCAAATTCAATTATGGGATTAATTAAGTAATTAATCCTAAACCAATTGGTATTTTAATTCCTAAAAATCCTGAAAATTCAATAGTTGGGGATTAGTAATTGACTAGTCAACCCCAAAGTCAAAGTTGTACCTTGAGCTTTGAAAGGATTTCCCTTGTCCCCTTACACCTCTTCATTTTAGTAAGGGTGTTCATGACTTTTCACCTTGTGTTAGTAATGCAAGCTAACCTAGTAGACAATTCTCATTTCTCTCCTTACACTTTCCAAACTTTAGCTCTATCTTCTCTCTAAAAAGGTAGATAGCTTTTCTTCCAAGCCAAGTTGAAGCCTTGTCAAATCTTCAAGATTTGTCTCCAAGATTCTACCTTTCATACATTTGGGCATCTAGGAGGGTAAGATCTATGTTCATCTTGTGTTTTTAGTGTTTTCTTAGGTGTCTTTTCTTAAAGATAGAATCTTTATGATCTTTTGGTGTGTTCTTGAAGTGGGTTTGGAAGGTGAGCTTTGTTAGGAGCTTGGTGAGGTGTTAAGAGAAGGTTTTTGTCTACAAGAGGTAACCCATGCTCTACAAAATCTATTTTGCTTACCTATGTGAATATTTCTTGGATTCTACATGTGTTTTGCTATGAAATGTGAGTATTTATGCATTGTCTTGTGAAAATGCATATCTAGAGCTTGTGTTTAGGGTTCTTGTATGCCATTGCTTGGCTATTCCTTTAATTCAAGTCATTTTGTTGTATTTGGTGAGTTTTGGCATGTTTTGGACTTGAATTTGAGCTTGGTGTTGAAAATCCCCGAATGGATTATTTTGCGCACAGGTGTGTACCCGCGGGCGGAACGGCGGGCAGAGCCCTACCCGCCGCCCCACCCGCGGGAACGTGGCTTGTGGGTGTTGGTACCCGCGGGCAGGACCACGGGTAGGGGCCTACCCGCGGGGTACACTTTGGTGTACGATCGGGATTTGTACCCCGTGATTCTTTTGACTCGGTATTTGGTCTTTTGAATTCCCGATGTTCTTTTGTGGAACTAATTGAGTGTCTTCTTGATGTTTCGTATGTCTAGAACTATATGGTAGGAATCCATAGGTTTTGGTGTCGTGAATCGTGCTAAGTGTTCAACATTGTGTTTCGTTGAACCGTGATGAGTCTTGTGTGTTCTTAGGAACTATGTTTGGTTTACCCGTTTGATAAGCATGCTAGTTCGGTGTTTAAATGCTAGCGTGCGTGTTGTTTGTACCTTCCTATTGTTGATGATAACTTGTGTTATTCATCGTTGTTGTTGTTGGGCTGTGACCCATTCCTTGATTGAGTATGGTTTCATATCTTCGTTGTGATCCGTTGATTGATTCCGTTGAGGTGTGATGTGTGTGTGGCTTTACCTGGATTGCACGATTAGTGGTATGGGACACTAGTCACCAAGGAATTGCAGTGGTCCCCGTGGCGGCCATGACGTGATTATGGAGTTGTGACCTGTGTGTCAAGTTCACGTGTTTTGGAGAGGCGTGTGTCGCCGAGGCGTGTGTCACCGTGTGTGTGATCGGTACCTTGTGTACTATGAATTGGTGGTCTTGTTGGTGGTTCGTTGGTGGGAGACGACGGTCCCAGGAGGGAAAAGGTTGGACTAAGAAGTACAGGGGTCCTGGAGGTAACGGTTGGAACTAGATATAAGGTTGGGGTAGCCATAAGGTTGGAACCAGGCATAAGGAAGGCATATCAACTCGTGATCGGTGATGTCAAGAGGGCTTGTGTAGCCGTTGTTGTGAGTTCTCTTCTTGTGACGTGTGTAGTCACAAAGGCATGTGTTGTCTTGGCATGTGTTGCCGTTTGACGTGTCCTTATTCCTTTGAGTTATGCTTGTTGGGTATTAATCTATTGTGTGATGATAGATTATACCTTGAGACTTCTTGTGAGTCGTTGTCATTCTTTGTAGTCTTGGGATGTGTTCCCGTGTCCTTGTTGAGAGTGTTTGAGTCTTGTGTTGGCTATTACTCTTGGTTTTGGACTTATATATATGTATTCCGTTTCGAAAATGGCTTTACAAACTTATATCTTATCTATGTATGATATTCCACATGTATTGGTGGGTTACCAGCATCTTTCGCTAACCGGGCGTCGTCCCATGTTTTATATGCTTCTTTCAGGTGATGCTTAGACGAGTGCGCGGTTTAGTGCCAGCTAGTATAGCTCTCCTCTTATGTTTTGTGGCATGTGAGCCAATTTAGACTTAGCACTTTGTTATGATGGTTTTAGATGTTGAACAATGCAGATGTAGCCTGTGCGTTCACCCCTGGGTGAGCGTGACATAGCACCCCGTTACCTATGTTTTATATTTATCCTCTTTCAGTCTTCCGATGTGTTTGATGTTTTGGTTTAGATATCTGCATGTTTTAAGGCTTTAAATAACATGGTTTTAGGGGGTGTTACACCGCCGCTTGCTGCTGTTGTCCAACTGCCGTCCACCCACAACTCATGTTGGTTCACGGATACACCGAGGAAGATGGAGGCCGGAGACGGAAACCATTACTGCCTACCAGACGGTGTCTTTTTTTTTTATTATTATTATTTATTTATAAATAGTCTATTTTAATTAATTATTTTTAAAAAATATTTTAAATTTGGGTGACCTGTTAGTAAGGAGGAAAACCTACAAATTGCTTGAAATTGGTTAGTTTAGGGACTCAATTGTAGCTTTTTTTAGTTCAGTGGCCTAATTGCATTATCGTGTACGATTCGATGACCTATTTGACCCTTATTCCGTTAAGAAATTAGAATTATTAAAAGTGGAGGAAAATTAAATTATACGTTGTTTGGTTCATGAATTTTTTATGTTTATTTTTTGTCAAAAGAACTTGAATTTCTCAAGTATGAAGAGAATATTTTCTTTGGTCATCTAAGTATCTTTTTCTTTCGTGATATTTGGAAACAAAGTTCAACCTAACGAAACTACCCTCAAATGACTTTGTTAGCGAATATACATTGGGTCTACCGACCTTCCTGTACTAAGCACCTAATTGGATCTGCCCTCATGCATAGTGAGGGTATCTTCCCGACTTAGTCCGACCAGAAGAGGGTACTCAACCGACCCGACCTGAAGATTAAGCCTCTAATTAGTTTAATGAGCTTCTGCTCTTAGCTCTTGGTGCTCGGTCCCGATCCGAATGCTTGGCTAGGGCCCCGAGCCCATGTGATTAGCCCTTAAAGATGAACATCAACAATAACGTTTGAACTAAGCTCGGTAGCCCTTGGCCAATTAGATATTTCTTTACACGTGGACGCTTCCCTTAGCCTTCGAGACTGTCGAGTGCATGGAGGACACATGTCGTACATGCCGGCCTCCCGACATGTGTTCCCTTCAAATATCCTTTAAATACCTTGCTAAATGCCGATAGTGGAGGGGGGGCGCTTTCCAATTATCTCAATAGAGTGCCTAAATGCTCGGGAACATCTTACCCTCAGTTTTAACTACCCGAGCTACTATATATCAACTACTCCATAACTCGTAATCTAGTACGTATACCCGAGTTCATTTACGCTATCATTTGGCACCGTTTGTGGGGACCGACACTACTAGCCATGAGATCGGTCTATGTCCCTGATCATGTATCCTCAGCCTAATGTTGCTGGTCAGGAACATTTCGATCGTGCAATGTTCAACCTTCACTCTCAACTGTCACCTCGACAGACTTTGACTCGAACGCTTCAGGTCGGACCAGCCATCCCGAATTCAACTAGCTTCAACATGGTCAATATGGGTGAAGTTTACCCATTCTCCCCAAGTTCAACAGCGAATCCTTTTATGCTCGACTCGGTTCCCGGATGGGACTTCGCATCTCTAAGGTGGGGGGTATCCACCATCAATATCCACCCCGTGTCAAGCTCTATTTCAGCAACTCGCATGTGCGGTCATCCCGATCTCTCCAAGAATGTCGTTAGCATTGGTGTAGGTAGGATTTACAAATCAAGAAGACCCGAGTCGGTCACATGAACAAGTCTCCCAACCAATCCAAGTTCAACCGGATCAGAGCGCAAGGAGCTCCCATAACCATGATTCTCGGTTGTTAATTCAACGTCTGTTAGGACCACGTCTCTAGTGCCGAGATCATAACAAATGGTTCTCCGAGAACCTAAAGAGGCTTCCGAAGACAACTATAGATCAAGCCAGCGACGTCGTCAGAATGCCCGCACAGAGAACCATCGTCAAAGGTAGAGACCCGGTGACATCGGCCTTTAACTGTAAATGATTAACCAATCCGCTGTCCGATAACTCGCTCCGGCTCGGACCTTGTAAATCTCTGTAATAACTTGTATATAGGGAATTATCAAGTGAGCAAAGCTTAAAGTTATCACATTTAATCATAATGTAATTTAACTAAGATATCTATCTCGGACATCTCGAACTTGTGAAAGACGATTCCAACAAGAGAAAATAATAATCCCTAGATCATTATGTAATATTACCTCCACGTCGGAGAAAGTCCGTTCTTAGACCGCAGGAAGTCCGATCCCTAGATCGGCAATGAATCTTATCCCTAGACCAATGTGAAACCTGATGCCTAACGTGGGTAGCAAATAGTCCCTAGCCGCAAATAATCCGACCCCTAGTCAAAGCAAGGTCCCTAGACCACATAAATCCGATCCCTAGATCGGTACGAAACCCGACCTCTGTATCGGTATGAATCGACCTCAAACGTTAGTGAAAGAGGGTCACTAGAATTTGTGCAATCCGATCCCAATATCGGTTTAAAGCCCGACCTCCGCGTCGACACACAACGGTTCCTAAACCATATCTTCAAAACCGAGCAGAAATGTTAGTAAATTTCTTTAACAATAGTTTCCGACCTGATAAGTGAAAAGAAAATGAAATGCCAGGTGTTAAACCTCCTTCAACTAAAACGCCCTCTCTCGGAGCCCCGACCACCGTGACCTTCATTGACCCCAGGATGTATTTCTTCTCCAAGTTTAGTTTTATGATCTATTTTTTGATATTTTAAACTTTTGTTTATTATCATAAATAGTAAATAGATGTTTGGAAAACCACTAGTTTTATTTCTAAATATTTTTCAATCCTTAAATGTAATTTACATTATCACATATAAATATAGGACCAGCAAAGGAAAATGACTTAACACATAGAATTGAATGGACCAAAATGTCCTTGTATTTGACGCCATTTAACGATTTTGTTGACGGAGGACCAAAAATGGTTATGTCACAATAACACTAGAATCAAACAGGTACGTTTTTAAAAAAAAAAAAAAAAAAAGGACTAAAAGTGGATTGCACCTATAAATCGTTAAGACAAAAAATGAAATTAACCCTTTATCTAAATATGCACATGATTATGAATTATATTAATCATACATAATTTTAATTTTAATTTCGTATGCTATTAAAATACATACCTAACCAAATATATGAGACGTCCAACTAATTATTATATTGTACATTTTAACATATTTTTATTTTTTAATTGTTATTTATTTTCATAATAAATAATTTCTTCCGTGCAGAACGGGTAAAACATTCGTGTGTGTGTGTGTGTGTGTGTATATATATATATATATATATATATATATATATATATTTATATATTTATTTATTTATTTATATTACAAACATTCGGTGTTTGTAGATAATAAAATAAAATTTATTTAAAAATTATAAATTACTTTTCATAACTATTATATTTTTTGAATTACTTTTTCATAACTATTATATAGTTAGTCACAAATACACAACTTTTTAGTTTGAGACAAGTAATAATGTCATACAATATTGTAGACAAATTTTAATAATATAATAACAAAAGCATTTTATTTTTAATTTAAAAAATCCTTTATTTATTTGATGAATTAACCCAAATAAATTGTTAAAGGAATACTTTTCTTTTCTTGCTTGTTTTGATTTTGGAAAAAGGGAACTACTAAATTGCTAATCCAGATTAAGGCCAGGACTGCCATTCGTTATATAGTGGACCATGGTAAAGAATAGTACTTGAAACATGAAGATTAAATGTTCCAGTTGAGATTTTAATCTGTGACCTTCCATTTAAGAAATGTATAATTATATCATTCAATCATAAGGTGTTTGGCAATAAGAATGATATTTTAGTTGTGTTGTAATGAAATTATAGTGTATATAAAATAAAATCGAATAACATGTCTTATATATTTAGTGTATATTGTCAAATGAAATTGTAGTTGAATTAAATGATACTTTAGTTATGCTGAAATGAAACTACAGTATGTATAAAATTAAACTGAATAACATGTTTCACATATTGAGTGTATATTGTCAAATGAAATTGTATATAGTTGAAACAAAATGATACTTTAGTTGTGGTAAAATAAAATTACAAATACAATACAATATATATAAAAATGAAACTAAATACGTCATACAAACATAATTTGTTAAACGAAACAGGTGTCGTTTCTTTCCAATAAAAGAAATGGTACCATTTTGATCCATGGTCTATAATAAAATTTGCCGCCATTGGTACCTCATACCAGGGACTAGGTTGGAATTGAAAAATATGTGGAGGGTAATATGGTCACTTCGTCTAAATGCGTGCCTAACATCCAACGCCCAACTGCCCTTGGAACTTGGAAGTTGTAAAGTTTTAGGATGTTGTTTATGATGACTTGGCTATTTTCCATTGGTTGGGAAACGTGGCCTATTTTAAAAGAACAAGAATACGAGATGGATGGTTGAATAAGGGTGTTGCTATTTGCACCCCCTTTGACCAAATATGGTATAAAGTATCATTGAAAATGTAAAAAGGTGATAAATTGTAATAAATATAGGGGAATTCTATTTGCACCACCCTAATTGCTATTTGCACCACCTATTTAATAGGTGTGATAACTTTTAGGTGGTGTAAATGAAAAATTGCTATTTGCACCACCTTCATTAATTTTAGTCAAACATTATTTTTTTAACAAATATTTATTATAAATGACACTATTTCCCCTTAGGTATATGCTTTTAACACTTTTTCCCTCTTAGTTATTCATGTATCCACATTTGCCTTCTAGTTATATTAAAAGTGACATGTTTTCTTCCTTTTATGTTTGATAGACATTTTTACCATTAAAACTAAATATTTCATTTATTTTTTCTTCTCCAACAAATTATTGTTTATATGTACGGATGGTCACGGTTCAGTTCAAACAATTTTTTTTTTATTTATTATTGTCAGTTCAAAATTTATTTATTGATTATAAATTTTATTTCTTATTTAAAAAAAATTAATAATTATTTTTTTGTATTTTATTTTTTCGGTTCTGAATCGTAAGCAAAGCCAAAGGGAGTTTGTTTTAATTTGCAATCACACGTGTTATATATTACTCTTCCGAACTTCATTCCAATTAAAAAGGGGGGAAAATATTGATTTCTTAGGCTTTCGTAGTCATATTGAAGTTGACAATCCATTACGTTCCAATGGCATTTTGGAGTGTGATTTTATATCTAAGATTATATTTGATTTCTCTCTTTTTGAGGAATGCACACCTTCATTAAAGGACATATATACTAGTAATATACAATTACTTTGATTTAACAGCAATTGGTTTTTATATGATTATCTTAATCTTAATTATAATAAAGCCATATGGTCTTGTGAAAATTAAATGTTGATATTAATGGTTAAATGTTGGTAACATGTAATTTTCACACGACCATATGGTATGTGTGTGTGTGTGTGTGTGTGTATATATATATATATATATATATATATATATATATATATATATATATATATATATATATATATATATATATATATATATATATATATATATACATATGAATATGAATTGTAACTATGTTGATATTAGGTTATGTATTTTTTAATAAATAATATTATTATAATGTTGTCCAATATTCATTCCGTGCATCGCATGGGTAGCATACTAGGAGTAAACATACTCAAGACTAAATATGTATACCGCTAGTTGCGATTAATAATATATAGTAACTTTTTCATACTATTTTCAATTATTAAATTAAATATTGTAAATACAATATCATAATTATTTTGTCATATACTTAATAAAAATGTAATTTTAAACAATTAAATTGTGGTTCATGTTTTCTTCTTCTGTACTTCAAATACCATTATTAAAAACATTTTTTTTACCTATTTTAACATTACAAACAAATTTTTAATATTTAGTCCGTGCATCGCACGGGACAATACTAATTATATATAATATGATTAAGCCAACTATCATGTAATATGATGACATTTCAATTACCATTTCAAATAAATGGTCATAGGTCCAAACCTTGGGAGTGGAGCTTAGATTCTTAGGGTTAAAAATGTTTAAGAAAATATAGAACAAATCTAACTAATTGTGAAGGCACAACACAACTTTATTTTCTTATACTTACGATTCAGAACTGAAAAAATGAAATAAAATAAAATAAAATAATTATTGAATTTATATTATTTTAAAAATAAGAAATAGAATTTATAATAAATAAATAAATAAATAAATTTTGAATTGGCAATAAAATAAAAAATTGTTTCAAACCATAATCATCCGTTAATATATCAAGGGGGGGGGGGGGGGGGGGGGGGGAGAATAGTCACTTTTAGAATAGTTGAGGGGCTAATATGCTAACATGAATAATTCAGGGGTAAAAAGTACTATAAGTATATAACTTAGGAGAAAAAAGTATCATTTTCTCTTAATTAAATTTTGAATTAAAAAATTATTAATTACACCTCATAAATGAGGTTTGACCAAGGTGGTGTAAATAGCAAAATGAATCCTCATTTGGCTATTTACACCACCTATGTAATTATTGAAAATTTTCACCTTTTTACAATTTCAAAATACTTTATACCTACTTTTGACCAAAGGGGGGCGCAAATAGCCTAATGGGTGGTCAAAATGCTATTTGCACCACCCTATTAAAACTGCATTTATGAGTTCAAAATTTAATTTAAAAAAAAAAAAAAAAAAAAAAAAAAAAAAAAAAACGAAGAACACACCATCGCCTTCTCCGGTGAGAAGGCGACGGACTGCCTTCTCACCGGAGAAGGCAACCCATTTGCCTTCTCCGGTGAGAAGGCAGTCCATCGCCTTCTCACCGGAGAAGGTGACGGATCTTCTTTTTTTTTTTTTTTTTTTAAAATAACCCATTGGGTTGCCTTCTCACCGGAGAAGGTGACTAGATGGAGTTGTTTTTTTTTTTTTTTTTTTTTTTTTTTTTTTTTTTTGTAATTAAAATAAATAAATAAAAATCTTTGACCATATTTAATGCTGGCATTTACACCACCTATAAAGCTATTTGACCTACTAGGTAGGTGGTGCAAATAGTAAAATAGGTGGTGTAAATAGAATTACCCTTGAATAATCCTATATGTATTTAGTTTCAAAAAAAAAAATCCTATACGTATTTTTATTTAATTAATTAATTTTTATTTATTGTTACTATGGGTATGCTTTAATTGATTAAAATAAAAAAGTTAATTATAATTTTTATTATTTTTTCAATAAAATTAAGATATGTGTTAAAAGTTTATTCTTTAAAAACATATTTTTTTATTTAAATAATGCTACACACCCCATATTTTTTTATTTTTTTAAAAAAATATCTTGGTAATTTTTTAGTGGAAAAATTATGTAGAATTTTCAGTGTTTAGGAACTCAAAGAAAGTAAAGTCCAATAAAAATATTAATTCTGGTTAACGAAAAAAATACTTAATTTTGCGAAAAATGTTCTTAACTTTTTAGTGTAAAGACATTTTTTTAAATTCTTTATTTTCTCATCTCTTTTACTCTTTTCTTTTTTAAGTTAATTTTCATAATAATAATAATAATAATAATAATAATATTATTATTATTATTATTATTATTATTAAATAATATGTACATTTTCAAAAAAATGATCTAAACAAAAAAATGTAATTTCTTAACGTTCGGTCAAACAAAGAAAAAGATAATTTTCTCACACTCAATCAAATATGTTGAGCATATAGCCATTAATGTGCAATCAACTATCAGCTTAAGCTTTTAGTTGAGATGGACCACATACTTCAATTTGGGATTAGAGCCAGACCAAAGGTCATGGATTCAAATTTCTGATCCACGTGTTGCCAACTTTTAGTTGAGATGGAGCACATACTTCAATTAAATACAATAAAAGTATAATATTTTTCAGAAAATGAGTTATTTTCTAGAGATTATTTTTTAGAAAACATTTTCCAAAATTTCAAATAGACTCTAAATTCATTTTTAGCTAAAAATAAAATCAATCAACTCATGACTCATGAGTATTAGAGAAAATTCAAGTGGAGAGAAAAGTTTCTTACTTTTAAATTTTCATTTGACGTAAATCAAATGGGAAGAAAAGTAGGTTACGTAATCTTCCATTCTTGCCCACAAAAAGGTTCTTTACTTTTTTGCTGAAAATTATGCTTGAACCACAAATAAAGGATAAAAGTCAGAACAATATGATAAAGTGTGGCTTACCACTTCACAAAATTAGGCTTGAAGTACATGTGACTCACATGATGTGAGGCAAGCAACTAATACAAACTTGACCAATCACTAAACGTGAAGATACTTGTTAAATTAATATGAACTATTGTACATTATTATTAGAAAAAAAAATGTATTTTTGTCACTAAGTTATACCCAAGTTTCGAATCAATTCCTTAATGGCCCGTTTGGTTCACGAAATAGGCCGAGAATGACATAGCATTCTTAGTAATATGTCTATTCCTTTGTTTGGTAACCATTTCTATTACCAGGAATATTATTCTTGGTAATAGCCTATTACCTCAAATAAGGTAATAGTTATTACTAGGCCCCCCTGGTATTAGCCTATCACTGAACGCTCAGGAATAGATTTTAGAATCTATTTTCTTTTTTACCCCTTTCTTTAACCTAATTTTTTTTAATCATATATATAAATTTATCCTATTTCTCCACCGTCATAGCCACCACCACCATCACCGCCGCCATCGCCACCACCACCACCATCACCGCAACCGTCGCCGCCCCCACCACCACCGCTACCAGAACCACCACCCAGCAGCAGCACCGCCACCACCACCACCACCGCCGCCACAACCGTCGCCGCGCCCACCACCACTGCCACAACCATCACCGTCACCACCACCACCGTCGCCCCTGCCACCACCACCACTACCACCCCAGCATCACCACCACCACCGCCACCACCACCACCACCATCGCCACCATTACATATTTTTATAATGGTATTTATGTCTTTTAAAACATATTTCATTTCTATTCCTTAAATCAACCAAACACTGTAATATAATTCCTAAAGTCTATTCCTTCCGTGAACCAAACAATAGAATACAATTCTTATTCTATTCCTTGCCTATTCCATTCCTTATGGAATAACATTCCTATTACCTCAAAATTCATTCCGTGAACCAAACGTGCTGTGAGTTAATCATTTTACCCTTCAATTTAATAGCCTTTTGACAAATTTTTTAACGAAGGACCAAATTGAGTTGATTTTTAAAGTCAAAAGATCAAATTATATCATTTTAAAATAAAAAATTAAATTAAGTAATACTTAATACTCGATGGACCAAAATGTATATTAACTCTAAGGGGGCGTTTGGTTTAGGATATATAAGATAACCAATGTTATATTTGCTTGGGAATATAAGATTCTCATGTTTGGTTGAAGTTATACAATTTTCCCATAAAGGAATGTGAGATACCCTCCCCTTTCTTAGGTATTCTCACATTCTTTTGTCTTATTGCTAATTTTGTCATTTTAATCTATTGTTTTAGTTAATTATTATTCAAACTCTTAGTTAATTAATTTTAAATAATTTATTTCTATATTTTACCATTTTCTTATTTATTTATTTATTTTAACTTTAAATTTATTAAAATACATAAAAATAGGTTAACAATATTCAAGTAAAAATAATCATTATACCATAAAAAAAATAACTCTTCAACCAAACATATTTATATTGAGTTAATTACTGATTTGGTCCCTCGACTATGAGGATTTCACCACTTTGGTCCTCGACTTTTAAAATTGACCAATTGCATCCTCGACTATGCCCTTTTTATTCGAAATGGTCCTAACCGTTAGACATCCGTTAACTCGGGACCAAATTGGTAATTTTGCTATAGTTAAGGGACCATTTCGGTCATCACATGCACCATTTTCTCCGAAAGTTAATTACTAAAATGGTCTCTTGACTATAGCGAAATTACCAATTTGGTCCCGAATAAACGGATGTCTACCGTTAGGACCATTTCAGGTAAAAAAGGCATAGTCGAGGATGCAATTGGTCAATTTTGAAAGTTAAGGACTAAAGTAGTGAAATTCTCATAGTCAAGGAACCAAATCGATAATTAACTCTATTTATATTATATAACTCACCTTTATAGCTCGTTTGGTTCGCTGGAAAATATTTGAAAGGAAATGGAATTGAAATTCCATGGAAAATAAATATCAAGAAAACAGATTCCATTGTTTGGTTAGTGGAAAAGAAATTACTGGGAATATGAATTCCATTGTTTGGTTGAGTTTGGAAGGGTAAGGAATAATGAGTATAATGACAAATATAACCCTACACAATAATAATAATAATATAATAATAATAAGAGTAATTAATAAAGAATGGTGAGGGTAAAATTGTGATATTAGTTTTCCATGGAAAAGGTTTTCCATGGAAAACAAAATACCTAGCATAAGCTAGGAATTTGTTTTCCTTGTTCTTAAGGAAAACTTTTTCAAATGGAAAAAGTTTTCCATCCAACCAAACAACATAAAACATCATTTTCCTTCACTTTTAGTCTTTTAGGAAAACATTTTTCATGGAAAATGTTTTCCATCCAACCAAACACCCCCTTAAAGGAAACACATGAATCTAACATTTTATTAGGTAATATAAGGGGGTGTTTGGTTGGATGGAAATCAAATTCCATGGAAAAGATTTTCCATGAAATGTAGGAAAATGTTGTTTTACCTTGTTTGGTTAGATGGAAAATCTTTTCCATGGGAATTTGACTTCCCAAAGGTGAAGGAAAAGAAAATCCTACCTAAACATTGTATTTTGTTTTCCAACTGAGTTGGGAAGAAAATATAGTAATATTAGACTATTTTGCCCTCATCAAAATTTATTAACTACACATGTATAAATTATTGTTAAGAGCATATTGGTCTTTATATTCATAATTCCTTACCATTCCAAACCCAACCAAACAATGGAATTCATATTCCCAGTAATTTCTTTTCCATTAACCAAATAATGGAATCTATTTTTCTGGTAATTTGTTTCTCATGAAATTTGAATTCCATTTCCCTTCAAATATTTTTCAGCGAACCAAACGGGCCGTAACATTATGTGAACTATTGGGCTAAAAAATATGTACTTTAGGATTTGTTCAACTACGTGGCGGAAACTGTGTTGCCACATCATCGGTGACAGACACGACAGGAGTAGAGAGAAACGTGGCCGCATGTAATTCTCCAGCATTTCGGCTTCGGACCCACTGCTTGCGGGGGAGCCACTCGTCTAAACAATTAGACCCAAGGGCATTTTCGTCCACGACAGACGTCACTCGAATTCACCGAATTGCCCCTCAAGCTCATCGAGAGCTCTGCAACTCTTTTGTGCATCTTTGGGGTTCTTCTGAGGTATATTCTCCGCTCCCTCCCTCCCTGTCTCGTTACCGACTTTCAGTTATTATTCATACATATAGCATATATATAGATACATAGTAACGCAAATATATTTATATATGTATTTGTGTAGAGAGAGAAACAGCACTGCGAATTTAGGGAACTTTCTTCTTTTATTGATTCTCAAGCAATTTCTCCGCCATAAATCTAAGGTGATTGTTACTTTATTTTTTTTGTTGCGTTTTATTATTATTATTATTTTTATCATCCAAATTAACTTTATTCTGCTTTATCTTTATTCCGTTGATTTGCATTATCGGAAGCTCGTTGCTTCTCATTTCTCGAGTTTTTATTTGCAATTTTTTTTTTAAAAGATTATTTTTTTGAGATTGGTAGTGATGATGCTTTCATTCTAGTTAGGTGGGGTCTGTTCTCAAATCTCATTTTAAATTTTAATAATTTTTTAAATTACTTTTGGTGTGTTTGGATCTTTGACTCTTTGTTTTGCATTGTGGCGTATGGAGATTTAATTGTTAACGAATCTGTTTTTGCGTAGATCGTGTGGAAATGGTGAAGATGGATCAAGCCTAACTGAATTGGCCTTGTGTTTTTCGTCATTGTAAGTAGTAAGTTGCAAGTAATGACTTCCAATTTTGCAGATTCGTTGCTTACTTAATGAAGTCTGATCGTGAGTATTTTGTTCATGGATGATCTTGTATGCCTTCTGGCTGCTTTATATAATTTCTACTTTAAACACAAGTAATTTTGTTCAAATAATTGATGAAGTAGTTATATCCAGTTGAGGTTGTATGGTGTTTTTTCCCGAGTGGTAGTGGTGGCTTCTTTTTTAATCCATTACTTATTATGGTCAAAGAAATGTTTTTCCACTTACTACATGTTTAATGTGATTTAGTTGCACAGATCAAAACAATACACTTATTCTGTGTATATATACATACATTGATACATATGCGTGTTTATTTATTTATTTACCTATCAGAAGAGAAAAGGCACAATATACTGAGTTTTAGCATCAGATTTGTTTCTATTTCTTGCATATGCATAATTGCACTAATCTTGTAGCTATAAGCAGTGGAGGAATGCATATAATATTGGGCTTATTGATTAAGCTTTGTTATTTAGATTTAAACATCCACTGTAATGAATAATCTCTTGCAGCACACTCATGTACACATGGTTAGTAGTGTAATTTTCTTTTGTGATTGCCTGTCATGCGTCCTTTATCTGTATAGAGTTTTGTCACATTCAATCCCCAGTCACCTGTTAAGAATGTGTTATGATGAAATTTTTTGGAATAACAGACAAGAGCTTAGGGATGATTGTTAGGGATTTTCTGATCTTAGTCTAGTTTTCGGTACTTTGTTTTCATAGTAGTCCGTTGAATGTCCTTATTTTGGTAATGAGCGTCTCATTGTGGGGCCATCCTAGGTCAGATGTTAGTCAAAATTTGGTAAATGTTGGTTGGTGGAGATTTTAGTGAGAACTTCTATAGACTAATGAGGTTAGTATTCTGGAGTGGCAGTTATGTTTGCTTGTAGTGACAAGCATTCATGCTACATGAATCCTCTGACATAGCATCTTCCTACAAATAGTGAGAGTGAGACCTTCTGCTGAGTATTGATATATACATATATATATATATATATATATATATATATATATATATATATTTTTTTTTTTTTCTTTATAATTCTTTCCTTGATTTCCTCTATCTCTAACCTGAATTTAATCTTTTTGTATTCTTACCCAAAGTGATCGCTTCACTTGGCACTTGTGATGATTTACTGGCACTTTGAATGAGAGTCTGCGTTGCCCTTAACTTTGTTGGATTTTTTAAAAAATTATTATTATTATTATTATTATTATTATTATTTTTTTTTTTAATGAGTTGAGTCCTTGGTGCGCGTGGTTAATATAATTCCTTTTTCTCATAAAAGGGGGAAAAGAAATAAGAGATAAAATATATACTTACTGCTACAATGTTCTTTTTGTTTCAACAGATCATTGGAGATAGTGCAAATCATAATGTGATGATGTTCTCTGAATGGCTCCTTCAAATGGCATACATTTATAATAGAGGCATCAGTCTCCTAAAAGTTGACAGTTCTTGATTGCGCTGCATCACAGGCCATCATCTTGATGCTGAGCGAATTGGTCTGGAGTAGTAGAAGAATTTACTGTTAACATTTTATTTTTGGCGAAAGTTGTAGTTCCAACTTCAGTATTTAATAGTGGGTTGTTTGAGGTTGGACCGTTGGACGTAAAAAAAAATCTGAAAAGGTGCACTGCTATAATCTAATGGAGGAAATAGTATCACCATCATGTCAAAAACAACAAATGTCTAGTCGGAAGTGCTCATTGAGTGGGCCCTCCAAAGACCTGTGGGTTGCTGTACGAGAAGGGTCTGTTGGTGATGTAGATTCATGCCTGACTTTTCTTAAGAAGAATGGGGGGAATATCAATGCCAGGAATCCATTTGGGCTTACACCTCTCCACATTGCAACCTGGAGAAATCATATACCAATAGTTAACAGGCTACTTGCAGCTGGTGCAGACCCTAATGCTAGGGTGTGTTAGTATTTTTAATCCTCTCAATTTTTAATTTGTTATGGCCTTTTTGGGTGCGTGCTGCATTGTTACTTTATTTTGTTAGCCATCAAATGATAGGGTAAGTGATGAGTTACTTCTGTCGTTTTAAATTTTATCTGTGTTCTCCCTTTCAAAAAGTTTCATCATTGGACAAGATTTCTGTTTGTTTGATCTTTTTGACTGGCTGGCTGGAATTTGTGGCTTTGTGCTAATGATTACTGAGAGTGTTTAGTACATTCTGATCTGTTCCTACTCGTTTTTTTTTTTTTTTTTTTTTTTTGGGGGGGGGGGGGGGGGGGGGGAGGGGGGAGGGGGTGTCTTCTTTTATTTGCATAGAGCATACCATGTCTTTGGTAAGGGCAGATTGGTTGAAAAAATTGCGAGCCGAAAGATTCTGTTTGAAAAGACATGACATGCTTTTGTATAATCATTGTGGACGTATTACTTGATTAAATGATCATGCACAGTTCACTATTTTTCATGATTGAATCTGAGCTTGTGTTCAGTTGGAAAACACAATTATTATAGGGTTATGATTTTTGAGCAATGTGTTGATTTTTCTGGTTTACCTAAAACAGTTTTACTTGCTTTATTTATTATTATTATTTTTAACTCAATCTTTTCTCTTTGTTAGGACGGCGAATCAGGATGGAGTAGCCTTCATCGAGCACTGCATTTTGGCCATCTTGCAGTTGCTAGTGTCCTTCTCCAGTCTAGTGCTTCTATCACTCTGGAAGACTTGAAATATAGAACACCTATTGATCTGTTATCAGGACCTGTTGTGCAGGCTGGTGATAAAGATAGTTCATGTAGGTTATATAGTTTTTGCTTATAATTTTCAGTGGTTTTTTGCAGGTGAATACATTTAACTTTTTCTTTTTGTATGAACTCTTGTGTTTGTTTAGTGGCCACAGAAGTCTTTAGCTGGGGTAGTGGAGTGAATTATCAATTAGGAACTGGAAATGCTCACATTCAGAAGCTACCCTGCAAAGTTGATTCCCTTCATGGTTCAGTTGTTAAATTAGTCTCTGCAGCAAAGTTTCATAGTGTTGCAGTTACTTCGCGTGGAGAAGTCTATACTTGGGGATTTGGAAGGGGTGGCCGTCTTGGGCATCCTGACTTTGATATACACAGGTAAGTATGTGATAGGAATACAACACAGGCCTTTATCTTTATCTGTATCAGCACCTTAATTTACTCCTATTCTGCACTATGTTTTTAAATTTCTGTCCTAGCTTGATTCTCATTTAATTACTTGGCTTTGAGAATAATGGAGCTTGACTGCCTGAGATGTGTAATTCTTCTTTCTTCTCTCTCTCCATACACGAGTGTGTGAATAGGTTATAATCTTGCAAAGATGCATCACAGCGTGTGTTACAGATATTAAAGCATTATATACTTCTTTATCAGCAATTATCATCATTTTCACTTGCTACATTCTAAACATTCCCACCTTCACATTTTCTTTGTGCATGATTGTGGAGTGTTAAGACATTATTCTCCTGCATTCAGGCCTGAGATGATGTGTAATCCTTCTTTCATCTATCTCTCCATACATGAGTGTGCTAATAGGTTATATTCTTGCAAAGATGCATCACAGCATGTGTTACAGATATTAAAGCATTATGTACTTATCAGCAATTATCATCATTTTCACTTGCTACATTGTGAACAGTCACCACCTTCACATTTTCT
Source organism: Ipomoea nil (assembly GCF_001879475.1). Taxonomy (NCBI): domain Eukaryota; kingdom Viridiplantae; phylum Streptophyta; class Magnoliopsida; order Solanales; family Convolvulaceae; genus Ipomoea; species Ipomoea nil. Next base: position 4,052,477 of record NW_017616704.1, on the reverse strand, counting down.
TTGTGCATGATTGTGGAGCTTTAGACATTATTCTCTTGCATTCAGGCCTTACAGATCTCAGAGCATGATCTATGGGTTTTTAGCAATGTTCATTAGTGTTCTTGCTACATCAACAGTCATTCCTCCCCTTAAACTTCTTATTCAGTCTAAAACCATTGGGAAGATGAAGCACATCTTCCCATTTTGAATATTGAACTTTTTACAAAATTTACAATGTCCTTTAATGTTTTTGCAGTGGTCAAGCTGCTGTCATTACCCCACGCCAAGTAATTTCTGGTTTAGGGGCACGCCGTGTTAAGGCAATTGCTGCAGCCAAGCATCACACCGTTGTTGCAACAGAGGCTGGGGAGGTTTTTACATGGGGTTCAAATAGAGGTAAGGGTTTGCATTTATTGAATATTTATGGGATGATATTAGAATGCCTTTTGAGTTTTGAAGTTTTCCCTTTATTTTTATTTTTTATTTTTTTTTTGCCTTAAGTTCATCCTTCTGGGGGATTTGATGGGTAGAGCCATATGGTATACAGGCAGAACTATAAAGTATATACTTCCTTTGTCCCATGGTTGTCCACGCTTCTCTTTCTATTGCATCCCAAAATGTTTTCCAGCTTCCTAAAGTAAACACCACACATGATTCTGCTTTCCTACATTACCCTTTCAATAAGACTCGAGATCAAAATGTCAAAAAGTACCCACCTTTTTTTTTTTTTTTTTTTTTTTTTTTTGGGAAAAAGAGGAAAAGTACATACTTTTCCACTACCGTCTTTAAAATTTGTGTCTACAATAAATAGGACGACCATTTTGGGGTGGAGGGAGTACTTCACATTATCTGCTGCTTTCTTCTTATTAATATTTACTGGAACGGATAACTGCAGTGGCTTAATAAAAAAAAAAAAAAACATAAAAGAAAAAGAGGAACTTGGTGAATAAATAAGAATGGAGCTGGATTTGTTACGGCTGTTAATGTTTTCACAGCTTAGCCAGCTTTTATAGCAACTGTAGTAGCAGTATTAACTCCTTTCAACAATACCATGCAGAGGGTCAACTTGGCTATACTTCTGTTGATACTCAACCCACACCTCGGAGAGTGAGTTCTTTAAAGTCAAGAGTAGTTGCTGTAGCTGCAGCAAACAAACACACTGCTGTAGTCACCGACTTGGGTGAAGTTTTCACTTGGGGTTGCAATAAAGAGGGCCAGCTTGGTTATGGTACATCCAACTCAGCTTCTAACTATACTCCAAGAGTGGTTGAATATTTGAAGGGAAAAGTTTTCATTACGGTTTCTGCAGCAAAGTATCACACCATTGTATTGGGATCTGATGGAGAGGTATGTTAAAACAAACATTTATTTCTTCTCCACGGTTGCTGTAATTTTCCCCTTGTTTCAATGCAATTGTGTATCATGAATGCCAGGTTTTCACTTGGGGGCACCGATTAGTTACTCCGAGACGTGTTATCGTTGGCAGAAACATAAAAAAAGTTGGGAGTACTACTATGAAGTTTCATCGTAAACATGTTGTAGCCATTGCTGCTGGAACAATGCATAGCATTGTGTTGATAGATGATGGTGCCTTGTTTTATTGGGTGTCAGCAGATCCTGATCTTCAGTGTCAGCAGGTGTGGTTTATACCAGACTTGATTTATTTTTTGGAACTGGTGATTTTTTTGTTTTTTCCCTAAGAGATATCATTAATTTTTCATGCAGTTATATTCATTCTGTGGGAGAGACCTAGTTAGTATCTCTGCTGGGAAGTATTGGACTGCTGCAGTCACTGTTACAGGTGATGTTTACATGTGGGATGGAAAGAAAGACAAAGACAAACCGCCCTCAGTGACTCGGTTGCATGGGGTTAAAAAAGCAACTACTGTGTCTGTTGGAGAGACCCATCTATTGATTATAAGTTCTCTCTATCATCCTGTTTATCCATCTAATATTACGAATGATCCTTTAATGCTCAAGTCACGCATAAAACGTGAAATAGATGAGCTTGATGAAGGCTTTATGTTTGATGATAGAGAGTCAAATGAAGTCTTGTCTACTGTGCATAAGGAGGATGAGAAAAATAAGTGTGTGCCAAGCTTAAAGAGTCTTTGTGAGAAATTGGCAGCAGAATATCTGGTGGAGCCACGAAGCGCTATCCAATTGCTGGAAATTGCAGACTCCCTAGGGGCAGATGATCTGAGGAAACATTGTGAGGTATACTAGTTGATTATTCTGTCATTTGTTTTTTCCTACTATCTATTATCTTAAAAAAGCTTTGGTGACTTAGAAGAGCTTTATATTTGGAAGTGTTCTTTATTATTATTATTATTGTTGTTGTTGTTGTTGTTGAAATTGAGGGATTGAAAGACCTGGCATGTGGTAGTTAAGTGGAAGCTCAACCCAGTATGTGAGAAATCAAAGAAAGAAGAAATTAATTGTATTGATAATAATATATCTCTTACATTCTGAGAGGGATACACATGCATATATAGGAATATAATGGGCTAGGTTACAACTAGGGCTAACAAGAGTTTCTAGTTTCTATATTTGAACAATTTTTAATTTATTATTGTTGTTGTCGTTGTTATTATTGTTATTATTATTATTATTATTATTATTATTTTCTACCCATTATTTTCAATTCTTTTTTGATTTAGAGAGACTATTTGAATGTGTGCCAGGGCTTAAAAGAGGAGGATATTGTATAATTGATTTGTTGGTTTAGAAAGGTTAATCATTGTTGACCTAAAACTTTTATGTAGTCAAGTGGCATTTACTTCTCTTCATCTGGCCAAAAGTTATTGCTTCAAACTTAGCTAGGCTTTCTGCTTACTGTAAAAAAATATGTTGTTTTTTTCTTGATTGGGGGCAGCTCTCTAGCAAATCCCCACACTCTTCAGGTGCATTCAAAGATTTGCATCAGCATCAAAATGAATGAGGAAATGACCTACTTCAGGAAGAGATTGAAATTAATGGACCTCACATTTAAAATTAAACTAGGCATGATTGTTAGTTAATAGTTATGTCACATCATTTTGATAGACTTGTTTTCTATAGAATGTTTCCAGCCAAAGAATGAGGCTTGTTTTCTATAGAATGTTTCCAGCCAAAGAATGATCCTTGTTTTTAGTTAATGCACGTAATGTATTTACTGCAACTTGGTGCCTTGAATGAATGTCATGTTTCCACACCATAATTCTCCTTTTCATCATTCAGTAACTTGTAGGAAGATTGTTATTCCATGCTATAATTTGTGTTTGTAGTTTAGTAAATGATGTATATATAGCCATAGATTGCAGGTGGTGGCTAAATTATGATTACCAGGGTGAACTAGGTTTTAATTTTTTTTCAGAGATTTCTTTAAAAGCCATTGCCCTGACCAGTACAATATTAGTTATAATTGTCTCATCTTGAATTTCAGAGTCAACACAGACAAACTCACATGTACATTTGTGATATTACATAATTCAATGCATCTAAAGTATATGTTGGGCTGTCTGCCATTCCCTAGGTGTTGGTTTATCATCGATACCTCTTATGTTATTCTGTGGGAAAATTGGTGCAGGATATTGCTATTCGCAACCTGGATTATATTCTTACAGTCTCAGGACAAGCATTTGCCAATACTTCATTGGATATCCTTGTCAGGCTAGAGAAATTATTGGACTTAAAGTCATCTGAACCATGGAGTTGTCGTCGGCTTCCAACCCCCACAGCCCCATTCCCAGCCATTATGAACAGTGAAGAAGAGACTAGTGATAATGAATCTCTTAGAATGCGCGAGTATAAGAAGAAGAGAACAATTTCTAAAGAAGAGGGAGACAAACGATTAGACAACTTTCTGCAGTCTTATGATGCTAAGGAAGGCATTTCAAAGCAAGTCCGAGCTTTGAGGAAAAAGTTGCAGCAGATTGAGATGCTTGAAGAGAAGCAGTCCAAGGGGCAGACCCTTGATGCCCAGCAAATTGCAAAGCTTCAAACAAAGTCAACTTTGGAACATTCACTTTCTGAGCTTGGTGTTCCTATTGAAACATTTCAAACAACCACATCCATCTCTGTCACTGGAAAACCAACTAAAGAGCTAGAGGCATCCAGAAGGCAGAGGAGAAAAAACAAACAGAAGCCTTCCCCGTTGGAGGTGAAACCCAGTAACTGTGAAATCATTGCTGAACCAAGTCCAGAAAAGGGTTGCTTGGCTGCTGACATTTCACAAGCCAATTACAAGGTCAGTTCTGAGAACTATTTTCGGTATAACCTGTCATGATCTGTAAACAAAAGAGAATACTATACCTTTACTTTTCTGCCTAGGTAAGTAGGTATACACTACTCTTTTTGCCATTTATAGCTTTGGTGCACTTCTACTTTACATAGTTCACATTTGAAGAAAAAAAAAAAGAGAATCCAGGGATTTTAAATGAAATTGCCAGAGTTTAAATTTGAAGAAAAATGTAAGAGAAGCCAGGGATGTGAGATGAAATTTCCCTATGACTTGGCGGGATTTTTTAAAAGCTTTATAGGCAGGCTTTTAGGGAATGGCATTCAAAAATTGAAAATAGAAAGCACCTTCTTTAGCTTTTTTTTGTTGATTATAATGAAATGTTAGAGCCACTAATATTGCTTCTTTTGCTTAGTCTGAACTCCATGTATATAAAGATGGTCTCTGCTGCCATGCATGCTTAGTATGGTGCTAGATGTTATGAATGGCATCAAAACTTACTGTTGAATATGATGGTGGGCTACCATCTCTTCTCATTATAATTGTTATAGTTGTTAGATGTTATGGTGCTAGATGTTATGAATGCCATCAAAACTTACTGTTGAATATGATGGTGGGCTACCATCTCTTCTCATTATAATTGTTATAGTTGTATTGATTGATAGTTTTCATGCAACTGGTAGGAGGACAAGCATTTCGAGGGAGCAGCAAGTCCAGCAACAGACCAAGATGCAAATGAATCTCCTTTCTGTTTAAAGAAAGGCCTCAGTTGCTCCACAAAAGGCACAAAAGCACCTGTAGTGAATAAGAAGAAAAACAGAAAAGGTGGACTCTCTATGTTTTTGAGTGGTGCTCTTGATGATGTTCCTAAAGTTGAGGTTCCACCGCCAATATCGCCAAAAGTTGAAGGCCCTGCTTGGGGAGGGGCGAAGATTGCAAAAGGGTCTACATCTCTTCGTGAGATACAGAATGAACAGAGCAAAACAAAGCAAACAATACTAGTGAAAAGCCAAGACCATTTGGAAGAATTATCTGATGGCAGCAGTAGTGGGAGAGTACAATTAAGTTCATATTTGTCATCTAGTCCAGTAGCTGTTGCACCTGCACGAACAACACAGGTTTCCGATGTGGAAAGGAACACTCCTCCCTGGGCTTCCTCTGGAACCTCTCCACTTTCTCGCCCATCTCTCAGGGACATCCAATTGCAGCAGGTATGCCAAAGATCCAACATTATTATGTGTGTTAGTCTCTACCAAAATTTGTCTTTGCTCAATAACACAGCGTTAGAGACTTAGAGTTGCAGCAGGGAGACACCAGAGACTTAGGGTTAGTATTAATGCAAGTCAAAGGAAACATTTGCATAAAAGATACTCAAAGCAGCTATAATCATGCTAATATCTGAGGTGTCTCCCTGTTGGATTCTATTTTTTGTTTCCAGAAGTTTATTTGTCTGCTGAAATCTTATTGCTGGGCATTAACATGTACGGCAGGCAATATTCACATCTTTATCCCAAAATCAGATAGCATATCTAGTTACACCTTAATGGCTTAATGTGTATTTCTCCTTTCTTACAGGTGAGACACTACCATGGCCTATCTCAAAGTCCAAAGGCAAAAATTGCAGGATTCTCCCTTATGAGTGGACAAGGCTCGCCATCAGACTCCAGTGGCCTGAACCGCTGGTTCAAGCCAGAGGTCGAGATGCCTTCCTCTATCCGTTCGATTCAGATAGAGGAAAGGGCAATAAAGGACCTGAAGCGCTTCTATAGCAGCGTCAAGGTCGTTAAGAACCAGTCATAAGAACATCATAACCATGTGATGGTCTTTCTGTAGTAGTTCCTAGGTTTCTTTTTAACCTTATGTGACCATATCAAGATTTCCATGTAAATTTCTGTACAGACGGCCCAACTTGTGCTCCAGAAGGCAGTTCGATTTGACCATATAGGCAGAACTAGATTTTATTGCTTCATTCTTCTTCCAACCCAATTTGATATGCATGAGATGGGATTTCATCTGCCTGTATTTATTTTCAATAAGGAGCCATTTCTGTACATAATTCTTTCTTGAATCTGCAGATTTAGTTATTCTAAACTCTGCAAATTAATAAAGATTCACCGGAGATAGATTAAACTTAACATGTATTTGCTATATGAACAGATTTGGGAACATTTGTTGCAAGCTGCAAAGACTGATGTCGCCTTTCATTTCAACTCTCTATTCAAAAAAAAAAAAAAAAAAATCACTCTTTATTAACATATTTGAATATCAGTCAGATGAAACTGCTGTTTTGTATTTTTAAATTTGGCATAAAAGCATATTCCAACTTTGGTTCTGGTGACTGTTGGTGGGAACTGGGAAGCCATTAGTATCGTTAATATCTGCTTAATGTATTTGCTTTTTCTATATATAAGTCCACATCACAGTTCACAATCATTCATTTAACAATGCAAGATTAAATAATCACTACCTTAATTACCAATTTAATTCTATGCATCAAATAATACAATGTTAGATTGTTAGATTAATATAAGATTTTCTCAAATTAGTAGGGATTAAGCTAGGGTACTTTATACTTGATGTATTTAAAAAAACCACCTTAAATCCTTGATGGTTGAAAGGAAGATTTGGGGGATTAAAGAGCATCACCCGTCCATATTTACAACTATCAATTTAGTACTTATTTTTAAATTTAAATAAATTTGGTCTTCGAATTGTTTAAAATTTTGTCAATAAAATGTCAAAAGGCATTATTTCGTCACATCACCATTAGGACGTAACCAAAAAGTGTCAGAAGCATCTCTCGGGCGTGTGATCGTGCAGTAAACATACCTTTCGATCACATGCGAGAGTTAACTTTTTGACCTAGTCGAGAAGTAAGTTTAGAAGTTTACATTTCGGTTGCCCTTATATGAGTGCATACTTTTGGGATGTAATTGAGAAGTAAATATATCTTCCGCTCATAGGCAAGAGTTTACTTTTTGGCTTAACCAAGAAGTAAAAGTCCTTATTTGAGTGTGCACTTTTCGGACGTAACTAATTAAGAAGTGTCAGAAGCACTTCTCGCTCTTTGTCCGAGAAGTAAACATACTTTCCAAACAAGAGTTCGAGAAGTAGGGAACTCAAATAAGGGCAACTAATGACTCAATGATGGAATAGTGTCAAATGTATTTAATTGACAAAATTTAAAACAATTTAAAAATCAAATTCGTTTAAATTAAAAAGTAAGAACTAAATTGACAACCGCAAAATAATTGAGAAACTAAAATAATGATTTTTCCTAAATATAATATGGAGTATATTCCAGCCCAAATATTTTTAGAAACAGAATACAGTTTCCCACGCCATAACGTATTTATTACATAAGCACAATTTAAAAAGTTCATGCTTATACGATGGACGTCACGCGGAAACTATTCCAACATACAAGTTTACATTATAAAAAGGGGGAAAAAAAGTTCAAACATCAGCAAACGTTTAAAGCCGTGGATCGGTACCGGGAGTGGATATGTCGGTGAAATCGGAAGCGAGCCTCGAAGCGATCGCGGAGTGGTACATGACGTCATGAAACGACGAAGTCTCCGTGGTGAGACGACGGAGCTGCTTGGCTTTCTCCTCTGTGAAAGCGCCGGGAGCGAACCGCGTCCTCGCCGGTTTCGGATCCGGATCTGTTTTGCTCTCAACGGTCCTCAGGTCGTCGGTATCAACGTAGTCCGGTTCGCCGGACAATCCGAAGAGCGGAGACCACCAGTTAGAGGAGCTACTGCTTTTCCTGCTGCTTGCGTCAGTCTTCCGGTTGCCGGAGCCAGCACGGGCGGCCACTACTGGTGGCCGTAACGGTAACATGCTCGTCGCCATATCTGCTAACGCTATACGTATTAATTGTGTATGTATTTGGAGAGAGAAAAGTTGGGGGTTTACCGAATTACTGGTTTAGATGGAAAAGTAGGGGGTTTAAGTCCCTAAATAGGGAGTAGCTTTGAGTTACTTATCGGGCCGGGCGATAAAAGATAAGATACCTCACGTGTTGAGGAAACTTTCACGTGCGGTGGGGGCCCATGCTTGGTATTTTAAAAATCATAAATATACTCTTATTACAAAAATGTTTATTATGTCAATTGAAATTACTATTAAAACTTTAAGGAAAAAATGTTATATAGGTGAACTTTTATATATTATGCAAATTAAATTATTGAACAAAAAAAGTATGTAATTCGATCATTAAAATTTAAAAATTGTGTAAATAACATTTTTTACAGACTACTTTTAATTTTTCTTAAATATGATATCATAATGTTAAATTATATATAAAAAATTATTTTAATAATTATTTTTAATAGCACTCAAACCAAAAAATAAAAAATTAAAAAAAAGATAAGCAAGCTATGTGCCCATGGGAAAATTATGTTGTGGAACCGTATCCATCTTGTAAAGTGGACACGGTTCTAAAACTGTTCATAATTATGAATATATAGTTCAAAAATTATGAACATATAGTTCTATAATTATGAACGTAAAGTTGTGAACATAATTATGAACATATAGTTCTGTAATTATAAATATAGAGATTCGCTAGTTGTAAATATGAAGTTCAAAAATTATGAATATATAACTTTATAATTATGAACATATAGTTCAGTAATTATGAACATAGAGTTCTGTAATTGTACATATAAAATTCAATAATTATGAATATGAAGTTCAAAAATTATATATAGCTTTATAATTATGAACAAATAGTTCAGTAATTATGAACATAGAACCGTGTCCACCTTGCAAGGTGGACACGGTTCCACAGCATAACGATTGATGCGCATGCTTGTTGGTTTGAGAAAGAAGAAATATTGAGAAGTTCATGCCACCATAAGGAATATAAGATTGCATTTGTTTATCACTACATGAGAGCGAAGCTTCTTTTAACCTATCTTGCTGTTCTTTGCTTTTGATGAAAGGATTTGAATGCCCAAATTTCATTGCTGCTTGCGTGAGTCGTTGTGCAGTCTATTGTGCTCTTTTTCTAGTGAAGTGCAAATTTTCCTCCTAAATGTTGCATGAGAATATCTGCTAACAAATTCATTTATTTAGATAACTCTCTCTCTCTCTCTCTCTCTATATATATATATATATATATATATATATATATATTGCTTTCAACATTTTTACTTTGTGTTAGTTTTTATTCTTATTTTTAATCATATGTATATCTGAATTCAATAGACGTAAATCCTGTTTGAGTCGAAGCAATCCATGTAGTCTAGAAAACCTTTGGGGAAGAAGTACCAGAAAGGGAAAAGAGTACCCAAATAAGGTCCATAGATGTTGTTAGGATTGTAGACGGAGAAATCCGGTAGTAGGTTAGGGGTGAAAAGGTGATGAGAGTTTTAGATAAAATATGATTAAATAGTAAGCATAAAAACTAACATGAACTGATAAGATTAAGAAAGATCATATCTGGCAGTAGTAAAGAGAAGAAGGAGCAAAGCTTTAAAAACTGTTTGAAAAAAGTAAAATTTTGCAATATAAATTCTCAAAACAATGCATGCGGAAAAGACAATTTGTAGAAAAAATTGAAAACATGGACAAAAAATTTATTCAAGACTATTTTGGAAACAATGAAAATTTTCAAGTTGAAAGAAATTTTGGAAACATATTTACTACATATTATTTAGATGAAAAATCTAAATAAAGAATTTATTGAATATACAATAAACATTCCAAATTTTAACGAAAAATTTATTATCTACTAAAAAAATTTCCCTACCCAGACTTCGTAAAACAAATTATCAAGTATTTAAAATTTTTTACATTCCAAGAAAATAGACAAATTAAAAGAACAATTGGAAATAGATTTTGAAGAAGAAAAATTAGAAAATTTGGTTGAAGAAATAATCGAATTAGTTTCTCAATCAAAACACATTAAAAATTTTGAAGCGGAATTTCATCAACAACATGCACACATAAATTATGAAATAGGAGAATCCTATAGACATTAAACTCCTGTTTATCCCGTAAATTACGACTCTGAAAATTATGAAAATTACTACAGTGGAGATGAAACTGAATAATTTTAGCAATTTTAAAATGTTTTCAACTATCATTTTTAATCCTTACACCTTAAATTTAATTTTTAACTCCTACACATATCCAAACTCTTCATCCAAATTTATTCCCGAACTAATAAATTCGAACAACATTTCTACTTTGTATTATTTTCTAACTAATCCAAAAAATATCAATGACATGTACTATATGTCATTGGTTAGTCATTTCAATTTCTACACACACCCAAACTCTTCATCAAAATTTATCTCCGAACTAATAAATTCAAAACACTATTCCACTTTGTATTATTTCCTAACTAATCCAAAAAATATTAATAACATGTACTACATGTCATTGGATAATCATTTCTCAAACTATTACATCATTTATTTTTCACAAATTACTATCCTAATTTTCATATCTTTTATTTTTCACAAACTAAACCTCTGCGGAGGCATACCACCCCCATATTTGGTATCAGAGCTTATTACGATTCTGAGAAATTAAAATGCTTCATCCATGGTTAAAATTTTTTGTTTGGAAACTTAGAATAATATATGAATATAATCTTCAAATTTTTATAGCAGAAATGCAAGAATATTGTCATTTACAAAATTGGGAACAATATCAACATTCTTATAATAATTATGAATTTTATCTTTGGAACATTTGGGAACTTAAAAGTTATATTACAGAAATTTCGGCATGAATTTTTCTGAAAAAATTTCACCTTTAAAATATTACCAAAAATGTTATAAAAATAGAGCATTAGAATCTAAAAAATGGTTAGACACTGAAGGGAAAAATTATGATCCAAATTCCTCTTTTTATAAAACAATGAGAAACACTTATGAATCCCACAAAAAATTTTTAGAAGAAATTGAAAATTGTATAGCAAAACTAATCTGTTAATATGAATCAGTCAAATGAAATAATTTTAAAACAAATTGATTATTTAAAAACTATGATAGAACAACAAGAAAAGAAAATTTCAAATTTATTAAAATTAATTGAAAAATTTAACACAAAATTTGACTTAGTAATTAGAGAAAAACAATAATTGAAAATCCAAAATTAATTGAGATAAATAATTCCATAGATTTGTTATCCAAAAAATTTTCTAATATTCAGATTTCTTCGCAAATTAAATCCAAAACAAAAAAATTTTTGACATACAATTTAGAAGAAGTCAAGAAAAATTTAAATAAATAATGAATCCTTTTTCGGGAAGGTCAAGGACATTAACTTCAGAATAACCTAGTTCTTCTAGAATTAGCACATTAAACCAAACCAACAGTCCCTCTTATTTAAACAGACTTTTAAAATTTAACTCAAACAAAAATTCTTTTAAATTAAAACAAATTGTTGACACAGAAAGAGATTTAGAAATTATGTCAAATGATTGCATTAATACATTAAGACCAAATATGTTATACAGAACTAGAGTTTTAGAAAACAATTCCAGTTTAATTAGAACACATAGATCCGAAATGTTAGAAATACCTGAAGGTAGGACTGAAACGATCGGATTATTAACAAATGAATGTATAAATCAAATTTCTTCCAAAAATTTAAATTATATACATTTAGGATTAATTACAATTGGAGTAAGAGGATTACTAATAAAACAAAACGGGACAAAAGTCTTAGTTGCTGTTTTAGATACTAGATATCAATCCTCACTAAATAAACAAATTATTGGGGTAATAGAAGTAGACATGAATAATAATATTGGAATTCATTATTTATGTCCAAATTATACTATTGCCTTAAAAGACATTAAGTATTTAAAAATTCAAGTCCAAACAAAGGGATTTGGAAATTTTAAGGGATCAAATATTGTGTTAGACGTAATCTTAATGGGAAGATTATCCACACAAGTTTGCCCAAGATTTAAAATTAAAATTGATAACATAATTAAGACAATTGAAAACTTAACCAGTGAAATTAAGACTTTAAAACCAACAGAGGTAGTAACTTATACCAATGAAAATGGATCTTTATTATTAAGATTCAAGAATTATGAAAACTCTAACCAACAAGATCCTGAAGAAGAATAGACTATGGATTCAAAAATTTTAGGAGCACTCACATTAGAAGAATTTCAAAAAATTAAAAATGATGAATTAATTATGGAAAAATTAAACCAAGAATTAGAAATGAGAAATTCAGAAAAATATAATTTACTGGAAAAATATCTAAATGATATCCACAAATTAAAACAAAATTTTGAAAAAATTGAAGAAGAAGAAAACATGAGTCTAGAAGAAAATTCAATAAAAATTTTTATGAATACATCAGAAACTAGTACAAACCAAAATACTGCCACATCTTCATATTATCCATCTGCTACTCCTGAACAGATGGCTTACCCAGTAGGACATCCTCCTAGACTACCTGTCACAATTTACAACCAAAATAATCCTAATAGGAGAACTTTAGGAAAAAAGAACTCTTCATGAAATTCAAATATTAGGAAAAGATCCTATAATTTTAAACATTGCTAATATTCATCCACAATTATTAGATAATTATTTAGAGCAATGGACTGCCATGATGATTAGAGACTTTGAAAGTAGACATTTCAATCTCAAAATGCTTTTTAATTCAATTTGAGCAAATTTTCTTCATACATGTCTGGCACTTCCATCTTTTGTTAAAAGCTGGATACCAGTTACATTTGTGACACATAATATTGTCACATCCTGATTTAAATTTCCAATTATGTATGCAATTTTCCATTTAGAAAATATTAAAATTATTTAATTTTTCTGAAAGGATTCCATTGTTTGGAAAATTATCTTCTTGAATTTCAACTTCTTCAGTTTCCATTCCTTCTAAGGAACAAATACTCCAAATTTCAGATCACTAGAAATATCAGATGTTATTTCTACCAAATCTTCATTTATTGTGGAAACTAAATTTGATTCCCTGGTAAATAAATTTTGTCTGTTTGGACAGACAGAAGATAAATGTCCAGGTTTGTTACAAGCAAAACAAGTAATTGTTCTCTTGTAAGTTTTATTAGGATTGTATTTCCTAACATGTCTTGTCTTGTTTATGTAAGGTTTTCTTGCATTTGATTTTCTCAAATAATTTCTCTTATCATAGTTTTTCTTTTGTTTGGTTTGTTTTTTTTGGCACCCATCATCAGGATGTTTTCCATACTGTTGAGGAGTGTAAATTTGTTTGCAAAAGCCTACATTCTTTTGTTTTAATTATTTTTGAATTTGAATGTAAGTGCATTTCTTTTTTTTTTTTTTTTTTTTTTTTTTTTTTTTTTGAAAAAACCAATCTGCCGATTGTATTAATTGATGAAAGCTATAATAGCGCCAGGTGGGATAGAATCCCAATACATAGAATGTTTTTGAGTAAAAGCTAACGAAGCTAAAATATAAGCATGTAAATTAAACTGTCTAGGCACATAGCTTAACGAAATAAAATTAAATAAAGACATCATTGTCTTGCACTGGTCAATTATCAACCCAGCATACGAGTAAATGAGTGTAATTTGGTGGTGTATGGTGGATCGCAGAACCATACAGTCCGTGAGCACACTGGCCGAATTAATATTCCTTTCAGCTAACCAGGACAGTGCCTCTTTAAAAGCCATAGCCTCCGCCATGAGTGGTGAAAAACAAACGGGTGATCTGCCATTTTTTGCTGCCACAAACAAGCCACCGGGCTCTAATAACACAACTCCATACGTAGCCTCCCCGGTTTCTTGTCGATACCCCGCATCTATATAGCATCGCATGTGATTGTCGGGCAATACCGGTTCGGATCGTGGCTGTAAATCTTCTCGCGTGGCCCGGCCGTGTACCGCACCATAAGCTTTCAGCAATGATGCCGCCCCCTTCACAACAGTCTGCGGCCGTGACATGGCCCCTTCCCACACGGCGCCATTGCGGCTTCTCCAAATATTGTATAGGACTCCCACCAAAAGCTGTGTTTGTTCCTCGGTTAGAATCGCCATAGCCTCAGCTAACCATGCTGCAAACGAATCTGTAATAATATTCGTGATAGGTAATTGTGTTATATTCAAAACTAATGCAGAATATTCACAATAACTAATGCATGCAACACATCTTCATTATTTAATCTGCACATAGGACAAGCCGGGTCAATCTCCACCCTCTTTTCAATTAGATTCGTGATAGTGGGTAAAATATCACATACTGCTCTCCATAAAAAAGTCTTCCATTTTGGTGGTACTTTCAATTTCCACATCTTAACCCATTTATCAAAATCACCTGGGTTATTCTCATAATCACCAACAATACGCCTGTAAGCATTCTTTACTGAATACATACCTTTTGGGTCACCTATCCAGTACCATGAGTCATCATAATCAGGGCTAACAGGAATCATAACTATTCTGCTCACATCCTCAGGGATAAATAAATCAGATAAAATATGTGGATCCCATGTTTGTGTTTGTGGGTCAATCAAACCTGCCACTCGTGCCTCTCTTAACTCCTCAGGCATAATTGTTTGTACCAAGGGACTTGGATTATCCTGGAGCCATGGGTGCCCCCAAATAAGAGTTGTCTCACCATTTCCAATCCTGCGTCTTATCCCAGCTACCACTATTGGATGTGCTGCCATTCTACTTCTCCAACAAAAACTTGGGCAATTACCAATAGTAGCATCAACAAAACTAGAAGTGGGGTAATACCTAGCTTTATATATTCTTGCCACCAGAGACTCTGGGTTTGTCAAAAATCGCCATGCCTGCTTGCCCAGCATAGCTAGATTAAAAGCTCTCAACTCCTTGAAACCCAAACCACCAAACTTCTTGGGGATACATAACTTATCCCATGCCTTCCAGTGAATTCCCTTATCCCTGCCACTTCCCCACCAGTATCTATTCATGGCTCTCTCAATTGATTGACAAAGTGTTTCAGGTAACAAAAAAACACTCATTGAAAAAGTTGGCGTAGATTGAGCCACACTTTTCAATAAAACTTCCTTACCAGCCTGAGATAATAACTTTGTGCTCCACGAACCAATCCTCTGCTTGATCTTTTCCTCCACATAGGAAAAAACTGCTCTTTTATTTCTGCCCACAAACGATGGGAGGCCTAGATATTTCCCAAAATTACTTGCCTGCACTACCGCGAGACAGTTTGCCACCTGCGTTCTGACCATGTGGTGGGTATTTCGGCTAAAACATATATTTGACTTGTTATAATTTACCACCTGACCAGATAATTTCTCATACCTCATCAAACATTCTTTAATCACCGTAGCCTCATGAATATTCGCTTTAAAGAAAAGCAGGCTGTCATCTGCAAAGAATAAATGAGACACCGGGGGAGCACCCCTGGCCACTCTACACCCATGTATAGATCCTGTCATCTGTTCCTTCTGCAACAACATTGAAAGTGCCTCAGCACAGATAATGAATAAAAAAGGGGAAAGAGGATCTCCCTGTCTGAGTCCACGAGTCGGTTTGACCCGTCCCCCCACCTCCCCATTCATCATTACAATATAGCTCACTGTTGTCACACACAACATTATCAAATTAACCCATTTATCACTAAAACCCAGAACCGTCAACATTTTTTCCAGAAAACCCCATTCCATTCTATCATATGCTTTTGACATGTCCAACTTCAGTGCACTCCAGCCTACTACACCACACTGCTTCCTGTTCAAGTAGTGACCCACCTCAGCTGCCACTAAAATATTATCTGTAATTAACCTGTCAGGAATAAATGCACTTTGGGATTCCGAAATGATATCTCCCATCAAAATTTTCATTCTGTTTGCCAACATCTTTGCCATTATCCTATATATGACATTGCTTAATGCAATCGGTCTCAAATATGCAACAGACTCCGGGGTCTCTTTTTTAGGAATCAATACTATGTTAGTATCATTCAGTCCTTCTGGAAATACCACAGAATTTAAAGCATGCAATATAAAACCTGACACATCATCCCCCACAATAGACCAAAAGTGCTGATAGAAACCCGGATTCATTCCATCCGGGCCTGGTGCTTTATCCGGGAACATAGAAAATAATGCTGTTTTTACCTCTTCTACCGAAAAAGACTGATTCAACATTTCATTATTCTCATTCGACACATGGGGGGCAAAATCATCAAAGAGGGGATCATCACAACTCAAATTATTGGATGCAAATATGTTCTTAAAATAATCCATAATGACCGAATGCATATCTGTATCCTCCACCCAATCCCCACCCTCATTCTTAATACTAGCAATAAAATTCTTCTTTTTACGGGCAGAAGCATACCTGTGATAGAACTTGGTGTTAGCATCTGCACCCCGGAGCCAGTGTTGTTTCGCCCGCTGCCTCCAAAATACATCCTCCTGGGCCTCCAATTACTTTAATTGATTCTCATTTTGCTGGAATTCGGCCAAAGCGACCGGATTCGTTACATCACAGAACTTCTCTTGCTGCTTCCGCAACTGCCCTATTCGGTGACCAAACTTATGGAATTGGTCCCCCCCCATCGCATCAACTTCATACCACAATACTGCTGACAGTGCAACAAGCCATTCGGCCTCCCCTCCTGCCAGGCTGTCTCCACCACCGCCTTGCACCCCTCATCTAATAACCATGCATTTTCAAATCTAAACCTCCTCGGTCCTCTTACTCTACGCATGCTGAGAGCATTTATACTGAGGAATAGAGCCGAGTGATCTGATTCTCTAGTTTGCAGATTCTCCACCCATGCATTCTCATTCATACCACCCCACTCATTCGTAATAAGCACCTTATCTAGCCTCTCCTGTATCCAATTCACCATTCCTTTACTCTTATCCCATGTGAATTGGCGGCCCCGCATCGGCATCTGCACCAACCCGCACACATCAATGGCTTCCCCAAACCCTCGTAAGAGGCTATTCGGGTATGAATTTCCTCCCCTCTTTTCATGTTGATAGAGAAGATTATTACAATTCCCTATCACCACCCAGGGTAATTCAGTTTTATTCCTCAACATACGCAGCAGCTCCCAGGTTTCCTCCCTCCTATTTCGATCCGGACATCCATATAAACATGTCATATGCCATAACTTACCATCCATACTAACCTCAATATCAATATGGTTGAGCGAGTATCTCAACAATCTAGCTGTGTTGTTCTTCTTCCAAAGGAGTGCCATACCCCCACTCAATCCTTCATTATTCACATAAAACAAACCATCATAACCAAGCCTGACATGGACTCTTTCCGCATGACTCCGTTCCACCTTGGTTTCCATCAAGAACACAAATTCTGGCTTCTTACGGGACACCAGGTCCACTACTTCTCGAACTGTGCATGGATTGCCCAAGCCACGACAGTTCCAGCTTATCGTACTCATGATGATGGGCGGGGCTGGACACCAGCTCCCGCCATGGACAAGTTTTTTGAAACATCAGTGTTCATTACCTCATCATTCCCACCTTCCTCTCCGGTCCCCGTACCATGCCTACGACGCTTTGCTGTAGCCACCATCACCTCATCCTCAGACATACTCGTGGGTGTGACTTCCCCACCTCCCCGACTCCCATCTACTGCCTTAAACAACCGTGGTTTTACTACCAATGGACGTGGTTTCCCGCCTACCGGGACGAGCCAGCTATCCCCAACCGCTCTAGGAGCGCTCCGGGACCCACCAGCCCGCATATCTGGACCGTACAGGTACCTTTCCACTGGAATTCCCG
The DNA here is from genome assembly GCF_001879475.1 of Ipomoea nil. Taxonomy (NCBI): domain Eukaryota; kingdom Viridiplantae; phylum Streptophyta; class Magnoliopsida; order Solanales; family Convolvulaceae; genus Ipomoea; species Ipomoea nil. Next base: position 4,034,557 of record NW_017616704.1, on the reverse strand, counting down.
CTTCCCTAGCTTGTAAGCAGAAAGTATGCAAGTGACCCATATAACCACAAAAGTAGCAAAACTTATGCAGCCGTTCATACCTGAAATTAACCCATGTTGTAGTCCCGTCTCTTTTCATCAACCTCATCCTCCTCCTAAGCGGCCTATCAACCGAAATTGACACCCGAATGCGATGGAAGGTTAACCATGGCGCCCCTTCAAATCTCTCATCATGCTTAACAAAAGAGCCCAAAAAATTCCCTGCCTGTTCCAGAATTGTATGAGACGTGTACCCCTTTGGCATGTCATGCAGCTGTACCCACATATCAATCATATCCAACTCCACAGCCACTGGATTCACCCCATCTTTCACATCCCAACACACAAGTGCATTATTTTCGAAAGCCTAGGGACCCCCATTCAGTACATAATCCATATCTGTTTTGTGGAAAAAAACAAACAAGAACAAACCCCTTTGAATCTCCGTTACCTGTACCCCACGCACCGGTTGCCACTCTGATGCTAACACCTGCCTCATAAAATCCAGTTTTATCATCTTTTGCGTCAAAAATCGGCCGACAACCCTCCATGTCTCCTCCTCACCTTCTCCACGACCCTCTACACCGGCATCGTCTCCTTCCGGCATAAACACTGCACCCTCCTCCTCCAACAGTGCCCAACTCGCCCACCTATCTGTCAACTTCGCCACATCCACCCCCACCCCCACCCCCGGCTGGCATACAGCCCCCTCCTCCTCCCACCCTCGCTGCCCCCCACTGCCAATTCCCCTTCCACCCAAACCGCTCACACCCTCGCCATCCTTACTGCCCACACCGCCCACCCATCTGCCATCCATGTTACCCCCATCACCGCCCACTCTTCTACTTTCCATACTGCCCACACCGCCCACCCATCTTCCATCCACATTAGCCACATCACCGCCCACCCATCTTCCATCCACATTAGCCACATCACCGCCCACCCTTCTACACTCATCACCAGCCAACGCATCATGCAAACGCCGCCTCTCTCCATTACCCCTACCCCCTCCCTCGTGCTGCATGGTTTCCGTAGACACGCCATCGTAACCACCGAAAAACCTTCCTGCCAAATTCCCTTCGGCAGTTCGTTGCTTCTCCATCCTCCCCTCCATCGATCGGCACAACATAGGCCCCTCCGACAGCTCTTCACCGAATTGATCATCCTCGGCATTCGTCCTCCCCTCTCTCCCAATCAATCCGTCATCCATAGCTACGTTTCTGGCCATCGTCCAGACAAAAAGAACCGATCACCGTTGAAAACCTAGGAAAACCCTAGTAGGAATCGCAAAAACCCTAGAGAGAGAATTTGTTTTCGCCTTCATAAAAACGCATAGTGCATTTTTTCTTTAATTCACTAATAATGTGTTGAATTCTTATTCTTATATTGTCAAAAATATCATTGGCTTGTACCAATTTCCATGATTCATGGATTTCTTTACCCAATGGTCCGGGTAACTTGGTAAAAAGCCTTTCTCCTAATTCTGGAGAAAAATAATTTCCTGAAATACTTGCTAGAGCATAAAAGTCTTGGAGGAATTCTGTTACATGATTCCAATCAAATAATTGAATTTGTTCCAAGTCTCTCATAGCTTCTGCTTGTCTAATTGTTAGTCCAGTGTTGGCATCTCTGCATGTGATAATTCTATGTATCAAATAAGCAAAATTATGTATATTGCTCCCTTGAGCAATTAATTCCGCTAATATGTCTGGAAAATTTGTTTTAAAGGCTTCCCATGCAGCCCTAACAATATCTCCCAGATAATTTCAGCAATTTTAATCATTTCATCACCTTCTGTGATATTGAAATGTCTACTTTCAAAGTCTCTAATCATCATGGCAGTCCATTGCTCTAAATAATTATCTAATAATTGTGGATGAATATTAGCAATGTTTAAAATTATAGGATCTTTTCCTAATATTTGAATTTCATGAGGAGTTCTTTTTTCCTAAAGTTCTCCTATTAGGATTATTTTGGTTGTAAATTGTGACAGGTAGTCTAGGAGGATGTCCTACTAGGTAAGCCATCTGTTCAGGAGTAGCAGATGGATAATATGAAGATGTGGTAGTATTTTGGTTTGTACTAGTTTCTGCTGTATTCATAAAAATTTTTATTGAATTTTCTTCTAGACTCATGTTTTCTTCTTCTTCAATTTTTTCAAAATTTTGTTTTAATTTGTGGATATCATTTAGATATTTTTCCAGTAAATTATCTCATTTCCAATTCTTGGTTTAATTTTTCCATAATTAATTCATCATTTTTAATTTTTTGAAATTCTTCTAATGTGAGTGCTCTTGAAATTTTTGAATCCATAGTCTAGTCTTCTTCAGGATCTTGTTGGTTAGAGTTTCATAATTCTTGTATCTTAATAATAAAGATCCATTTTCATTGGTATAAGTTACTACCTCTGTTGGTTTTAAAGTCTCAATTTCAGTGGTTAAGTTTTCAATTTTCCATTCTTCTCCTGCCAAAAGAGAAGAACAGACTGGTTCTGGTCCAAAGAATTTGATTCCTTTAGACTCAGTTGTCTTAATTATGTTATCAATTTTAATTTTAAATCTTGGGCAAACTTGTGTCGATAATCTTCCCATTAAGATTACGTCCAACACAATATTTGATCCCTTAAAATTTCCAAATCCCTTTGTTTGGACTTGAATTTTTAAATACTTAATGTCTTTTAAGGCAAAAGTATAATTTGGACATAAATAATGAATTCCAATATTATTATTCATGTCTACTTCTATTACACCAATAATTTGTTTATTTAGTGAGGATTGATATCTAGTATCTAAAACAGCAACAAAGACTTTTGTCCCGTTTTGTTTTTATTAGTAGTCCTCTGACTCCAATTGTAATTAATCCTAAATGTATATAATTTAAATTTTTGGAAGAAATTTGGTTTATACTTTCATTTGTTAATAATCCGAACGTTTCAGTCCTACCTTCTGGTATTTCTAACATTTCGGATCTATGTGTTCTAATTAAACTGGAATTATTTTATAAAACTCCAGTTCTGTATAACATATTTGGTCTTAATGTATTAATGCAATCATTTGACATAATTTCTAAATCTCTTTCGGTGTTAACAATTTGTTTTAATTTATGGGAATTTTTGTTTGAGTTAAATTTTAAAAGTCTGTTTAAATAAGTGGGACTGTTGGTTTGGTTTAATGTGCTAATTCAAGAAGAACTAAGTTCTTCTGAGGTTAATGTTCTTGACCTTCCCGAAAAAGGATTCATTATTTATTTAAATTTTTCTTGACTTCTTCTAAATTGTATGTCAAAAAGTTTTTTGTTTTTGATTTAATTTGCGAAGAAATCTGGATATTAGAAATTTTTTTAGATAAAAAATCTATGGAATTATTTATCTCAATTAATTTTGGATTTTCAATTACTTGTTTTTCTCTTATTTTTAAGTCAAATTTTGTATTAAAATTTTCAATTAATTTTAATAAATTTGAAATTTTCTTTTCTTGCTGTTCTATCATAGTTTTTAAATAATCAATTTGTTTTAAAATTATTTCATTTGACTGATTCATATTAACAGATTAATTTTGCTATACAATTTTCAATTTCTTCTAAAATTTCTTTGTGAGATTCATAAGTGTTTCTCATTGTTTTATAAAAAGAGGAATTTGGATCATAATTTTTCCCTTCAGTGTCTAACCATTTTTTAGATTCTAATGCTCTATTTTTATAAAATTTTTGGTAATATTTAAAATGTGAAATTTTTTCAGAAAAATTCATGCCGAAATTTCTGTAATATAACTTTTAAGTTCCCAAATGTTCCAAAGATAAAATTCATAATTATTATAAGAATGTTAATATTGTTCCCAATTTTGTAAATTTGACAATATTCTTGCATTTCTGCTATAAAAATTTGAAGATTATATTCATATATTCTAAGTTTCCAAACAAAGAAATTTAACCATGGATGAAGCATTTTAATTTATCAGAATCGTAATAAGCTCTGATACCAAATATTGGGGGGGGGGGGGGGGGTATGCCTCCGCAGAGGTTTAGATTGTGAAAAATAAAAGATGTGAAAATTAGGATAGTAATTTGTGAAAAAGAAGTGATGTAGTAGTTTTTGAAATGACTATCCAATGGCATGTAGTACATGTTATTAATATTTTTTTGGATTAGTTAGGAAATAATACAAAGTGGAATAGTGTTTTGAATTTATTAGTTCGGAGATAAATATTAATGAAGAGTTTGGGTGTGTGTAGGAATTGAAATGACTAACCAATGACATATAGTACATGTCATTAATATTTTTTGGATTAGTTAAGAAATAATACAAAGTAGAAATGTTGTTTGAATTTATTAGTTCGGGAATGAATTTGGATGAAGAGTTTGGATATGTGTAGGAGTTGAATATTAGGATTAAAAATGATAGTTGAAAACATTTTAAAATTGCTAAAATTATTCAGTTTCAGCTCCCCTGTTGTAATTTTCATAATTTTCAGAGTCGTAATTTATGGGATAAACAGGAGTTGAATGTCTGTAGGATTCTCCTATTTCATAATTTATGTGTGCATGTTGGTAATGAAATTCCGCTTCAAAATTTTTAATGTGTTTGATTGAGAAACTAATTCGATTATTTCTTCAACCAAATTTTCTAATTTTTCTTCTTCAAAATCTATTTCCAATTGTTCTTTTAATTTGTCTATTTTCTTGGAATGTAAAAAATTTTAAATACTTGATAATTTGTTTTACGAAGTCTGGGTAGGGAAATTTTTTTAGTAGATAATAAATTTTTCGTTAAAATTTGGAATATTTATTGTATATTCAATAAATTCTTTATTTAGATTTTTCATCTAAATAATATGTAGTAAATATGTTTCCAAAATTTCTTTCAACTTGAAAATTTTCATTGTTTCCAAAATAGTCTTGAATAAATATTTTGTCCATGTTTTCAATTTTTTCTACAAATTGTCTTTTCCGCACGCATTGTTTTGAAAATTCCTACACACACCCAAACTCTTCATCAAAATTTATCTCCAAACTAATAAATTCAAAACACTATTCCACTTTGTATTATTTCCTAACTAATCCAAAAAAATATTAATAACATGTACTACATGCCATTGGATAGTCATTTCAAAAACTACTACATCACTTATTTTTCACAAATTACTATCCTAATTTTCACATCTTTTATTTTTCACAAACTAAATAGTCTTGAATGCCTATGGGGGGGTTTTCATTAGGATGCATAAGGTAGATGATTGTTGTGTGTGTCTTCGGAGAGATCATCACACCTATTTATACAACAGACTGAAGGTTCTAGTATGTACAGCTAACTACTATCTACAGGATGGAGATAAGAACGAATCTTATCTCATCAGCTACTTTGTACATATACTACATTTTTCACATGTTGTAATAAAGATGAAGATAAGAACGAATCTTATCTTATCTTTTTACAACTCAGAGATAAATTGGATTTATCTCTTGGAAGGGGCAGACTCCCATTCCTTAGCCATTAAGTCTTTAATTTTGTCTGAAAGTTGGGACCCATGTATGGATACCAATTTTCAATAGTAACTGTCTTTTCAAATTTTCACCAATAGCCTTTTTTCCAAAATTACTGCTGTAGGAAAACTTCCTTGGCGGGTCCTGAATTTGTTTTCTTTATCATTTTTAGAGTGACAAATCTGATGAAGAATTTCTTGAAATAGCAGCTTGCACTGAAACTTCTGAGTACTTCTTTGTGCTTCCTGTAAGTTTGAACCAGCTTTGGTCTTGGGTGCTCAACTTGAAATGGGAAGAAGAACTTGGATGCTATTGAAGATTCACAATAGATCTTTCCTTGTTTATCTTCTCTTAAAATATTCATTGTAGCAAATTTTGTCTTGGACCATCCAAAATCATTTGCCAGAATTTTTGCCCTGACAATTTCCAACTGTCTTTCCATAGGGTCTTCAATTTTAATCATTTTAATTTCAGAATTTTCTTTACAAAATTCTTGATATTCATCATCAATGTCTTGGAAGAAGATTTCCAGTAAATGATATGCTGGAATTTTTCTTTCAAAATCTGGATAGATAGAATTGAATTTTATCAAGAAATTTTTTCTCACTTATGGGATTATGGTTTCAAATATATCAGATAAAAGTGAGACAAAAAAAGGGTGAATAATCTGGAAGTGGTGGAGAATTTATAGAGTTTACCAGACCATGGTTGATAAGTGATGGAATTGTGACTGGATAATCTCTAAATTTGAAAGATTTAAAATTTGGAATCAACAAATTTGCCTTTCTAATGGCAGAATCTAATTTACAAAAACATTCATTTTCAGGACAATTTGGGTATTGACTTTGACAAATTTTGAAAATATCATAAGTAAATTCTCAAGTGGTGGAAATTCATTTGGATAGAACTTGGTTATTGGTAATTTGGGCTAAGCAGTCTTGAAGAAGGATGAATGTCTTTAAATTTACTTCTTCAGCAGAAAGAAAAGGCTGCTTTGGTGGAGAAATTGGTTGAATTTTTGGTTTTTCCAAAATAAGTAAATTTTTCTGTTTTGGAGTAGAAGTTAATTGTTCTCTAAGGGTGTCTGCAAAAGTAGGTGTAGAGAACGGTAGAAATTTTCCCGTCTCAGGAGGAGTCTGTAATTTTTCATTCTTCTGATAAGAAGATGATGTGCCAATTTCGGGGTCTGAAATTTCTTTGAGGAATTCTGGATCCTCAAAATTCTCCAAATGTTTCAAATATTTCTGATATTTAAGAACTTTTAGAGAAATATAAGATTTTTCTCTGTAGTTCTCAATAACAGAGTTAATTGCTTCCTGAATATCGAAAAATCCCATGAAAAGGAGTATTCCGAATTTAGGAAATAATTTAATTTCTTCAATTAAATGTACCATTTCTTCCGATTTTAGATATACTCCAGCCTTAGGGCCGTTGTATAAAACATAACAGGTAAATGGTTTTTTCTTAAATTGTTTTCCAGAATGGAAATATTCTGCTAAGGCATTGAGAATAGCAACCTTTTTAGGGTTAGCTTGCCTTTCAGTAGCCAAGTTCCAAATATTATCTAGAAGACATGTCTCCTTGTCATGAAGCCTGCTTCTGAGAGGTGTCTTAAATTGATTTTTCTCCGGAAATGTCTTTAATTCCGTCTTGTCAAATGTGAAAATTTTCTCCATGTTCAGAGTCTGGAATTTACTGCTGAGAGTCTAAAAGTTTGTTCTACGTGTCTCAAATTTTCTGCACAACTTAGCAAAGACAGATTAGTCGCACAATAATTTTCTTGATAATAAATCTGAAATCTTATTATCTTTTCCTTTAATATGTTCCCATTTAATTTTAAATCCTCTATTAAGGACAAATTCTCTAAATTTTAGCCATCTATTAGAAGTTAATTTTCTTTCATTTTTAGTATCTGCAAATTTAACACTTGATTCGCAATCTGTTCTGATAGTAATTTGCCTTTTTGATAAAATAAACAGTGCGAATTTCTCAAGTACATAAATTATTGCAAGTAATTCAAAGTCCAAGGATGTTAAATATCCTTTTTCTTTGAATACTCCAGATGTATATCTACAAATTCTCTCTGTAGATTTTAAAGCAAATTCATTTGGTTTTTTAATCAAAATTCCTCCCCAACCCATTTCACTACCATCAGTTTCTATTATCAAATAGTCTGATTCAAGAGGTAATGCAAGGGGTTCAAGTAATTTAATCTTTTCCTTAATTTGTTGGATAATTTTAATGTCTTAGTCATTAAACTTTCTTACTCCTTTACTTTGAGCTTTATTGTATAATGGAGTAGTTAATTTTGCTAAATTTTGGAAGTAAGGTCTTACATAATTTACTAATCCTAAAAAGGATTGTAATTGTTTTAATTCTTCTGATTTGTCAGGAAATTCCAACATTTTTCTAGAGATGTGGGGTTGTAATTTAATACTCCTCTCTCCAATTTCAGCTCCTAGGAAGGAAATATAATTTTTTCCTATTTCCATTCTCTTTTTGGATATTATTAATCCATGTTTTTCAAAAATTGTGAAAATAGTGTATAAGTGTGCTTTGTGTTCATTTTCTGTTTTTGAAAAGACTAAAATATCATCAATGTAAATACAAGTAAAATTGTAGCAATCTTTAAAAATTTCATCCGTCATTCTTTGAAAAATTTGTGGTGCATTTTTCAATCCAAATGGCATTACTAGCCATTCAAAATGTCCTAATGTGCATGAAAATGCAGTCCATTCTATACTATTTGGATGCATTTTGACTTGCCAAAAACCAGATTTTAAATCAAAATTTGAAAACCAATTATTTCCTTGAATTTTGTTAATTAGAGTGTCTTTATCTGGAATGCAATACCCATCTTCATAAGTATTGTCATTAAGTTTTCTATAATCAAATACCATTCTAGATTGACCTCCTTTCTTTTCTACTTCTTTTTGGACAATAAAAGCAGGAGTTCTATGTCTTGAACTTGATTTTCTAATTATGCCTAATTTTAATAATTGTTCAATATGCATTTTAAATTCTTCTTGTTCCCAATTTCCATATATAAAATTTGGTGATTTTATTGTGATGTCTGGGTTGATAATTTCTAATTTACAAATTGTTTTATTTCTTTCCCAGAATTTAGTAGTATTTTCTCCTATAATTTCTTCTTTTTCTAATTCCTTTATTAATTGGTTTAAGTCATTGTTTTTTAATTTTCTTTTAAAATCATTTGTATCTATTAACTGTAGATTTAGTTCAATCCCTTCTTTTAAATTTAGATTCTTAAGAATTTCTTCCTTGATTTGTGAATTTTCTTCAATTTTTAGAGAATTGCAACTGCACTTTTTGTTGGTCCCGGTAGTGTTAGAACGAGAGTCTAGAGGGGGGGGGGGGGGGGAGGTGAATAGACTCTTCTCAATTTTTGGCAGATAGCAACCTTTCAGGGTTGTAGCGCAGCGGATAAGTTAAGTTGGTTTTAGTTGCTTTGCACAGTTTGAGGTTTTAAGATAAATTTCGGTTTGGACGAATGATAATGCAATGCAAAAAAGTAAAACACGAAAGTAAAAAGATAGAGAGACGAGAGTTTTTATAGTGGTTCGGCCAACTTTGCCTACTCCACTCTTCTTCCACAACTTATGGAAGGTTTGCACTATCACTCGTTAGTACAAATACACACGAAAGCTTCCTTGATCACTAAGCCGGACAGCTTCCTGTAGGTTTTTCAACTCTGCGAGTTTACTCTGCCTCTATCAACGTCTTCTTCAGAGTTGAGGTTGGTAGAAAGTATTTTCTGATTTCTCCAACACGGTGAAGTTTTGACTGAAGTGGGATGACTGCTTCGTACAAGATGCAAGACTTCTTCAAGGTGGAAGATGAAGATTGATGAGTTTCTTTAAGAAATCTTCACGCCTTGAAAACTGGTTCGCAAAAGCTTGGTAAGAGAGTTAGCTTATACAAGAGCTTTTGGTTGAGAGTAATGATCGAGTGAAAAGAACCAGCACCTTCTAACTTGATGAAGGTGGGTATTTATAGGTTTAGAAACTTTCATCCGTTGGAGGGAGATGAAATTTCAAACCTATTATCCAGTGGGTAAGAACTGGAGAGCTTGGCGCAATAAATGCTCTATTAATGCAGTTTGTACCATGTAGCCGTTGTAGACATGAACAACCTTAGGGTTTTTGTCTTTTAGCTTCTGAAGAGTAGTACAGCTTCATTAAATGCTCCTAGGTATATGTGTCCCACACTTTAAGGTCCTTTTTGCCCCTATGATGGTTAATCAACTCAGACAGTTGAGACATTCTTCTCGTTATGGGAGAGAATGAGTGTCTTGATAAATCTTCATAAAGGTTACTGTCTTGTCGAGAGGGTTGATAACCTGAGTTGATCTTTCGTTGTTGAAACCTTTGATTTTGTGCTCTTTGTCTCTTTTCGCTTTGGCAGACCTAACTAATAAACATAACTCGTTTTTCGTGTGTTTGTCTAACTTAACACGAATTACAGGATGAGTTATGGCAACTTTTGTCTAGAACAAAAGCAGCGATGGAAATAACGAAAGTTAGGGGTCTACATTCTAAGTTACATTGGTATCATCAAAATCCTAATACAAGAGTTCCTAACAATTTCCCCCTTTTTGATGATGCCAAAACCTATACTCTTCTCATAAGGCTGGTAAATATCCCATAAAGGATTCTTTATTTCAAAACAGCGATTATCGAGAGTTTACAAGTCATTTCTAAAGACAATACAAATTATTGACAAGACACTGACAAGTAACTTAGACAAAAGACACGAAAGATGTAACAACGAAGAATTCATATATAGATAAAGCACTTACAAAAAGTTTAAGGGGAGCAGAATGTAAAGTATTTTACATTTCTAACAGTTTCGCCTTCTGCAGCTTGGCCTCCTTTAGTTCACGGTTATCTCTTTCTCTTTGCTCCCTGAGCATTCTGTCACAATCAATATCTTCATTGATACGATCTCTGAAAACCTTGATTGGGTTCGTCTTGACTAGATCTTCATATTTTTCATTGATGTTGAGGCTTATATAGTTGTTGTAAGCCTCGAGAATGTTTTCTCCTTCTACAATGCCTAATTTCCACCAAGAGATGAGCTCGAAAGATTGCATTCCTTCTGTGTAGCTTTTTCTAGATTCGGCATGAATTTTAAAAGCTGCATTGTATATGACTCCTGGTTCAGATTTCTTGGTCACTTTCGTGACATCTTTGATTAGCTCCTTTACTCGTTCTCTTTCCCGAAGTTCGCGCTCTCTTTCTATTGCTTCCTTTTCATGCTTGTCCCATAACTCTCTGATAGTTCTCTTGATCCTTTCGTTTTGAGAGCTTATGTGGTATTGCCTTGTATGGTTATCTTTTGTCTTCATCCAGACAGGAACATTGCATCCTTCGAAACGTTTTTCGCTTCCTTCTTCATAAGGCTTAAAATCAACAAAATTTCCCACACCGTCCATTGTTACAGTTTTATCTCTCATAAGCTTTTGCCTGAGGTTCTTCCTTTCCCTCTTACAAAGTCCACTGAATATGTATTTAGATTCAGAACCGAAAGATTGGCGAGGCTTGATAGAGTAATGTCGGGATTGTGACGGTTGATGATCACGAGACGAGTGATGTCTTGATTGTGAAGGTTGGTGATCACGAGACTTGGAAGCTAGAGGTGGAGGCAGAGACTTTATGCTTCTTCTATCAGAGTCTCTTTGTGTATCCCTATGATGATCATCAGGATTCCTCTTTTCCCCCTTTTTGGCATCATCAGCACACGTAGTAGGAGCTGGGGGAGACAAATTGCTAATAGCAATCAGGATGCCTTGCACATAGCCAAGGATTTGGAGCGAATATTGTCCCATTTGATATGAGTTATCGTGCGCAGTCTCAATCTTCGTGCATGCTAAATCAACTCTCTCCTTGAGAGTTGAGACTGTAGTGAGAGTGCTTGATTTCATGCTGTTGACGTGCCACCTTGTTCACAGCAGTTTGAAGCTCATGAAGTTCTTTCGCCAGCTGAGCTTTATAAGATCTTTTCGGTTGAGCTGACGGTTGTGGTTGAGGTTGAGCTTGAGGTGGAGGATGAGATTGAGCTTGAGCAGTCATAAGTTGGTCTACCTTCTTGGATAATTCTTCCAAGGTTTGAGAATTCTTGTTGCGAAGGGACATGTATTCTTGGTGAATAAGTTCGGATGTGTGAACTGTGCCCATCATCATGTGCATGATACGACGTGGAGACATAGGTGGAGAATCGGCTTCAATGTTGGTGGGTGAAGTGTCCATTGGTTCCTCTCGAGGTGGTGCATCCTTTTTGCCACCACTGGCTGAGCTGATAAGAATAGGTGAGGCATCCATTTTTCCCTCACGAATTGTAGCATCTTCTCGCTTGATTGGTGATTCGTCCATGTGATCAACATGGGGGACGATAGCACGAGATAAGTCTTCAATAGGTGCATTTGAAATTTCTTCAGCATGAGGAATTCCAATTCGAGGGGAGGCTTCAACCATTCCACTTGCTGATGAGTTCTCAGGCCTAAGTGATGCTTCCCTTTTGCCATCACTTTTGGAAGATGAATTTTGAGATGAGGTTATTTCGAGTAAAGGATCATCAGTAACTAAGAGAGGAGATTCACTGTCATAGTTCGGGTTACCCTTATTGTTGTCATCATCATCATTATCATCATCTTCATCATCGTCCTCATTATCATTTTCATCATCAGCATCTTCTTCCTGATTCTGTTCATCTTCTGGATCAATTTCCCGTCCTTCATCATCTTTCGATTCGCTGGCATTGCATCCCGGATCATTTTGATGAGTTCTTTCCAATTCTGTCTTAATCTTGGATAGGAGAAGTGCATAACGAAGTTCCTTCATCTCTTCAACGAAGGCTGGATCCAAAGGTGGCTTGTTAAGCTCTATGCAAATGGGTGCCTTATCTTTCCCGAGAGTGCGATTGGTCACTTTGTAGGAGTACACTCGTCTAATCGTTTCAAGACGCAGTGCTTCATATACATCTTTCGTGCCGATCCACTCTTAGGCAAATGATTCCTCATCCTTCATTGCTTCAGATGTTTCAAGAAGAGTATCTAATGGAGATGTGCGCCACTTTTGCCATTGCATGACCCTATTGAAATTATTCTCCATAGATTCCCGAAGTAGCTGATCTCTTGATGGAGGGATTGGTGCAGCTTATGGTACTGTCATAATTGCTTTCGGGTCAGCAGCTTTTGCAGCTCTCAAATTTTCGTCCTCAACTACCGATGCAGGTTCTTATGTCAGAATATTAGGTACCTGCTCTGCAAAGGTAGGTTCTTGTGGGAGGGAACTTTCTGTGGGAAGAACATCAGCAACAATCGGGTTGGCATCACTTCTCTCGTCTCTTCTGGCAAGCCAGGTTCTTGTGGGAGACTTAAGTGATTGACCTCTGTTTCCATAACAGCAGGTTCTTGTGTCGAACATTGAGAAAGTCGCTCTGCTGAGATGGGTTCTTGTGGATGGAGGGTTTTTGGAGGATTTTCGTCTGAGGAAGATCTATCCTTCCTTTTCTTGGATGTTCTCGACTTATCATCCCCCTTAGAAGATGCTTCTTTCGCCTTATCTTCCCCCTGAGAAGATACTTCTTTCGTCTTTTCATCCAACTTCAACGAGGGAGGAGGAACATATTTTGCTTTCACAGGAGAGCGAAATCTTCCTGTTGATTTTTGTCCGAGAGTGGAGAGAACGATATTGTCATCATCATCTGAAGAATCCCCCACAACGACTGGATTCTTTGATGGAACAGATGGTGTTTGAGTCGTCTTTTCGGCTGGAAGCTCCGTTGTTGACTTTGGTGGTGTAGGTATCGGCTGCTCTTCAGGTACTTCCTTCGTCTTGATATGAGACGAAGTCTTCTCTTTCTTTCGTCTTTTAGGCTTTGGTTGGTCATCGTCTAAATCTTTCGCCTTCTTAGACTTTCATTCAGATTTGACCAATTCCAGTGGTATCTCCAACTCCAATGCTTTCTGCTTGTCATAACTCGTGGGCTTATACTTCATGTGGCACGCCTTCGGTCCAGGCCTAACTCCTGCTCTGAGGGGGACATTTTTCGTGGTAAGGAGATGACTTACCAAAAATCCAAACCCCATCTTCTTTGATATATCTCCAGGAGATGTTCTACCAAATGTGATAACATGGATGAGATTGTTGAAGATGACTTTTGACCAATCGACTTTGTGTTCATTGAGAAATGCGTGCAGCATTTTTAACTTGTCCTTTGTCACGTCGTCTGTGCCCTACGTCTTGTGCTCTACAATCTTGTTAAAGATATCCACTGTGAACTCGTAGTCCAAGCGGAACCATTTTTTCTTTAAGGGCCACGAGATTACACTGGGAGCCTGCTTGTTCTTGATAAATCTATAGAAGTCATTTTGATCATAATGGTAGAAAGCAAAGTTCGGCTTGTATGACTCATCTCGATGAGGAAATTCGTAGGCTGCTCGAATATCCTCCGATGTGATTGTCACATCAGTTTGGTTGACTCTCGAAGATATGGTGAGTCCATCCGGGGATACACTTGCATTCAGATAAAACTGAGCAACATTTGTGGGAAACCAAAATGTATAGAGATGAACTGCAAACCTGTACAAACCGGTTTCTTGTAGTAGGGCGATTACTTTATCACCAAAGCTTCGATCGATGACATATTCTAAGAAATCATGTGCATCCCACATACTGCCACCAGCGATGAAGTCAGTCCGTGACTCAATGAAGTTGACGTCGTCTGTTGGGAAGGTGGGTATCTCCATTGTAGATGGTGCTTCAGGTTCGACATCAGAGGGTGTGGTTTTGGATTTCTTAGCCATTGGAGAGAAGTTTGAGAGAGTTTTGGTGATAGGATGGATTTGAGGGTGAGGATGAAGGAAAAAGATGAAAGATGGTAGAAGGCGGGTTTATGTAGGGTTGATGTGAGTCTAGGGTATAGGGAAAACCGGGTGACCCATGTGAATTGTGGATGATTTGAATTTCGAAATTCAATCGGTTCCAATTCCACTAAAGGGGTAACTGATCTGGTGATAAAGATCTGATAAGATCAATTGCAGATCAATTTTGATCATTCTTCATTAAAGAGGAGAGAGAAAACCACTTGAGTGCCTTTAGGTGCATTAAATGCAGGTCAGATCAACTAACAGAGATCATGGGGTAGTGGACCGGTTTTCTCGGCCACACGATGTCCACTTAAAATATGTATCAACGGTTCAGATGATCTAGATAAGGAGTATCTTCTTGAGCACGCCTCACAACCGAAACATAACACATTTTACTTATCATGAAGAAACGAGTTCAAGAAACAAATAAAGTTTCGTGAACTTAAACAGGACATATAACAAAACCACATGATAAAGCCCAAGAGATGATTATTACACGAAACATAGAGATATTAAAAACTTGATTGCATCTCTCGTGATCCAGGCTATTTGAGCTTTTACTCTCTGTCTTCCTTCATCTTTCGAGCATTCTCAGCATGTTCCTTCTTGATGATCTTGAGAGTGAACATTTCATCCACGATCTTTTCGTGATCAGTTCCCATAGCATCTCTGGAGAGTCCTCTCTTTTCCATGGCATCCATTTCAGCCTTGACTCTTGCTTGAGCTGCAGCGTACATTGCTGTGTATTTCTCCCCAATTTTGAGTTGAGGTGCTAGTTCCACAAGAGTGTAAAAATGAGAGGGGCTCGAGACTTTGGCAAATCCTTCACCAGAGGATGATCATTCTTTTGGAGAATTGTTGAGTTCATGAGATGGATTAATCTCAAAGGGAACTTTCTTTGTCAGATCCTTGGTTGGAAAGCACATTTTCTTCCCTTTGTCCATAACGATAGGTAGAACTCCGAACTTGATGGATTATGGGAGAGTGACTTCTATTTTGCACGAGAGATCCCTTTTTATAGGAGATGGATTCATCAAAAGGTGTAGCCATGAAAGACCAGTCACTGAGATAATTTTCACGCTTCATCGAGAGTAGAGGGAATATAATCATTTCCAAGAGAATAAAGCTCGGTTAGAGATATTCGTTTGGAGACGAGATTTGTGAATGCAAACAAAACAAATAAAGTTTCGTTCAGCACTAATATAAACTCGGATAAGAACCATTTAAACAAAGATGATATTATTATTCCGAAAGGAATATTAGTACAGGATAGGAAATACATAGTAAATAGATCAAATTTTCTTCCTTCCTTCTTCCTTTTGCTCGCTTGGCTCAACTTTTGGCTTCATAAGCTCTCCCCACATTTTCTTGTACCACTTTTCGGTTCTCAAAAAGTTTGAATCTGATGACGAAACAGGTCCATCTTCGTCAGAGTTTTCTTCAGACTTGGGTTTTTCGTTCAGATATTTGAGATAGTCTTTGTCAATATGCTTGTTAGGCACCTCTGTGGGGATTTCCTCCTTTTGAGGGGTTTCTTCCGGTTCTTTGACTATGTAACCAGCCATTTCATCATAGAGATGAGAGGATTCACTGTCAGAGGAGATTTCCAGCGGAGCTATGAGGCTATTCCCAAGGTAGAGATCACCTTGCTCTTCCCTGATTTTTCGAACCATTTCCTTTCTCTTTTGTGAGTCTCCTCTGGCGAAAGGCTTTTTAGGATACATTTTGAGATAGGAGATAATAGATTAGAGAAGAATAGGTTCTCCTTTTATAGCCACGAAGCATAGAGATGTTAAAGCAAAAATCCATGACGCATTGAATGCTGTAATTAATGGCCATCAATTTCTTCAACTGACCATTAATTTCGTAGAAGACTTTGAATTGATATTTTCAAAGACAATGATGATTCCAAGATCATAGATATTTAGAAAACTTAGATTCCCAAACGCATAGACAACAGGCTGATACAGTTTCGTGACAAAGAATAATCATCATTATTTTCTCTGAAATAGACTAATAATAAAGTCACGAAACAAGTAGATTCTTGAATTAGTCCAATTTCTCCTTGCGTTTGACGATCTCCCCGAGTGAATACTCAGCCAACTCACATGTGAGGAGAGTAGGTTTGACCGAGAGATCAACACGAGACTTCATGATTTGAAGTTCAGCATGGTCCACACAGGAAGCTGGATCATTGCTTCCTTTCCGAGATAGACGCATGATGCGTTCCTTCGCATGTTTTTCGGCTTCTTTTAGATAGAACTTCCCCCTAGCTTGAGAGATTTCGTCCAGATCTTCACTAGGGTAGTCTCGGTTTTCTCTTTATTTCGGGTTGAAAGAGATGTGGAAACCTTCAGCTTCATGTTTTATGGTTACAATCCTTGCATTGCATAGCATATCTGGATCATCCTGCTTTTCCAGTTTGACTGTTTTCTCCTTTCCTTTGTTGTTTGCCATACCTGCACAATCAGAAACAAGAACTAGATTTCTATTCAAAAGGTAGGTTAGTGTGGATTTGGTGACGAGAGGTTTTCCCTTTTTATAGGGACTTTGCGTGTAAGGGTGGTCAAAATCTTCATGATGTATATATCGAGGAGATTTTATTGGAATATTGTGAGAATCTTTGCAGATTTGATTCCCAATCTTCATGCCATTTCAATCATCCCGATTTCATGTCTCAGGAGAGAGAATCTTGCTTCACTTAAAGGTTTCGTAAGAATATCTGCAAGCTGATCATCAGTGTTAACATATTCAAGAGATATATTTTTTCTTTCAACATGATCACGAACGAAATGATATTTGATATCAATATGCTTGGTTCGTGAGTGTAGAACAGAATTGTGTGTAATGGCAATGGCACTTGTATTATCGCATTTAATGCTTACTTCTCATGCATTGATGCCATAATCTTTTAACTGATGAGTCATCCAGAGAATTTGAGCACAACAACTCCCAGCTGCTATATATATTCGGCTTCAGCCGTGCTGGTAGCAATAGAATGTTGCTTTTTACTAAACCAAGAAACAAGCCTTCCCCCTAGGAACTGGCAGGTTCCCGAGGTGCTTTTATGATCAATTAGACATCCAGCAAAATCAGCATCTGAATACCCAACAAGTTCGAATGATCCTTCTTTCGGGTACCAAAGTCCAACGCTTTGTGTCCCTTTAAGGTATCTTAAGATCTTTTTGGTTGCACTCAGATGACTTTCTTTCGGTTTAGATTGAAATCTAGCACATACCCCAACAGCAAACGAAATGTCAGGTCTGCTTGCTGTTAGATATAGAAGGGATCCAATAATACCACGAAAGTTCTTTTGATCCACATCTTTTCCTTCGTTATCAATGTCCATTCTAAGAGATGTGCTCATAGGAATCTTGACAGAAGTTTTTCCATCAATGCCAAACTTTCGGATTAAGTCTTTCGTGTACTTGGCTTGGTTTATAAAGATTCCATCCACTACAAGAAAAATCGCGATTCGCGACGGAATTTTTCCGTTGCGAAAACGCGAAATTCCGTCGCAAATCACGTTTTGCGACAGAAATTTACATTTTTGTGACGGAATTCATTCCGTAGTCTCTAGGCTTGTCGTATTTCATTTTGCAACGGAAATAATCCGTCGCGAGCAGTGGCGACGAAAAAAAGCAACGGAATTTTCCGTCGCGAAGTTGGCGACGAAAATCATTCCGTCGCGAGTCCGTTACGATTTTGGCAACAGAAATGTTTCCTTCCATCGCCATCGTATGAAAAAATATTCCATCGCGAAACTCAATCTTCCGTTGCATATTGTAGTCGTGAAATATAACGACGAAAATAATTATCGTCGTGATTCCGTCGCTAACATTTCCGTTGCAAATTCCGTATTCCATCTCAACATTCCATCGTAATAAAATGACGGAACAAATCTCCATCGCAACTCCATCACTTATATTCCGTCGCAAAGTTTGTTAAAATTCTAGCGTTTGTATGTAAAATCTTAATATACAATTGTATTTATAAATAAAAACAATATTAAAACTAAAATCTTAATATAACTTGTAATATAAAAGTAATACTACTTTATAGTTCAAAAAATTGAATGTTGTACTTAATACCAAATCTATGTCTTAACAACAACATAATAATTCATAAAGAAAAAAAAAACAATATCAAGTTTAATCCAGTTGTGATAAAGGTGATGATGAAGTACAAGCCCTCTTACTCTCAAGAGCATCTAATCTTTGATGCATAAGAAGTATAGAAGCCTTCAAATTCTCAATCTCGTCTTGTATATTTGCAGAATTAACATTGTCTAATGACCGCGATGTTGATGTTATATATGTATTAGCATTTATTGGACCACGAAGGAAGCTACCATATGAGTCAAGTCCATAAACTCTTCTTTTCTTATCATGCCCGCCAACCGCATCATAGTACGATTGACTCTCATCTACTTCCTCTCCATTATGTGTTAATACCTCCCGTTGCACTTGCTCTTACAAAAGTTTGGGTAATAAATCATAGTGCATTTTACTCATCAAGCTCCTGAAGATTCAAACTGCAAATATTATTAGGATTGCAGGATGCGCAAGTATAAATTGAGCACCTAAAGGTTTAAAGTACAAGTTACAAAGAAATAGAAGATATTGAGCATCAATGAACTATTATAATATAATTTATTCCACACTTATAACTATTAAGCTTAAAAAGATGACAAACATCATGCATTGCTACTCTTACAACTTTCTCTACTGCATCACTGAAACATTAGAATAAAATAAAAACAAAGAAATATAGTATAGGAGTTTCATACAGAAGTATAGGTTAATTGATGAGCCAAATTCATAGAGTGGAAATAACTGATACAAGGAATTCAATTATTACCTTCTCAGTACTCAGCAAGTGGATCAAGGTAGGAACCAACAAAAGAACTTATCATAATCTTCCTGGCCACGTGCCCGTGGATCAAGGTAGGAACCAACCAAAGAATTTATCATAATCTTCCTGGCCACATGCCCATCAAGCTGCAGTGGGAAATAGAACCTTAGGAAGGGACTTAAATTTAAGTAAGAAAAGCAAGAGAAACAAAATTCATACCCAATCACTTGCACTAGAGATGGCTAGCCCAATAAATGCAGGAAGATACATAACTCGTGTGATCATCCTGCAAAGCATTTTTTAAGAAAATTTCAATACAACTAACTGACCAATAGGGCATAAGTTGTTTGCAAATTATGAAATTAGGAATACCAAAGATTTGGATCAAAGAAATACCTAATTATGCTTGTTTCGTCGTCGGCAAGAGAGGACAGGAGGCGGCGGCGGTCTTGGCTTCTGCTTGCTTCGTTGCCGGCAGGGGACGATAATACGTCGCAGAATCACAGGGGAGGGCTTGGCTTCATCATCGACTGCCGATTCGCAAGGTGTCGGCGTCGGCTTTGGAGGATCGGCGACGTCGTCGACCACAGAACTGTCGTCGGTGTGTACTGTTGGAGGAGCGGCGACATCGTAGATTGGAGGAGCAGCAACTTCGACTTCTTTAGAAAATAGGATTTAGGACATTAGTCCTTAGGGATTAGGGCAAATTATTGTATAGCCTACGTAGTGTTATATGGATCATAAAATAAAATATATTTTTATTAAATTAAAATTATATTATTTGTGTATTGAATATATATTATATAAAATATAATGTACTTTTAGTATTCAAATATTAGGGCCTTGTTTGGTAAAATAATTAGCTGGTTAATTTTGTTTTATTTGACCGCTATTAGTTGTTGACTTGATTTAAAAATCAATATAAGTATTTAGTTAATTAGCTTTTTGTACTCCAAAATGCTAAAATTCAAAAAGTTACTCAAAACAACTTTTTTAATTAGCTTTTTGATAAAAGAAATTATATCAAACAACTCTTAGATATCAGCTAATTTACCAAACATCTTTCTACAATTAGCTAATGTTATCAATTAGTTATATCTTTTAATTAACTAGCTTTTTGCACGGTTTTGTTACTAACTTTTCAATTTTGTCCTTAAAAAGTAGGTGTTGTTTGTACAAAGTACAATTGTACTTACCTCTATAAATTTGAAAAGTAAAAAAGGTAAATTGGGAAATGTAGAGTGATAGTTATGTTCAATTTTAGAAAGATGACACTATTTTGGGACAAACTAAAAAGGAAAGTAAGACAGGTAAAATAGGACGGAGGGAGTATCAGCTAACAGTCATTTACCAAACAGGGCCTAGATATAAAAAAAAAATGATTTAATTGTAATTATTATAGAAATAAATCCGACCCATGGTTAGCTTAATTAACATAATTATTATTAGACAATTATTACTTGACAATTATATTAATATCTGTACAATTATACTTTCACACATTAAGTATATTTCTATTCAGCATATAGCCTTTACTTTTTTCTCAATCCTCCATATCTGAATAAATTAATTGTAATTATCATTAAAAAATCAAACGACTCATGTTTAATTATAATTATACTAATATTTACGTAATTATTAGCTTAATTAACATAATAATTATTAGTCTATTATACTAATATTTGTGAAATTAATTTCTTAATTATCATAATAATTATTAAATTAGATAATTATACTAAAATTGTGCAAATTATAATTTTATACCTTCAGTAATATATATATATATATATATATATATATATATATATATATATATATATATATATATATATATATATAATCAAAAAGTTAATTGTAATAATTATAAAAAAAATTCAACGACTTATGCTTAATTATAATTATACTATTATTATGGGAATTATTAATTTAATTATCATAAATATTATTACTCAATTATACTAATATCTATATAATTAATTCCTTAATTAACAAAATAATTATTAGGTAAATATACTACTATTATGCAGTTATACTATTATACCTTAAATAAAAAAATATATATAGATGTATTAGCATAAATTTACCATAGTAATTACATGAAAGAATAAGAATGATAATTTATTTTTTTTCTCATATTATTATACCTTAAGAATGATAAGAATGATAATTTATACCTTAATTGTAATTATAAAGAAAATTCAACGGCTAATGTTTAATTGTAAATATGCTAATATTCATTAATTATTAGCTTAATTAATATAATATTGTTAGTCAATTATACTAATATCTGTGCTATTAATTTCTTAATTATTATAATAATTATTAAGTAATTGTACTAATATTGTTTAATTATATTTTTATACATTTAGTATAAAAAATATATATAAATACAAATTACCATATAGCATTTACACGAAAAAATATGAATGATAATTTATTTTATTCTCATAGTATTACTCTCTCTCTCTCTCTCTCTCTCTCTATATATATATATATATATATATATATATATATATATATATATATATTTATATAATCAAAAAATTAATTGTAATAATTATTTAAAAATCCAACATCTTATTTTTAAATGTAATTATATTATTATTATTATTATTAAGGTAATTATTAGTTTAATTACTATAATAATTATTAATCAATTGCACTAATATTCGTGTAATTATTAATTTAATTACCATAAAACTTATTATATTTTATATAGTAATAGTTTAGGAGGTAGTTTAGGAGGGAAGTTGTAAATGTAAAATTTTGTTTTTATTAGTAGTTTTAATTAATTGTTAAAGGGTTAGTTTTTTAGATTACAACATTATATATATCCTAATATAGATTTGACGAATTAGGAATTGGGTTTGATTTTTAATTTTTAATTGTTAAACTATTAGTTTTTAAAAAATAATTATAATTTTCAATTTTTAAAGGGTTTAGTTTTTTAAATTACAATATTATATATATATATATATATATATATATATATATATATATATATATATATATATATATATATATATATATATATATATATATCCTAAAATAGGTTTTATGAATTAGGAATTGGGTTTCATTTTTAATTTTTAATTTTTACCTTTTAAAAGTTAGTAAAAAGTTAAATATTTTAGTGACGGAAAGAGCAATCGTCGCAAGTTCCATCGCCAACCTCAAACGTAATTTATCTTCGCACTAAACATCGCAGCATAATTAATTTTCATTATTGATTCCGTCGTCATAGCGCGACACACATGTAGGGCGTCGCATTTTCTATCGCCAATATGTTAACATATTGGAGACGGAATTGGTTTTGTTGTTCATTCTGTAGTAAAAATAAACTATATTTCAAAAATAAAATATTTTCGCGACAGAAAAAATACCCGTCGCAATTTCCGTCGTTAGCCTCCGTCGTCAATTCCTTGGTGCAAAGATTGCGGGGGAATATTTTTCACTTTGCGCCAAATATCACAACGGAATCTATTCTCGTCGCCGATTCTGTCGCAAAACCGCAACGGAATCAACGACTGTTGCCTTTTCCGTCGCCATTGTGGTGACAGAACATAATTCTCTCACAAAATCCGTCACAAGAATGTTGGCGCCAAAGTTTCCCACGTTTTTTTCTCACTTTGCGCCAAAAATCGCTACAGAAATGAATTCTATCACCATTTCCGACGCAAAATCGTGACGAAACATGTTCCGTCGCAAAAACCATCGCGAATTGACAACAGATTATGCTTTGTCGCGATTTTTCCGTTGCGATTTGTGATTTTTCTTGTAGTGATCTGAGCATTGCTTCACTTGCAATCCCAGAAAGTAGTTTATTCTCCCATCATGCTCATTTCAAATTTGCCTTGCATGAGATTTGAGAATTTTTCACATAAAGTAGGATTCGTGCTCCCGAAAATGATGTCATCAACATAGATTTGTACCAAGAGGATGTGATCATTATTTTTGATACGAAAGAGCGTCTTATCTACGGCTCCTTTCGTGAAACCACAATTTAAGAGAAAGAAAGATAGAGTGTCATACCTTACCCTTGGAGCTTGTTTAAGGCCATATAGAGCTTTCTGTAGATGATATACCTTTTTATTCTCACACTCGATAGCGAAACCTGGTAGTTGTTCAATATATACTTCTTTTTCCAAAAGACCATTCAGGAAAGCACTTTTCACATCCATTTGATATACTTTGAAATTCTTGTGTGCTGCGTAGGCTAGAAATATTCTTATTGCTTCAAACCTTGCCACATGAGCGAAGGTTTCATCAAAATCAATACCTTCTTCTTGGCAGTAGCCTTTAGCAACGAGACGAGCTTTGTTCCTAAAAATTAAGCCGTCTTCACTCATCTTGTTTCTGAATACCCACTTCGTACCGATAACATTTTGATGGGTGGGTCTGTCAACCAATTCCCAGACTTTGTTCCTTTCGAATTGGTGAAGTTCTTCCTACATGCCCTCACCCAGTCAGGATCACATAGAGCTTCTTTTATAGATTTTGGTTCTATTTGAGATAGGAAGCATGCCATCATATTCTCATGAACGTTAGCCCGAGTTCTTACTCCTTCTTGGATATTTCCTATGACTTGATCAGGAGGATGGTCTCTTAACCATCTAAGATCGGGTTCAAACGAACTTTGCTGATTCTGTACATCCATTTCAGGAATATAAGGCAGCTCAACATAGATCATAGGTTCGGATGGTGTTTGAATATCAAGAACATTTTGTTGCAAGCCATCACCTTCTTGAGCTAAAACTTCGGGTTCAGGGGGCTTCAACTGATATCTCGTGTAGGAGGATAGAATATCTTCATCATCTGAATTTTCTTCTTCATTTGGTTCTTGAGAGCTTTGATTCGGATTGATAGATGTTTTAATGCCAATAGGACTTTTCTCAGATTGCTCATCGAACTTGACATGTATGGATTCCTCGATGACCATTGTTCTTTTGTTTAGAATTCTGAAGGCCTTACTTACTGAGGAGTAACCCATGAACAATCCTTCGTCAGCTCTTTCGTTGAAAGCTTTCAGATGATTTTTCCCATTGTTGTGAATAAAACATCTGCAACCAAAGATATGAAAATAGCCAATACTAGGTGTCTTACCTTTCCATAGTTCGTATGGGGTTTTATTGTGTGACTTGTTGATCAAGGATCGATTCTGTGTGTAGCATTCTGTGTTTACAGCTTCAGCCCAAAATCGCTTTGGTAAACCCGAATGTGCAATCATTGTTCGTGCGGCTTCTTTCAAAGTTTTGTTTCTTTTTTTTGGCTACTCCGTTTTGTTGAGGAGTTCGTGCTGCCGATAGTTGATGAAAAATTCCGTTTTGTCCACAGAATTCTTTGATAACTTTGTTGACGAATTCAGTCCCTTAATCTGATCTTATTCGGATAATCTTGACTTCCTTTTCTGTTTGAAGCTGTCTCAAGAGATTTGGTAAAACAATCTCTGTTTCATTCTTTTTCTTCAAGAAGATTACCCAAGTATATCTCGTGTGATCATCTACTACAACGAGAGTATACTTTCTCCCACTTAGACTTGCTGGATCAATTGGTCCGAAGAGATCCATATGCAGAAGATTTAAAGGTCGAGAGTTTGCATCCATGTCTTTGGATTTGAAGGGTGATTTGATTTGTTTCCCTTTTTGACATGCTTCACATATCTTGTCTTTCACATAAGGTGCTTTCGGTAAGCCTTTCACGAGATCTTTCTTGGCAAGCTTGTTAATTGTCTTTAGATTTAGATAACTCAACTTGTTGTGCCATTCTTGGCTTAAATCTGCATTATTCTTAGCAACAAGACAAACGTTAGTGTTAGATGAATTCCAGGAGACTACATACATGTTTTTCTTTCGCTGACCTGTTATAACAGTTTCACCATCTCTCGTGCTGATTATACTGCATTTGTCTTTTGAGAATTCGACTTTGTAGCCTTTATCACAAAATTGACTTGTGCTTAGAAGATTGAATTTTAACCCTTCGACGTACGATACATCTTGGATAGTTATTCCCTTTTTGATAATGTCTCCTGTTCCACGAGTTTTGGCACTCGTTTCGCCTCCAAAGATGACTTTAGGTCCGTCAACTTCTTTAAAGTTGCTCAACATTTCTTTGTCACCAGTCATGTGTCTTGAGCATCCACTATCAACATACCATATGACTTGTTTATCCTACAAGAAAGGTTATACATTTTTAGGTACCCCTTGAGTTACGGGTCCTTGAGGGTTAGATGTCAACTTTGGGATCCACATGAACCTAGAGTTTCCTTGACTCATCCTTGGTCCTCTATATCCATTAGATGTACGATAATCATAGCTGATCTTGGCAAAGGTTTTAGCATTGTATCTCTCTCGAAAATATTCTGCAGGAGGATTATGATACTGCTTGAAATAATTAGTTTGTTTACGCAGATGTATTTTTTCAAATTGTTCTCTTGATAGAGGTTCTGGGTAAACAAACCAATCTTCCTCTGATGGCCCAGTCCATCCATTGCCATATCCAGATCTTTTGAAAGATCTTTCGTTTTGTCTGATTTGTCCATTTCTCGGGATTCCTTTAATAGGATTATTCTGTTTAGATTTTGGACGATATTGCCTCTGATTAACATTCGACATTTTCCTAGATTGAATATCTTTATAAGGCTGACCCTTTTTATGGTGTAGATTTTGTCCATTGCCATTTGGTCCATTCCTTTTGACATATCTATGTCTAGTATTGCCTTTGAAGGATTTTTCAATTCTAGGTTCCACAATTCGTTGTGCAGCCTTTCCTTTCGGTTGACTTGTTGATTGTGGCGTAGCGATACTGTTATCTTTCGTCATAGGCTCAGACATCTGGGTAGGGCCTTGAACAAATGCTGATTGAAAACTCTCCCGAGAGTAAGCATTGGTGGATTTGTTCAAGCTGGTTTGTGAAGAGGAGCTGGGGTCAAAACCAATTCCCGTTCTTTCCCCGGTCAATCTTGATCCGTTCACCATTCGGTCCATTAGATTGGACGAATTGTTGAATGAATTCAAGGTTTCACGTAATTGTTGCTCCCTCTTTTCTCTTTCTTTTAGAGAGAGAACATGATTCTCAAGTTGATCTTTAGCAATGGCTAGCTTTATGTTCTTAATTCGAACTTGCCTCAGCGCATTGTAGCTGATCATAAGCCGAGAGTTGTCCTCTTTTAATTTAGAGTATGTGTTTTTTATTATCTTGAACTCCCTCATCATTTCGGTAACTGATTCATTGGAAGCTTGACTTCTCATAAAACTAGACTCTGCTAAATAACAAGAGGATGATTGTGAAGTTACCTCATCATCATCGGCCATAAGGCATAGTTCATCTGACTCTTGGCTAAATAGACATAGCAGTCTTTTCTCTTCTTCAGTACTATCATCATCCGAACTTGAACTTGAGGAACTGCTTTCGGCTTTGATAGTGTCAGATGTTTCTTTCACTACCATAGCTTTCCTTCTTCTTTCGTTTCTGGAGTTCGATGATTCTGGCTTGTCATTTCTCTTGTAGCTTTCTCTTGTTTCTTTGGATGAGCTTTTGATAGCATTGCCGTCTTGGTGCTTATTCACAATTAGATGCGGACAGTTTGCCTTGAAATGTCCTGGCTTCCGACAATTGTAGCATAGCAGTTGCGAGTCTGATGTCTCTTGCTTTGAGGTTTGAGGTGAGCTCTCGTGTTTTCTTCGGTGTCCCGATCGTTGAAAATCTTGGAAGTTGTTCTTCCTCATAAACCTCTTCATTTTCCTAACAAATAGAGCATATTGTTCATCAGATAGAAATTCACAAGAGTTAGACTTTGACATGTTTGATGTTGATGCTTGTTGGTTGGCCAAAAGAGCTACATTTCTTGTTTCGGGTTCATCAGCATCCTTTGGTTCATGCTCAAACTCGTAAGCCTTAAGATCACTAAAGATCTTGGTTGTGCTTGTGGTCTTCATGTCTCGGTGATCTCTCATTGCTGTGACCTTCATCTTCCAAGACTTCGGTAGGCCACGAAGGATCTTCAGGTTTTTTTCCTTTTCGGACAATTCCTTCCTGAGATCAGACAGATCACCCATTAGCCTGGCGAACCTCAGTTCCATGTCTGTGACAGCTTCATTCGGCAACATCTTGAAGTCCTCGAACTTCTTCATGGCCACTGTCAATTTGTTGTCATTCTCCTATTTGTCTCCTTCACCCAGGTTCATTAGAACATTCCAGATCTCCATAGCGTTTTTTCATTTTCGGACTCTAGGGAACAAGGAGTCGTCGAGAGAGTTGTAGAGAATGTTTCGTGCTACATTATCCAGGTTCGCTCTTGTTCTTTCCTCCGAGGTGAGTTGACACTTCGGCTTTGGTATCATCTGATCAGCACCTGCTCCTTGTGCTGCAGCTTGTGTATTCGCCATCATGATGGTTATTGGTCCTGTGGTTATTACATCCCACATTTCGTCATGTATTGCTGAGAGAAGAGCCTGCATCCTGATTTTCCAGTTATCAAACTTGGAGAGGTTAAAGGCAAGCTTCTTCGTATGGTGAGCATGATCTTTTTCCATTTTTACGAAAAATGTGCAAAGCTGAAAATATGCAACTTTTCAGAAAACTTTTGATAAGGGATCTACCAGGCAGTAAATGCAAAGCCTTTACCGATCAAGGTATTGGCTCTGATACCACTTGTTGGTCCTGGTAGTGTTAGAACGAGAGTCTAGAGGGGGGGGGGGGTTGAATAGACTCTTCTCAATTTTTGGCAGATAGCAACCTTTCGGGGTTGTAGCAGCGGATAAGTTAAGTTGGTTTTAGTTGCTTTGCATAGTTTGAGGTTTTAAGATAAATTTCGATTTAGACGAATGATAATGCAATGCAGAAAAGTAAAACATGAAAGTAAAAAGATAGAGAGAGGAGAGTTTTTATAGTGGTTCGGTCAACTTTGCCTACTCCACTCTTCTTCCACAACTTATGGAAGGTTTGCACTATCACTCGTTAGTACAAATACATACGAAAGCTTCCTTGATCACTAAGCCGGACAACTTCCTGTAGGTTTTTCAACTCCGCGAGTTTACTCCGCCTCTATCAACGTCTTCTTTAGAGTTGAGGTTGGTAGAAAGTATTTTTTGATCTCTCTAACACGGTGAAGTCTTGACTGAAGAGGGATGACTGCTTCGTATAAGATGCAAGACTTCTTCAAGGTGGAAGATGAAGATTGATGAGTTTCTTTAAGAAATCTTCATGCCTTGAAAACTGGTTCGCAAAAACTTGGTAAGAGAGTTAGCTTATACAAGAGCTTTTGCTTGAGAGTAATGATCGAGTGAAAAGAACCAGCACCTTCTAATTTGATGAAGGTGGGTATTTATAGGTGTAGAAAATTTCATCCGTTGGAGGGAGATGAAATTTCAAACCTATTATCCAGTGGGTAAGGACCGGAGAGCTTGGCGCAATAAATGCTCCATTAATGCGATTTGTACCATGTAGCCGTTGTAGACATGAACAACCTTAGGGTTTTTGTCTTTTAGCTTCTGAAGAGTAGTACAGCTTCATTAAATGCTCTTAGGTATATGTGTCCCACACTTTAAGGTCCTTTTTGCCCCTGTGATGGTTAATCAACTCAGACTATTGAGACATTCTTCTCGTTATGGGAGAGAATGAGTGTCTTGATAAATCTTCATAAAGGTTACTGTCTTGTCGAGATGGTTGATAACCTGAGTTGATCTTTCGTTGTTGAAGCCTTTGATTTCGTGCTCTTTGTCTCTTTTCGCTTTGGCAGACCTAACTAATAAACATAACTCGTTTTTCGTGTGTTTGTCTAACTTAACACGAATTACAGGATGAGTTATGGCAACTTTCATCTAGAACGAAAGCAGCGACGGAAATAACGAAAGTTAGGGGTCTACATTCTAAGTTACATTGGTATAATCAAAATCCTAATACAAGAGTTCCTAACACTTTTCTTGGTTGGTAATACATTTGCAGTCTTCTAATTTTTTAAATTTCTTTTGTTCTGGGATTCTAGGTTTGAAATTTGAAATTATAGGTATTAAAGAGCAGTTTTTATTAATAGTCAAATAATCTTTATTTATGATTATTTGTCCATTGTTGTGAAGAATAAAGTCTAATCCCATGATTATAGGGATTTTGTGGTTGTTTAAATTTTTAACCCAGATTTTGGGCCAGTGATATATATCAGACCAAGTATTACAATTGGTTTGAAACCTTAATTGTAAATTTTTTAATTGTGAGTCTATAGCAATTTTAGTACCATCAAATTGAGTTGAGAAAATAGGTGGCACTTTAACTATTTTTTGTTTAATTTCTTCAGGTAAGATTCCCAAGTCTATAGTAGATGAGGTTGCTCCTGAGTCTACTAAGATTGGTAAAATACATATTAATCTATGTATTATTATCTTTCCAGGAATTACAATTTGAATTAGTTTTTCAGCGTTACAAATTAAAGGTATGGGAGCAGTACATGTTTCTGCTTCCTTTGTGTTGATAATGTTTAGTTCTTCTTGGGATAATTGGGTGAATTTAAAAATTCTTGTAACACCCCTGATTTTTTTGACATTTAAAACTTAATAATAAAGGTAACATCTCATTAAATTCCAAAGCGTAACATAAGTGTACGGGGTGCTATGCCACACCGGGGCTAGAGAACCCAGGTGCACAGGCTGTCTAACTACTATCCTCCGAAATATAAAAGCATAACATGGCACGCAGGCCAAAAGGGAAACTATACTACTTCTACGCTCCAGTTCTAGCGCGCTCCAGTGCTCTAATCCTCTGTGCCTGAAAGCCAAATATATCTGTTCAGCGAGAGATGCTGGTAACCCACTCCAACGTGTTGAAATACAATACATATAGCAATATATATATAGATATACGAAAACCATTTTGAGCATGAGAATATATCCTACGAACTCTAGCTTTAAAACCGGGAATGACTCGACAGATAAGGTCAGACACAAGCAACAGTTATAACGAGCATATGCAGTTCACGACAGATAAGGCAGATAAGGCAGAGCATAAACACTGATCATAACCCAACATGAACAATCCCCAATATAAATCCCATAGTCACATCCCCCAAGACACTCATAATCACAACTCGTCCACGTCACAACACATAACGCACGTTGTTGGCGCCACAAGACCACTCGCATGCCCATACATGCGGGTCAGCGCATATAGCTCTGACACGGCCCCACAGCACCATGCCCCGTATCGCAACACGGGGAGGTCGATCGCAACCGACCGATGAACCGCAGCTCATCATAATGTTTGATCGCAACCAAACAGTGGACCGCAGCCCAAGAGAGTGTGTCATCTGACTGTAGCCAGGAATTCCCATCTGACTACAGCCAGCCTCTGAACCGCAGCTCAGGAAAGATGTCACCTGATTGCAGCCAGGAATTCCTATCTGACTACAACCAGCTTCTGGACCGCAGCCCAGGATACCGTCATCCGACTGCAGCCAGGAATTCCCATCTGACTGTAGCCGGCTTCTGAACCGCAGCTCAGGATAACCAATCCGATCGCAACCGAATTGGGGCAACACGCACACATAACACATAGCAAGCACATGCAACCCACATTACACATTGGGAAGGGGGATAAAGCGTATAACAACCTTATGCGTGATCCATCACGTACTAAGAATAGTCCTAAGGGGTTCATACTTCTTCCACCTAGGTCAACGGGATACCAATTCAACTAGCATGCAATATAATAGACTCATAAACCTACGAACGGTACCCGAAATATCAAACTAGACATAGGCACGACAAACGGGGTCCGTTGGGACACCACGGGGATCGGGGAAACATCAAACGGGGAAGCCGGGGTCCCGAGGGGGGGAAAATTCCAGCGGGTAGCCGGTGGGTGGGGGTCCACCCGCCGGCTGCCCGCCGGTAACACTGTTCCGGGCAGCGGGTGCCCGGCGGGCAGCTGCCCGCCCGCCGGCTGCCCGTGAATGCCGCGGGTAGGTGGCGGGTCCCCTACCCCCACCTACCCCCCACTGACTCTTTTCATCACTTTTCGCCCCGGGAACCGATGTGGAACCCGAAACCATGCTTAGACACTTTGCAACGCAATTAACGACAACACATAGACCATTAACGGATCAAATACGATAAACGAACGGCACATAATCTAACATGCTTTCCTAATCATAATCAACACCCAAACATGCGATTTCCCACCCAATAATCCGAGAATAAGATCATACGATACAACCTAGGGTTCTAATCACTTTTATATCAACAAGAATGCGGTTCGTCTTCTAATTGCAAAATTCGGTAGGAACAACACATAATCATCAAGGATACCAATTAATCATCAAGAATATCATAATCATCAAGAACAACACATAATCATCAAAACCCCAATTAATCATCAAGAACATCATAATTATCAAGAAACTCCCAATATCAAGATTATCAAGATTCCTCATGGAATCATTATATCGACATCAACAATAATCATCATCAATCGCCATTTACAACAATATGGGGGAAACCCTAAGGGGAAATCATAGCTATGAAAATAGGTTTTGTTGAGACATGGGTTACCTCTTAGCCTTAATTAATTCCTTGGCTATGAAGGATCTTTCTTTAAGCTTTCTTGATTTCTTCTAAGGGAATTCTTGGAGCTCTCCTGGGGTGATGGGGCGTCTAGGCGTGTGGGGGGTTCCGGGTGTCTCCTAAGTTCCCTATTTATATATTTAAGACTCCTAATTAGGGCCTGAATGGTATGGGTTTACTAATTCTATTCCTTATAGGACTCAGGGACTTGCTTTAGGGATAAGGGTCCATATTAATTAAAGCGGATCCTAATCACAAAAAGGCCTACTTCCTTTATTCCTAATAGATAACTAGGTCTAGGATTCCTAATTAGGATCTGAATAGTAAAAGGTTTACTATCTTTATTCCTAATAGGCTTAAGCCTCTAATTTAGGCAAGGGTCCACGGTTCATGGTGGACCCTACTAATTAATTAAAGGGGAACTTAACATAATTAATCATATTTAATTATTATTAGCGGGATTAATTAAATAATTAATCCAGGATTAAAGGCCGTAACACGGGGTGTTACACTCTCCCTCCCTTACAAGGGGCTTCGTCCCCGAAGCCCGGTGTCATAGTCCACCCTTTCACCCCTAGACATCCCGTAGTTCGGCCTCCTGGGTAGGAGTGTGGCCCTACGTTTGTCTTAGTTTGGGATAGGCTGTACTTTTGGTGGCGTTGTGATAGAGAAGTTATGGGTGTACCTCGGTTTCCTGCGCTGGAACTGGGCGCCCCACGAGTGCCCAAGGCGGCCTCGATTGCTGCCACCCTCTGATCGAGTGCGCGTGTGGTGCGAATCAAGGATGAGAACCCTTCTTCCATGATTTAGTTTTGCCGGTTGAGCTGTGCGAGAATGCGCTCATTGATCGAGCTCTCGTTTTGATCCCTCGGGTCCCTTCCGGATTGTGGTTGCACTGTCGGGTCGGGCCCGTCATCCTCCTCCTGTTCCTCATTTTCTTCCGTGCCTCCGCAATCTTGCATGGCCCGCTTGAGCTTTTTGTTGGAGATGTCCAACCGATCAACCAATTCTCCACGTTCCTCCTCGGGTTTTTGGCAAATTTCTTCGAGGGTGAGATAGTGTCCTCCCTCGGTGTAGTAGATGTCGTTGCGGCGGAGGTTTTGGGCATTGAAAACCATGCCATTGGCGGTCTTGACTTCGGTGTGGCTTAGGTCTACCCCCTTCTTCTCCATGATCCAACTTAGGATCATCCCGTAAGGTAGGCTAAGCCGGTTGCTTGTTTTGCAGAACTCTATGTGCTTTAGCATGAGTGCCGGCAGGTTGAACTTGATTTTATGTTTTAGGAGATACGCAAAGGTGCACTCCAAGCTCCCTACATCCTTGCTCTTGTTATTGGTGGGCAAGAGGCTATCGGTTATAACCATAACCAATATCTTTTGCTCCGCCGATAGCCACTTCCGGTTGGGTCGAGTAGCCGAGGTGAACCCGTCCTCTTTCCCGAGTAAGTACCCGAGATAGTCCTTGTATCCCGTAGTTTGGGTATCAATCCACCCCTTTCGGTCATAGTTAGACACACCCGTGGTGGTCAATTTCAAGAGCTTGGCCAACCGGCCTTCAGAAAGCACAATTTCCTTGCCACGGACCTTGGTGGTCACTTCTACTTTGTCGCCCCGTTTGGTGGCCACAAGGTGTTGATAGAATTCCTTCACCAATTCGGGGTACGTATCCCCTTTGATGGTGAGGTATGTATCTAGAAGGCCTTGGTATTTAAGCATATCAACCAATTCCGGAGAAAATTGGTCGGGTTCAAGTGCTTTACCTCCGATTACGGTGTAATCGGCGTTGTTCCATTCCGGGGTGCGGATTGGCATCGTGATACTCGTTTGACGGGCGTGTCTGCCGGCGATCTTTCCGGTGAGGCAGTACGGTTCCCGGCGGGTTTTCCGGCGAGGCGGCGCGGTTTTCCGGCGAGTTCTCCGGCGAGGCGGCGGCGGGACTTCGGTGTATTCTTCACTTGCGAGGCCGACGACGGTGAGGTGGGGACCGATTCTGGTGCGGTGGGGGTGCGGTGGCGCTGTGGGGTCGGCTGGGCAGCGGGTTGTGGCCGGGCGACGCTCGGGTGGACGGCGGGTGATCTCCGGCGGCTTGGTCTGGACGGCGGCGAGGCGGGGCGGTGGCGGCGTCCGTTCGGTGGTGATGGGAGGTGGCTGCTATGGTGGGGCAGTGGGGTGTGCGAGAGGGAGGAGGAGAGGGTGTGGGGAGGAAGAAGGAGAAGAAGAAGAAGAAGAAGAGGAAGAAGGGTTTTTGATTTGGGGATTTTGTGGGTTTTAAGGATTTGGAGAGGTTTTAACAAGGGAGTATCCCCTTAAAGTTTCAAGAAACATTCATGGGCTAGTGGTTAAGGCTTTAACTTGTAAGTGAGAGGTCCATGGTTCCAATCCCAATGGTAACATTAGGTATTTCTTGGTGAGGTGGTTTTTGTCCTTTTCCTTGTTTCGTCCTTTAGTGAGGAAGGGTTGGGTGGATGGCATAACTTGTGTTTTACTCTCGTAGTGGAATCGGAATTTGAATGAAAAGGAATCTTTATTTATAATACTTTCCAAGTAGCTAGGTTAAGTAGACATAATGCTCCCGAAGTCATTAAACTAAATAAGTCGTCTATACAATGTAGAGGGTGGTTACAAGGGGGTGATGGCTTATCCCAGACAGAATTCGCTTTCGGGGTTTTCTTCGGCGGGGTCCGTATGGTCCTCGTCTTCAGGGATTGGGTTTTCCCTTCCTAGGCCTTCTTCGTTCCCGAGGTCGGCTTGCGTTTGGCTCATGACGAATATTTTTCCGGGGGCGCTGTAGCCCCTTTGGTGACCGGTACCCCCGTGTTGGCCCGTGGTGGTGGGACGCAGTCTTTGGGGCCGAGTGCATTGGAAGGCCTTGTGTCCTTCCTCCCCGCAGTTGAAGCATCGCCAGGGGTTGCTTGCGCAGTCCTTGCCTTTGTGACTTTTGTTGCATCTCGGGCAAGGAAAGTTTCTTGGGTTCGCTTCGTTGCTTCCCGGGGGCGGTCTTGGATTAGTCGGGTTGCTTGGTCTTGTGCCGATGTCGTTCCTTGTTCTTTTCATCGGTGGTGCCCCACTCCCGGTGTTCCTTCTTCGCATTTGTTCCTGAGCTCCGCGTTGAAGTAGTTGGATCCGATAGAGGTTCGCGGCACTGACGTAAGCCTCGTTGAGGGTCCGGGGCCTACTTACTACTAGCGCCTTCCGGGCTTCGAAGTTGAGGCCCGATACGAATCTTTCTACCTTGGTCACCTCGGTGGGGACAAGTTCGGGTGCGAAGCGCGCCAGTTCGAGGAATCGTTTATGGTACTCCACGACGGTGGCCGTTCCTTGCTTTAGATGGAGGAACTCTTCATACATGGATGCTTTTATGTGGGTTGGGTAGAACCGTTCACGTAATCGTGCCTTGAGGCTTTCCCAGTTGAACCCTGGTTCTTGTCGATGGGTGGGTCCTTCGTGGATCCACCAGAGGTCGGCCTCGTGCCCGAAGTAGAACGAGGCTATTTCTACACGACGCTCTTCCGGGCATTCTACTACCCCTAGAATCTTGTCAAGAGTCCGAATCCATTCCTCCAGGACTGCGGGGTCCTCTTCTCCGAAGAACGTGGGTGGTCGGTGATTCGAGACTTGTCGAGCGACGTCAGAGTTTGCATTCACCGGAGGCGGTGGGGGTCTGGTGTTGCGAAGGGCCGCGTCGCTTAACGCCTGCGCGACTTGTGTTAGTTGCTGTAGGGTTTGAGTCAAGGGGTCGCTGGTGGCGGGTTCCGGAGTCCTTGATTGCCTTCTGTTCGGTGTCATGCTATCGTTTTTCTGGTCAGTGTTTACAAGAATATTAAGTTAGGGTTCGACGCACTTCTGGTGAAGTGATAAGTGGGGAAGGGTTTTAGAATGGGAAAGGGCAACGTGTAGGGAAGTTATGTGTAGGTTTCACAATCTCACCGCGTGTCCTAAGGTTCTTGAGTCCTATGTTCCTAGGTACTTAGAGTTTAAGCCTAACGTCCTAAAGTCCGGTCTTAAGAGTCTTTTCCTAGGGTCAAACTTAGGCTCTGATACCAACTGTAACACCCCTGATTTTTTTGACATTTAAAACTTAATAATAAAGGTAACATCTCATTAAATTCCAAAGCGTAACATAAGTGTACGGGGTGCTATGCCACACCGGGGCTAGAGAACCCAGGTGCACAGGCTGTCTAACTACTATCCTCCGAAATATAAAAGCATAACATGACACGCAGGCCGAAAGGGAAACTATACTACTTCTACGCTCCAGTTCTAGCGCGCTCCAGTGCTCTAATCCTCTGTGCCTGAAAGCCAAATATATCTGTTCAGCGAGAGATGCTGGTAACCCACTCCAACGTGTTGAAATACAATACATATAGCAATATATATATAGATATACGAAAACCATTTTGAGCATGAGAATATATCCTACGAACTCTAGCTTTAAAACCGGGAATGACTCGACAGATAAGGTCAGACACAAGCAACAGTTATAACGAGCATATGCAGTTCACGACAGATAAGGCAGATAAGGCAGAGCATAAACACTGATCATAACCCAACATGAACAATCCCCAATATAAATCCCATAGTCACATCCCCCAAGACACTCATAATCACAACTCGTCCACGTCACAACACATAACGCACGTTGTTGGCGCCACAGGACCACTCGCATGCCCATACATGCGGGTCAGCGCATATAGCTCTGACACGGCCCCACAGCACCATGCCCCGTATCGCAACACGGGGAGGTCGATCGCAACCGACCGATGAACCGCAGCTCATCATAATGTTTGATCGCAACCAAACAGTGGACCGCAGCCCAAGAGAGTGTGTCATCTGACTGTAGCCAGGAATTCCCATCTGACTACAGCCAACCTCTGAACCGCAGCTCAGGAAAGATGTCACCTGATTGCAGCCAGGAATTCCCATCTGACTACAACCAGCTTCTGGACCGCAGCCCAGGATACCGTCATCCGACTGCAGCCAGGAATTCCCATCTGACTGTAGCCGGCTTCTGAACCGCAGCTCAGGATAACCAATCCGATCGCAACCGAATTGGGGCAACACGCACACATAACACATAGCAAGCACATGCAACCCACATTACACATTGGGAAGGGGGATAAAGCGTATAACAACCTTATGCGTGATCCATCACGTACTAAGAATAGTCCTAAGGGGTTCATACTTCTTCCACCTAGGTCAACGGGATACCAATTCAACTAGCATGCAATATAATAGACTCATAAACCTACGAACGGTACCCGAAATATCAAACTAGACATAGGCACGACAAACGGGGTCCGTTGGGACACCACGGGGATCGGGGAAACATCAAACGGGGAAGCCGGGGTCCCGAGGGGGGGAAAATTCCAGCGGGTAGCCGGTGGGTGGGGGTCCACCCGCCGGCTGCCCGCCGGTAACACTGTTCCGGGCAGCGGGTGCCCGGCGGGCAGCTGCCCGCCCGCCGGCTGCCCGTGAATGCCGCGGGTAGGTGGCGGGTCCCCTACCCCCACCTACCCCCCACTGACTCTTTTCATCACTTTTCGCTCCGGGAACCGATGTGGAACCCGAAACCATGCTTAGACACTTTGCAACGCAATTAACGACAACACATAGACCATTAACGGATCAAATACGATAAACGAACGGCACATAATCTAACATGCTTTCCTAATCATAATCAACACCCAAACATGCGATTTCCCACCCAATAATCCGAGAATAAGATCATACGATACAACCTAGGGTTCTAATCACTTTTATATCAACAAGAATGCGGTTCGTCTTCTAATTGCAAAATTCGGTAGGAACAACACATAATCATCAAGGATACCAATTAATCATCAAGAACATCATAATCATCAAGAACAACACATAATCATCAAAACCCCAATTAATCATCAAGAACATCATAATTATCAAGAAACTCCCAATATCAAGATTATCAAGATTCCTCATGGAATCATTATATCGACATCAACAATAATCATCATCAATCGCCATTTACAACAATATGGGGGAAACCCTAAGGGGAAATCATAGCTATGAAAATTGGTTTTGTTGAGACATGGGTTACCTCTTAGCCTTAATTAATTCCTTGGCTATGAAGGATCTTTCTTTAAGCTTTCTTGCTTTCTTGATTTCTTCTAAGGGAATTCTTGGAGCTCTCCTGGGGTGATGGGGCGTCTAGGCGTGTGGGGGGTTCCGGGTGTCTCCTAAGTTCCCTATTTATATATTTAAGACTCCTAATTAGGGCCTGAATGGTATGGGTTTACTAATTCTATTCCTTATAGGACTCAGGGACTTGCTTTAGGGATAAGGGTCCATATTAATTAAAGCGGATCCTAATCACAAAAAGGCCTACTTCCTTTATTCCTAATAGATAACTAGGTCTAGGATTCCTAATTAGGATCTGAATAGTAAAAGGTTTACTATCTTTATTCCTAATAGGCTTATGCCTCTAATTTAGGCAAGGGTCCACGGTTCATGGTGGACCCTACTAATTAATTAAAGGGGAACTTAACATAATTAATCATATTTAATTATTATTAGCGGGCTTAATTAAATAATTAATCCAGGATTAAAGGCCGTAACACGGGGTGTTACAATTCTTTCTTCTGATATTTGTTTCCCTCTTTTTACCAAAATTATTAGTAGTTTATGTAGTTTTTCTTCCACAATATCTAGTCTTTTTTCTAAATTAGTCACTCTAGTTTCTAATTGATCAATTTTATTTTCAGGATTTTTTATTGGGTTAATTTGTTCTAAATTCGGAATTTCAATCCCAAAATGCTTTTTAATACAATTTGAGCAAATTTGCTTCATACATGTCTGGCACTTCCACCTTTTGTTAAAAGCTGGATACCAGTTACATTTGTGACACATAATATTGTCACTTCCTGATTTAAATTTCCAATTATGTATGTAATTTTCCATTTAGAAAAGATTAAAATTATTTAATTTTTCTAAAAAGATTCCATTGTTTGGAAAATTATCTTCTTGAATTTCAACTTCTTCAGTTTCCATTCCTTCTAAGGAACAAATACTCCAAATTTCAGATTCACTAGAAATATCAGATGTTATTTCTACCAAATCTTCATTTATTGTGGAAACTAAATTTGATTCCCTGGTAAATAAATTTTGTCTGTTTGGACAGACAGAAGATAAATGTCCAGGTTTGTTATAAGCAAAACAAATAATTGCTTTCTTGTAAGTTTTATTAGGATTGTATTTCCTAACATGTCTTGTCTTGTTTCAAATAATTTCTCTTAACATAATATTTCTTTTGTTTAGTTTGTTTTCTTTGGCACCCATCATCAGGATGTTTTCCGTACTGTTGAGGAGTGTAGATTTGTTTGCAAAAGCCTACATTCTTTTGTTTTAATTCTTTTTGAATTTGAATGTAAGTGCATTTTTTCTTTAATTCACTAATAATGTGTTGAATTCTTATTCTTATATTGTCAAAAATATCATTGACTTGTACCAATTTCCATGATTCATGGATTTCTTTACCCAATGGTCCGAGTAACTTGGTAAAAAGCCTTTCTCCTAATTCTGGAGAAAAATAATTTCCTGAAATACTTGCTAGAGCATAAAAGTCTTGGAGGAATTCTATTACATGATTCCAATCAAATAATTGAATTTGTTCCAAGTCTCTCATAGCTTCTGCTTGTCTAATTGTTAGTCCAGTGTTGGCATCTCTGCCTGTGATAATTCTATGTATCAAATAAGCAAAATTATGTATATTGCTCCCTTGAGCAATTAATTCCGCTAATTTGTCTGGAAAATTTGTTTTAAAGGCTTCTCATGCAGCCCTAACAATATCTCCCAGATAATTTTCAGCAATTTTAATCATTTCATCACCTTCTGTGATATTGAAATGTCTACTTTCAAAGTCTCTAATCATCATGGCAGTCCATTGCTCTAAATAATTATCTAATAATTGTGAATGAATATTAGCAATGTTTAAAATTATAGGATCTTTTCCTAATATTTGAATTTCATGAGGAGTTCTTTTTCCTAAAGTTCTCCTATTAGGATTATTTTTGGTTGTAAATCGTGACAGGTAATCTAGGAGGATGTCCTACTGGGTAAGCCATCTGTTCAGGAGTAGCAGATGGATAATATGAAGATGTGGCAGTATTTTGGTTTGTACTAGTTTCTGCTGTATTCATAAAATTTTTTATTGAATTTTCTTCTAGACTCATGTTTTCTTCTTCTTCTTCAATTTTTTCAAAATTTTGTTTTAATTTGTGGATATCATTTAGATATTTTCCAGTAAATTATATTTTTCTGAATTTCTCATTTCCAATTCTTGGTTTAATTTTTCCATAATTAATTCATCATTTTTAATTTAGTTATTAAAAATTAATAACAAAGTGATGCTGAAACTGAAATGACTACTTTCAAGGCAAAATAGATTTTGAAGTATTTTAGCAAGCAGAATACCAAGAATCTTTGCAATGAAGTTCCGTCATTTCTTAGGATTCAATGAAGTTCTGTCATTCCGTAGGATTCAATGATTTGCAATGAAGTTGGATGAAGATAGAGAAAACGATGACAATCTCTTTATCACTTTTCATACGTTTTCCTGAGCTTTATAAACTAATTTATTAGGTTCAGATATTAATTAATATAATTAGTAAATAAGAAAAACATTACTTAAAAAATCACATGACAGCCATGTTAGCAAAATATCCGATTACAAACCTGTAAATATATATTGATAGTCATGTGAAACTAAATATATAATGAAATTGTGGTTCACGTCATAAAATGAATTAAGAAAAAAACATTACTTAAAGAATCACATGACAGCCATGTTAGCAAAATATCCGATTATATTCCTGTAAATATTGATAGTCATGCTAAAATAAATATATAATGAAATTGTGGTTCACGTCATAAAATGAAAGACTTAAAAATATTTAAAAACAATTTAAAATGATAAAATCAAAGAATTATTCTCAGAATTTATTGAAAAAAATATTTCTTTCTTTAGCAATATGAAATTGTTTATTTATAAATATTGAATATCACAACATACAATCAGTATATATTATAAAACATTGTCTTATTCAATAGCATACAAAATCTGAAAAATATAATTCAAATAAATTAAATGTACTTACAATATAAACATATTTATAGATATTACACATACAAAAAGATTAATATTTATAATCCAAATAGATTACAACATACTGAAATTTTAAATCGAAGTGAACCATTAACCCAAAAGATATTTATGTATAATGACTAATCATGGTTAAATACAAATTTTATTTTTTAAAGTCAAACATGCGTCAAAATTTGTAAATTATTATAAATATAAAACAAAAAAAAATAATTTTGTATAAATATAAAACTAAAAAAATAAGATGGAATAATTACATAAATTATTAATTATGTAAATACAAAATTAAAAAGATAAAAAGAATAATTAAATGTTAGTGTAAATTTATGTAATCAAACCCAACTCGTTTAATAAACATTGTAATAATCAACTCTATTATTCAGCTCATTTATTTAACTCTCAAAATCAAAATCATTATTCATATTGTCAAAATTCAGCCCAAAAACAAAATTAAAAACAAAGCTCAACCCATTATATATATATATATATATATATATATATATATATATATATATATATATATATATATAACCTGCAATCCCTAACCGTAATCAATTGCGCAGCTCTATACTAAAACACTCCTGCAAATAATCTCTATCCGTTCTCCGACCGTGATCCTCCGGCTCTCGTTCGGCATCGGCTACTCCAGCTATGGTTCGCCCGAGTTCACCCTCGGCTACTCCGGTTCGCCGCCCTCTTTACCTAGTGCAGTTCGCCGCCGTCTCTGCCTACTGCTGTTTGCAGCCCTCGGCTACGGATCCTCTGGTTCTTGTTGGAAAAAAAGTGCTTGTAAACTGTAATACATTTGAAATACAACAAAATACAGAAAACAACAGGGAACAAAAACTGGATCATTTGATATCTTCAGGCGTGTAATCACTTTCCTATAAGCTTTAAATCTCCCTCTATAAAAGCAACAAGGTTAAAGATTTAATCTTATGGGATACAAGGAGATGAATGAAATTCTCAAGTTGCTTTGTTTGAGAATTTCCTGTTTAGATGTAGAACTGTGAAATATCACAGTGTACTGCAATTTTGCTTTTGCATATCTCTTTTTCAGATGATTCTCCAAATATTTATAGATGCAAATAAATCAGTTTGGAGAAATTGCCTGGAAGTTAATTATTTGAATTTAAAACTTAACTTGCATAAAATATATCATCTTGAATGATATATTTATCATAGGAGAATATTAATTACATAAATCATGTTCAACATGAATATATATGTAATTATGAACCTTGGTAAGGTTGTGAACCACATGCAAATAACTGTGCAAATTATAATATATATATATATATATATATATATATATATATATATATATATATATATATATATATATTAATTTTCTAGCACACTTTTGCATATAAGTTTGGGAAAATTGGAAGCTCATGTGTTGAGCAATCATTTTTCAATTGAAACAAACAATTCCCCTATATTGCGGAAGAATCCCCAATGTTGGGGAATAATTCCCAATGTTGGGGAATAGACAAAGCCTTCCACCAAACTCATTCTCCAATTAACTTTCTACCAAACTAAAATAATATTTATAACTCCACAACTCCAAATATTATTTAAGCTTTCATGGTAGTCCATCTGAACCATTAATCTCCATTACTATATAAATTTCCAACATTCCTCCTCCTTTTATATAGTAAGAAATTAATACTGTACCAAGATAGATCCAAAACTTATGCATAAATGAAAGTGTCTTAGAGATTGAACTTTCACATAGTATTATATGCGGTACATAAATTCGGATTGTAGTGATGGACGAACCTTGAATCACGCAGTCTCTTTGAATAAACGTAGATATAATACACACAAGTTTTACAGTCATTACAACTCACTGTAACTTGACACTATTATGGCCATGTGTCCGTATCCATTAATGAGCACGTACCAAGTAAAGCCCAAACTTGTTTGAAGCGGCCACACTTCATGCTCATAGAGGCTAATCTTTTATATCATGCACTGCACTTTGCATTTTTTCAAAAGATCAGTTAAGAGTAAAAACTCATCCCTACAACAATGCAGAACCAAGCATCACTTTTCCTTGGGATATAATTTTTAATTTATACTTTTGATGCTTGCAATCACAAAATGAAGTACTCATCTACATTGAACTCAAGGTCTAACGTAATAGCTTAGACGTGAGTTGAGCTTTCCTTCACTTGCAATTAAATAATTAGGCTTTCCATATCCCTTCCGATGTACCATGTCCCTTGCAAGGACTCTTGCAAACGGATCCATTAAAACCGGGACTGTACCAAGTCCAGTGCTACAACACTATTACCTAGGATTTCCCACATAGCTAAGTCTCAAGCCCATGTGCCTTCACTTGCCATTATAAACACTCGTTTATATGATATGGCCAGTGTAGTAGCATTGTCATAATATACTAAACTGGTGACATCGGTTTTGGCCAAACCGGAATCTAAATAATTAAATTCCTGAGCTAATCAACTTCTTGCATGTCAAAACCAACATAAGAATTGAAATTCAGATGCCATAGTTGAAAAGACAACTTTGCTCTTAGAAACCCATAAAACAACACCTCCTCCAAGCAAAAATATCCACCTACTAACTGAGGAACAAGTTTCATGATTAGACATTCAACTGGCATTAGAATATCTTTCCAGGATAGAAATTTCTATTAAATATACTAAACCATAATTAATGGTTTTATTCAAGTATATCAAAATTCCTTTTAATCTCATCCACTTAGCCAACTGAACATGATGATAGATAGAATTTTAATATTCTATTAATGGACTTGTGAAATAAAATATTCAATTGATTATACCGGAAC
Organism: Ipomoea nil; assembly: GCF_001879475.1. Lineage (NCBI taxonomy): Eukaryota > Viridiplantae > Streptophyta > Magnoliopsida > Solanales > Convolvulaceae > Ipomoea > Ipomoea nil. Next base: position 3,990,822 of record NW_017616704.1, on the reverse strand, counting down.
CCCCTTTATAGGTTCCTAGTCAATAAATATTTATTTCTTGCAAATTCTATAACCAAGAATTTCAATCATCAAGTTGAACTTATTAGTAGTGAGGACTCCTTAAAATAAAAATTCAACCTCCTCCATTTGAGTCATTCAACTTTGGAGAATAAACCTCCTCCATTCAGAGAACATCAACTTTGGAGAATAAACCATTTTGATTTTAAGCTTTTAACTTTTCATGTTTCTTCCAAACTGAAGAATCATGACATCTTAAATCATAATCCATGATTTAAATTTAAACTTTCTTTTCACTACTAATTGCTAGCCATACTAGATAAACTAGTAAACTTGTTGGCTTTCAAAATTTTAACACATTCTCAATATGAGAAACTGTGTGTTAAATACATTCATAAATTTTTATGAATTTCATTATGCATACTTCATGCATAAAAGTTTCTGTATGCCTTTATAAGAAATATAACCGAATATTTCTTGGGCTTTCTGCCTTTATCAGAAATATAACAAATATTTCAAAGGCTTCCTTCCTTAATTGGAAATATATATAACATAATATTTCACAATTTCACAAGGATAAAATTATCTGTGTGCTAAAATAATCAATAATTTCATGCATAACCCATTGAAAGTAATTCCAACTTACAATCATTAAACATTGTAACCATGCATAAGAAAACAACAAATTGATAACACCAAATTAATTCAAATTTGGCAGATTTATAGCACCTCAAGATCCAACATATTATATATGTATCTTGTATACTATGCATGCAACCGAGACAAAGTGTCAATATCAAAATATTTATACACATGCATAAACATATCCTTGTATTTAACAGGCTTTGCAAAATTCAAAAAGGTCTCATGCAAATCTTCTAGACATAATCCAGAACTAAACCAGTAAGTAAAATAACACTTACAATCCTGCCAAGACCGAGACAACTAAAAGTAATGTACCGATCACATCCCGTAACGTGTATCTGCCTCGATAATCCATCCCTTCCGGCCTTTGATACGCTAAAACCACTCACCCCACTGTGGAGAGAACATCTCTTCTCATTCCAAATAAATCATGGCTAATAAAATGATTTATTTATATAAAATCATTTTCACATCTCTTTAATCATCTTGGCATAATTTGATATGCCCATGATTTTGAGTGAAAACAGAAATGAAACTTCATAGCATATATTCAAACCACATGTACAACATGTACATAGCATGCCATGAACACCATGCAAACATCTACACAGAAATCTTCTTGTACAATAAACAATGACAAACCCAAAAGTGATTTATGTCATCCTCTCATCAACAAATCGGAATCTCATTCCGAAAATATTACCGTGATGAGAACTTATTCTTCCATGCCTGACATCTTGCCTTCAAAACTTTCAAGGCAAGACCAATGATCACAAGTTTATAAACTTTAAAGCTTATAGATTGTTGGAAATAAATTGCTTGTAAACTGTAATACATTTGAAATACAACAAAATACAGAAAACAACAGGGAACAAAAACTGGATCATTTGATATCTTCAGGCGTGTAATCACTTTCCTATAAGCTTTAAATCTCCCTCTATAAAAGCAACAAGGTTAAAGATTTAATCTTATGGGATACAAGAAGATGAATGAAATTCTCAAGTTACTTTGTTTGAGAATTTCCTGTTGAGATGTAGAACTGTGAAATATCACAGTGTACTGCAATTTTGCTTTTGCATATCTCTTTTTCAGATGATTCTCCAAATATTTATAGATGCAAATAAATCAGTTTGGAGAAATTGCCTGGAAGTTAATTATTTGAATTTAAAACTTAACTTGCATAAAATATATCATCTTAAATGATATATTTATTATAGGAGAATATTAATTACATAAATCATGTTCAACATGAATATATATGTAATTATGAACCTTGGTAAGGTTGTGAACCACATGCAAATAACTGTGCAAATTAATATATATATATATATATATATATATATATATATATATATATATATATATATATATATATTAATTTTCTAGCACACTTTTGCATATAAGTTTGGGAAAATTGGAAGCTCATATGTTGAGCAATCATTTTTCAATTGAAACAAACAATTCCCCTATATTGGGGAAGAATCCCCAATGTTGGGGAATAATTCCCAATGTTGGGGAATAGACAAAGCCTTCCACCAAACTCATTCTCCAATTAACTTTCTACCAAACTAAAATAATATTTATAATTCCACAACTCCAAATATTATTTAAGCTTTCATGGTAGTCCATTTGGACCATTAATCTCCATTACTATATAAATTTCCAACAGTTCTACGCCCTCGACATCTCCAGCACTTGGCGTCAGTTATCCTGCTCACCTCAAGGTTAGACTAAGTATTTATTCTTCTTACCAGGTATAAAATCTCCCTTTCATATTAATATTTTTCTTATATGTTTAAATTAGTTCTTGAAATCAACTATTTTGCAATAGGGTAATCTCCAGTTTTATACATATTTCTGGACTTCAAATTGAGCGGGAATTTTTGCCTAATTGTTGTTTCCTAGGTGTGTGGCTTTTTTATATAGTAAGATATATATATGGAAGGGTTCAGGTGTGGATATAGCTTCCCGTGCGGTTGTATGGTTGATTAAAAAAGACACACCTTAATAACACAAACCACACACCTAAAGTTTTAAAATGGCGCACCATAAATTTCACACACCTTAAGAACAAAAACTAATGAAGGAAAACCACGCACCTAAAGCGTTAGGCCCACGCACCTTAAGTACACTAACCACGCACCTTAACTACAAAAAAAAAAAAAAAAAACACAAACCACGCACCTAAGGTTTTAAAATGACGCACCTTAAGTTTCAACAACTGACGCACCTTAAGCATACAAATCACACACCTTAATAAGGAAAACCACGCACCTTAAGAAAAAAAATCACGCACCTTAAAAATGAAAATCACGCACCTAAAGCAACAGCACAATCGCACTTGAGAAGGCCAACCGCACGGGAACCCTATATATATATATATATATATATATATATATATATATATATATATATATATATGGTAGAGTTCCAATGAGAACATGTGCTTAGGTGAGAACGTGAGAACACATCATGTGCATCCATCTAATATTTTTTAATGGTCTAGATTAGATTAAGTGTGTGCGAACACGCATTAAATGTGTGCAAACGAGATTTAGTGTGTTTGCACACATTTAATGCGCGTTAGCACACACTTAATCTAATCTAGACCATTAAAAAATATTAGATGCATGCACATGATGTGTTCTCACGTTCTCACCTAAACACATGTTCTCATATGATCCTAACTATATATATATATATATATATATATATATATATATATATATATATATATATATATATATATATATAATTTCGTTCATGTGCGGTGGGGTGTCTCCTGTACGGTTGTGCGGTTAAATCTGAGTCATTGATCTTGTCTAAATCAACGTCCAGGATTAACAATGCTTAAAAACACACGATGACAATTTGGTCATTTTGCATCTAGGTCAAATTGAAGGTGCGTGATTTTCCTTCTTAAAGTGCGTAGTTTTCCTTCTTAAGGTGCGTGGTTTTTGTGCTTAAGGTACATGATTCTTGTACTGTGTGGCATAAGGTGCGTCAATTGTTAAAAATATTAAGTGCGTCGATCTAAAGTTTAAGGTGCGTGGTTTTCCTTCTTAAGGTGCGTGATTTGTGCGTTTAAGGTGCGTCAGTTGTTAAAACTTAAGGTGTGACGCCCTAAAGCTTTAGGTGTGTGGTTTTCCTTCTTAAGGTGCGTAAGTTGTTGAAACTTAAGGTGCGCCATTTTAAAACTTTAGGTGCGCGGTTTGTGTTCTTAAAGTGCTTTGTTTGTGTGCTTAAGGTGCGTGGTTTGTGTACTTAAGGTGCGTCATTTTAAAACTTTATGTGCGTGGTTTGCGTTCTTAATGTGCTTTGTTTGTGTTTAAGGTGCGTTATCTGTATACTTATGGTGCGTGATCTGTATACTTAAGGTGCGTCGTTTTGTGTTAACCACACAACTGCACGGGAAGCTATCTCCGCAACAAAACTCATCCATATATATATATATATATATACACTAGTCTTTTCTATGCGCGATGCGCAGAAACATATACCCAATATTTATATTTTTAAAAATAGCTAACAAATTTTTACTAATTATAATCTAAGTGAAATAAAATTTATTTATTATATTAATCTAATATATAATGAATATATAATATTTTACAAATATTGTTATAATTAAAGAATATAAGAAAAGATATGGTAGATGCATGTGCATGGTAAAAGTAATGGAAAAGATAATGGAAGTTATAACGGGGTAAGGATATTTTTGTCCAAAAAATTGTATAGTACAACTCTAAAAGCACAATGTACAAAATATTTAGCATTAAAAACATGGACATAAATGAGGGGTATAACTTTGATTGAGACTTATTATGTTTATATATATATATATATATATATATATATATATATATATATATATATATATATATATATATATATATATATATATATATATATATATATATATATATATATATATATATATATATATATATATATATATATATATATATATAGGGAAAATGGCACTTTTTCCCCCTGAGTTATATACCTATAGCATTTTTTCCCCCTAAATGATTGAAGTGGCTGTTTTTTCCCCTGAAATGTTAATTGGACATATTTACCCTTAAACTAAATATTTAATTTATTTTTTTTCTCCAACAAATTATGACCATAATTTGGTTCAAACTAAACAAACACTATAGCAACCAAACCGAAATATTCCAATTACAATTTAGAATCGAAATTCGATATTTAGAGTTTGTTAAAATCGTGAACCGGAACGGACGGTTCATGTTCCGAACTGAAAAAATATGATAGGAATATTTTTGTAAGTTTTGATGAGCCAAATGTATCTTTAGATCCCCTTAGTTTTTAGGTCTTTAGTACAATCATCATAAATCAGAATATTGAAATCAGAAGGAATCTACCATAGGAAGAACAAAATTAATTTGAGAAATTAATTTTGGTCCTACGAGTATTCATCCGTGAAAGAAGCATAAAGCAATGGCGTTGCAAGAAATGACTAGATGAGCCTAATGGCGAAATGGTTGAGGTCTTTACTTTAAACGATCACACTCGAGATCGATTCCCCCCAAGGACCTATATTTTTAATAAGGCAGATTTTTGAAGGAGCTCGATGTGTGTCAGAAGAGCACAATGTGTGCCAAAGGAGCACAATGTGACCAAATCTGAAAAGAGCACAATGCAGCTACAATGTGACCAAATCTGAAAAGAGCACAATGTGTCCGAAGGAGCACGATGCTCACCAAAGGAGCACAATGTGACCAAATCTGAAAAGAGCACAATGCAGCTAAGGAGCACAATGTGTCCGAAGGAGCACGATGCTCACCAAAGGAGCACAATGTTGCCTAAAAAGCACAATGTTGTCAGAAGAGCACAATGCATCAAAAGAAAGAACGATGTTCAAGTCAGAGGAGCACAATGTGGCAAAAGAGCAAGATGATCAGAAATTGGATAAATTCGAAGGAATTTACTCCAAGTCCACCCACATGCCACAAAACTCCAAAGTTTCCTGAAAGACATTTGATCAGAACGGAAAAATATTTATGAAGGCTTGAATATAAAAACTTATCCTAGAAATAAATTCTATCAGATGAATTTATTTCAAAGATTCGTTGGATATTCAAATTGACAATTAAAGTAATATTTTTAGAAACAACTAGAAAATCAAAGTTGTGCTAAAAATAATTACTTTGTCAGGCAAGTTGACAAATCAAATCAAAATTGAAGATCTACTACTGTCAACAATATCAGGCTATGAAGATTCAAAATTCAAATATCAAATTATCCCACTCCAACGGATATATTTGATTGAGTATAAAAAGCCATGAAGACTTGAAGACAAAGAGCGTGAGAAGAACAGAGAAAAACGAGATAGAATACAAGTGCAAAATTCAAAAGTGCTAGTGCTCAAAATATTCTAAGAGACTTAGTCTGAATAGTCTCAAAATCTAGTTGGAGAGAGAAATACAAATCCTTGTATTTGTAAATTGTAGAAAGAGTATAGCTGTGTGCAAAATACTCTAGTGAGTGTAGCTGTGTGCAAAACACTCGTAGTTGCTAAGTGTAGCTGTGTGCAAGACACTTAGTTGGTGTTGAGTATAGCTGTGTGCGAAATACTCGGAGTTGAGTGCAGCTGTGTGCGAGACACTCGGAGCAGGGTGTAGCTGTGTGCAAGACATCCGGAGGAAGTGCCTGTGTAGCACTTGTTCACTATTGTAACTGTGTGTGGAAAATAGTGAATTTCTCCTAGAAGTGAAAGGAGAAAAGTGGACTAGGAAGATTACGCCACTTCCGAACCACTATAAATTGCCTCTCTCATTTACATACCGCACTTACATTATTTGCTATATCTATCTATCTCATCCGACTAACCCGTTTACTATTCACGATTAATCTTTATCATCCGGGTTTAGTGTGTTCTCACGTATGCATGTGACTCAAACTTCTCGAGCTTAAATAGTGATTTATTCTAAGCAAGTTTGACGTGTTGCATGTAACATTCGTCACACGTTCGACGTGATACGATATTTATTTACAATCTTGAATATTGTTATTATATATTGAGTGAACCATCTCCTTTATATATTCAAGATATCTCTGTCACTTTACATATCATTTGTACCTAACTTATCTTATACATGCACACTTAATTTACTAGTTGGGCATAACTCTTTACTATTATTCCGCTGTGCAGTACAAACTTGCTCTATTTACTTGTTACTTAGAGTTGAAGTTACCAAAGAGTTATTTAATTTGAAAAAGCTTGAAAGTCTATTTACCCCCCCCCCCCCCCTCTAGACTTTCACCACCCTATCGGGACCAACAATTGGTATCAGAGCGGTTGTCTATTTGAGTCAATTTTGACTGCTAGACAGATCTCGAAAAATCAAGATGATGAAAAGAGATAATGCTCTTGCCCAAAATTTATTATTTTCTCTAGAAAAATTTGACGATTGGAAAATTCGCATGCAGGTACATTTATCCGCATTACATGATGAAATGTGGGAAGTGGTTACGAGTGGTCCTATTGAGATTTTACAAGTCAACACTTCATCCGAACAAACGAGTGAAACTCCACAATACATTCCAAAACCAAAAGTGGAATGGTCTCGTGAAGATAGAACAAGAAATAACTTGGACAATATTGCCAAGGATATTTTGTTTAAATCTATCGATGACACGATATTTCCAAAAGTTCGAAAGTGTCAATCCGCGAAGGAAGTTTGGGAAACGCTCATTCAAATTGGTGAAGGAGACGAACAAGAAAAAGATAATAAGCTCACTATAGCATTAAAGAAATTCGAGGATTTCAAAATGCTAAACGACGAGAATATTACCGACATGGAAACGAGATTTGCCAAAATCTTAGGAGAGATTAATGATCTTGGAAAAGATATTAATCAAAAAGAAATCTCACTCAAAATTCTACGTGGTTTACCATCTACATGGGACATGAAGGTCACGGCCATGAGAGATCATAGGGATCTAAAAACCCTATCAACCGATAAGCTCTTTAGTGATCTAAAAGCTTATGAATTTGAGATGAAATCAAGATTAGAGGAAGATCATGAAGAAAAGAACAACGCGCTTATAGCCGAGCAACCATCAACCTCAAGGTCAGTACAAAATATTGAATTATTGCCTAATGATCAATTTGCTCTCCTTGTCAAGAAATTCAGGAAATTCATGAAGAGAAGCAACTACAAGAAAAATCCACAAGGGAAATCATGGAATACAACGAAGAATTCGAAGAAAGAAATTATTGAGGAAGATTCAAATTTGTGTTACAACTGTAGAAAACCGGGACACTTTGCAGCAAGTTGTCCATATCCCAAGGTAAGTAAAAGTCAGTATACAAATGTTACTAACCCTCAACAGGAAGAATTCAAGCCCAAAGATAAAAGATTAAAAGAAAGAAGAAAAGCACTCATCAGTGACCCACTTGAAATAAGTGAGTCAGAAGAATCTTCAAGTGATGAAAGTGACACCTCAAAGGATGACAATGCAATGTTTTGCATGAGCATCTCCAACAATGCACCACACGAGGACATGTGTCTTATGGCTAATGGACATGAAGAAAATGAGGTAACATCTAAATCTTATGACTCTGTCAATTCTTCATTTTCTAGAGAGTCCTTCTTTCACTTAATGGAAGAATGTCAAACCGTAATGGACACTCACTCTCAACTCAAAGAGCGCAATAATCATCTGATTCTTGAAAAGGATCAATTAAATGAAAAATTGCAAAATGCTCTACTTGAAGTGAAAGACTTGAAAGATAAAATTATTTGTCTTCAAGAAGAGTGTAAATCAAGGGAAGTGAGAGAACACAACCTCAGGGAGGTTATAGCTACATTTACACATTCATCCAAAATAATGGACAAAATGGTAAATATGCAAAAACCCTCAAGTGATAAAACCGGACTTGGTTATGATCCATCGTGTTCTCAAGCCTCCGAAAAATTGACCAATTCTACTACTACTTTAAGTAATAAAGTTCAAGTAGTAAAATTTGTAAAAGGTCAAGAAAGCACAGTGAGACAAGGAATTGGTTACCAAACTGATGTCAAAATTAACACTGTTGGACTAAAGCATCAAAGAAACAATACTTCGTCCAAACAGTACATTAAAAGACAAAAGTTTGTTCCTAAATGGAAATATACCAATGAGTTTAGTGCACAAAGTCCTCATAGGAAAATGGGAAATCCGAGGATTGGGGCAGGGAGATTCTATCCCTCTAAACAAGATTGGTTTGGAAATATTAAACCATGGACTAAGTCCAGATTTAATGCTAATCACAGGCCCAAACAATCTATATCCCACGTGTCAAGAAATCAAGTCAATTTTCAAAAACCGACACAAAAAATGTTTTCAAAAATTAAATATGATTATAATGTGTTTAATGGTTACCAATCACCTAAACTTAGATCAGTGAGTACAAGGTGGATTTGGGTACCAAAAATGACTAACACCCAAGGACCCAAGTCAAGTTGGGTACCTAAAAATGTTTAATTTGTTTACAGGAAGTTTGGTACTTCGATAGTGGATGTTCTAGACACATGACTGGGAATAAATCAAGTCTTGTGAATCTTAAAAATATCGAAGGACCAAAAGTCGTATTCGGTGGAAATGAACGATACGGCATAACAAAAGGAATCGGCACAATATCTAGAAATGGTTTGAAAATCGAAGATGTATCCTTTGTTGAAGGTCTAAAATTCAACTTGTTAAGTACAAGTGAATTTTGTGACAAAGGATATCTAGTAGAGTTCTTCAAAGAGAAGTGCCAAGTGAAAAATAATTCCACAGGAGAAGTTGTTCTCGAAGGAATAAGAAAGAAAAACATGTACGTTGTGGATTGGAACACAACAAAAGAATCAGTGTGTCTACTAGCAAACAACTCACACGCAACAAGTTGGGAATGGCACAAGAAGTTGAATCATCTAAACTTCAAAACCATCAACAAGCTAGCAAGAAACAAATTAGTTGAAGGTCTGCCAGACATTGTCTACAAGAAAGATCAAATATGTGATGCTTGCCAAAGAGGAAAGCAAGTCAAGACATCTTTCAAATCCAAAGCTCAAGAATCTACAACAAGACCGCTAAGTCTACTACACATGGATCTATTTGGTCCAGTAGACCCAGCAAGTCTAAGTGGTAAGAAATATACACTAGTTGTTGTTGATGACTTTTCCAGGTACACATGGACAATATTTCTCAAAAAGAAAAATGAAGTGGAGCAAAAGTTGCCAGAGCTACTGAAGCTGCTACAAAATGAGAAAGACTTGAAAATTGCAAAAATCCGAACGGATCGTGGAACTGAGTTTGTGAATCAAGTGATTGAAGCCTACTGCAATTCCCAAGGAATTCTACATCAACTATCTGCCGCACGTACACCTCAACAAAACGGTGTAGCCGAAAGAAGAAATAGAACGCTAAAAGAAGCCGCACGAGTGATGATTACGTCAGCCGAGCTACCTAAAAGATATTGGGCTGAAGCAATCAACACCGCTTGCTACACATAAAATCGGAGCTTGATACATAAGTCTTACAATAAGACTCTGTACGAATTATGGAAAGGGAGAAAACCTAACCTCAACTATTTCCATACTTTTGGTATCAAATGCTTTATTCTTAATAATGGTAAAACATATCTAAAGACTTTTGATGAGCGTGCAGATGAAGGAATATTTTTGGGATATTCATCTACCAGTAAAGCATTCAGAGTATTGAACAAGAAATCAATGGTGGTAGAAGAATCAATTCATGTCACATTTGATGAAGCTCATATGAAGGAAACCCGAAGCAACAAAAATGATCAGGAGATTTGTCAAGTTGAAAAATCATTTAATGATGCTGACATATCTTTTAAAGATCAAATTGTACAGGGTATGGAGCAATTGGACATTGATTGCAATAGTGAAGAACACGTGGAAGCCAATGAAGATGCACACGTTGAAAATCAAAACTCTCAAGTCAATACACAAATTGGAGATCAATCTGATGAGCAAAATGTGTCTACCTCCAATTTACCTATTGAACAAGGAAACGTGGAAAGCCCATGCAATCTACAACCTGACTTGAGATGGCTCAAAAATCACCCTCCAGAGCTAGTAATTGGAAATCCACGAGAAGGAGTAAAAACAAGGTCCTCAAGTATAAATTCTTTATTCTCTTGTTTTCTTTCTCAGGTGGAGCCCACAAGCATTGAAGAAGCACTAAGTGATCCAGATTGGATCAATGCAATGCAAGAAGAGCTTGAACAGTTTAAGAGAAATGACGTATGGGAATTAGTTCCAAGACCTGAAAATTACAACGTAATTGGAACAAAATGGGTCTTTCGGAATAAAGCTAATGAGGATGGAATCGTCATTCGAAACAAAGCACGTTTAGTGGCAAAAGGATATTCACAAGAAGAAGGCATAGATTTCGATGAAACATTTGCACCCGTGGCAAGACTAGAAGCCATCAGAATATTTCTAGCTTATGCCGCATACAAGAATTTCACTGTCTATCAAATGGACGTGAAAAGTGCATTTTTAAACGGATTACTTGAAGAGGAAGTCTACGTTGAGCAACCTCCCGGTTTCGAGGTAAAAGGTGATATTAATAAGGTCTACAGATTAAAGAAGGCGTTATATGGGCTAAAACAAGCACCGAGAGCTTGGTATGACACCCTATCAACGTTCCTAATTAACTGTGGTTTCACAAAAGGCCTTGTTGATAAAACCTTATTTAGAATTCAAGAAAATGATCACATTTTATTAGTACAAATTTATGTTGATGATATTATCTTTGGAAGTACTAATAAAATTCTTTGTGAGAAATTTTCTAAGCTCATGCAGAATAAGTTTGAGATGAGCATGATGGGAGAATTGAATTACTTTCTTGGACTACAAGTAAAGCAACTCAGCGAAGGAATATTCATCAATCAGGCCAAGTACACAAAAGATCTGATAAGGAAATTTGGTCAAGATGGAAAACCCTCAATCAAGATCCCGATGAGCACATCTTTACGATTAGATAAAGATGATGAAGGCAAGGATGTTGACGAAACAAAATATCGAGGAATGATTGGATCATTACTATACCTCACTGCAAGTCGACCAGACATATCTTACTCAGTGGGAGTATGTGCTAGGTTCCAGTCAAAGCCAAAAGAGAGTCATCTTCTTGCTACCAAGAAAATCATCCGATACTTAAAAGGAACAGTCAATGTGGGATTATGGTATCCCAAAGAAGGTAATTTTACACTAACTGGTTTCTCAGATGCAGATTTTACAGGATGTAAAATCGATCGCAAAAGTACCTCAGGAACGTGCCAGTTCTTAGGGGGAAGGTTGGTTTCATGGTTCAGCAAAAAGCAAAACTCCATAGCTACAAGTACAACCGAAGCTGAATATATAGCTGCTGGAAGTTGTTGTGCGCAAATTCTTTGGATGAAACAACAGCTGAAAGATTATGGCGTGAACTGTGAAAATGTCAATATATTGTGTGACAATACAAGTGCTATTGCCATAACACATAATCCCGTGTTACATTCAAGAACAAAACACATTGATGTGAGACATCATTTTATCCGGGATCATGTTGAAAAGAAGGAATTATCAATCGAATATATCCCGACCGAGAATCAATTAGCTGATATTCTCACAAAGCCTCTGTGTGAATCAAGATTTTCGAAATTGAGACACGAAATGGGCATGATTGAATTGAGCTAAGTTTCTAAAATCTATTTTATCTATAAGCTCAATTTTTTCATCTGATATTTTGACACTTTATCTGATTCAAATTTTCGTGCCTATGTGTCACACATGCAAAAAATGTCACATCTTTTTAATTTCCACCTATATCTATTAAATGGTGATAAAGCACATAATGCTTATATGTCTTTCTAACCGTATATATATACATATGTACAAGTAGAAATCATCTAGATATGCCAAATCTTACCATTTAAGAGTGATAAGATGGTGTGATGATAAAATGTCTTAAATGAGAACACCTTTTTATGGTAGTTGTGCACAATAAATAGTCTAGAAAGAATAAACTTCTCTCCCTTCCATCTACATAAAAACGTGTAGATACATACATATTATTTTCGAACAGATTTAGTGCTCTTTGAATTTTATTTCAGGTAAAATCAGTCCGAGTATCTAAATTTTTGGCGCCACATCAGCAGACAAATTGGATGGAGAATATATAACCTAAAACTAACTATCAGTTAGGTCAAAGGTTGGAAGCTATTGGAATATCAAAAATACCCCTCACTTATTAAAAGTCAACATTTAATTGTGAGGATATTTGTGTAAAGACACCTCATTTCTACCCAATCGGTTGGAGAAGCCACCATTACACTCAAATTTTCAAAAGCTTTTCATCTTCCATAGCCGAAACACAAACCTCTTCTTCCAAAAATTCTCAATCCCTCAAATCTCCTAAAAATATCAATCGCATTATGGCCACCATTGGAGATACAAGCTCACAACCGAATGAAGAACACACCACACAACTCAACCTTGCAAAGCTAGCAGTGGGAATCAAGGCCGGAGGAAGTTTTGACCCTCAAGGATTCCTCAAGGAAGCCGAGAACTCTCCTCTTGCACAAAGAATCATCAATGCACTTCAACAAAGCAATCTAATGAGGTTATGTTCTTACTCATATTCTGGATTTTATGATGAAGATGTAGCAGAGTTTTATATGAATGCCAAGGTTGTTGGATGGACCATTGAGTCCACCGTGAATGAAACTCTCATCACCATTGATGAACACGAGTTACACACAACCTTTGGACTGCCCATATCTAGTCCAGAACAACCACTGTTGGACTTAGATGTTCATTTGTATGATCATACGGAAATTTGGACAGAAATTCGGAATGAGAATGCTTCTCTCGAACCAAATCTTTCCGGTCAAAAAATCTGAGTTGAAGTTGGAATATGAAATGCTTGTTAAAATTCTCTACAAATGTGTGTTGTGCAAATTAAATAGCATGGAAGATATTTCACCCGTAAGAATTGGTTATGTACATGCTATCATGAATGTGGTTAGGGGTGATTGGAGTAAGCTTGTCTTGAGCCGAATTGCTCACTTTGTGAAAGGTGCAAAAATAAGGAATGGGAAGTTCAACCGTATATTAGGGTTCGGTTTGCTCATTGGAGAGATTATCAAAAGAAAAGGGTTGACTATGAGGTCAAAGAAACCTTTTGGGAGTAATAGAATCCTGTTTAAAGATCATGAAGCAGTTAGTGATCTAAACTCCAAAAGAAAGAGGAAGCCGAGAGGTATCCCAGCTAGAAAGAGACCAGTTGCAGAAATTCTTGGTCTACCCTCTCAATCCCATGAAAACCCCACATCAAGCCAAAATCTAAACACAAGCCATAACCCCACCTCAAGCCTAAACCCTACCACAAACCAAAATCCTACCACATATCTTAACCCAAATGCAAGCCAAAGTCTCTTAAATCCTTTTTCCCAAATTGCCGAATTGGAAACAATGTTGAATGAGGAGATTCATCAAGTTGAAGGATTAGATTGTGTATTAGTGAATGAATACCGTAGAGTCCTAAAGTGGAGAAAATGGAGACTTGGTCCTTATGATGAGTTGATGACTAAGGGACCAAGCATGCATGAAGAAGAATTGTTTTCACTAAATTGGATTGGCAATTTTGATGTTTGCCATGCAACCTTGTTGTCTACGGTAAATGGAGCATTTGTGAACAAATTGAAAGCCAAATTGGCCGAAGGTACTGTTGACTGCACTGTTCAAGATGATTTGCCTACTGAAGAAAATTTCTTAGTTGATATGGCCGAATTTGTGACAAGGGATGTTGAAGAAAATGTCACGTATGGTGTACACTTGATGGATAGTGGCTTATATGATGTGAGTGTGTTAAATCTCACTGAAATAAGTCAAGACCAAAATGCCATGCAAGCTAGTCAACATACGGAGGAAATTCAATCTATTAATGCAGAAAGTGCCCATGGTGACACTCACGTGTTACTAACTCCGGAAAGGGAAGGAAATATAGTGGAAAATCAAGCTCAATCTCACATGCTTGAAGCCGATTTTGTTCAAGAAGGAGCAAGGTGTTTTCCCTCATCCCGAGAAGAGCAAGAACTTGATGGCACACCTACAAATGAGAAATTAGAAAATCTGGAGAAAGTTGTCTTAAGCCTTGTTGACCGAATGGAGAACATGTTTCAAGGGATCTACACTCATGTGGATCAAGTTGTCAATATTCAAGGTGGAAAATTCGAAGCATCTTTTGATGAAAATCGGAGAAGTCAACAACATTTGATTGATACCCACCAAGCACTTGAAAGACAAGTTGGAAGTTTGAATAACAATGTCAAAGGGCAACTCAATGAGTTCTATATTCAACTTTCACAAATCCTCAAGAATTCTGGAAAGGCAAATGAAGCAATTGCCGTGAGCCAAAGCCAAGGTATTCTCAATGTTGTTCATCAACATGAAAAGCAGATTAGTGATGTCCACACGGATCTCATCTCAGTTAACACCAAAGTGGGCTGTCTTCGGGGTTCTTATGAGAATATTTCTGAATCCATTTCATCTCTTCGTGAATCGGTTCACATACTTCTTGATTACGCCAAAAAGGGGGAAGAGAGATTCAGTCATTTGGAAAGCATGATTGAGATGATGATGACTGCCATGTCTAGCAGAAATGTTGGCACAAGCAGTAGCAGAGGTGGAGGAGGCAGATCTGCTGGAAGAAATGCACCAAGAAAAGGAGGATTGGAGTATTGGTTCGGTGGTGGTGAAGCTAGCAGTCCAGGAGGATCAAGCAGTGCAAATACCACTAACCGTTCTTTTCGTGATATTGTGTGTGCAGGGGGAAACATTGAGCAAATAAATTGGTACAACCGTGCAGCTCTTTATTTGGAATCCACACCGAGAGATGGTAGAGTTGAAATGCCAAAATTGGTGACTTTGAATGATCTACCAAAAGGAATGAAGAAAAGTGGTCCTAGTGATCAAAACATGTGGGTTTCAAGTGAAAATTTCAGAAGAATTCAAAGCTATGCTAGAGCCTTGATGATTATGGTTCTAAGGGACTACATCAAAGTCAATGATGCCGAGCTACAAGATGGAAAAAGTCTAGAAGAGTGCATCATATGGTATGAAGAAGGTATACTGCCCGGAAACAACATCACTGAAGCTTTCAACTACTATTCAGTTGGGCAGGTATGCAACAACTTTGCCATTAGTGACAATTTCGTTGATGTTCAGAACCATATTAACAATGTGCTCAAGGAAAAGAGAAACAAAGTGATTAGATGATTTGTATGATTGGTACAATTTTTTTTTTGTGGTCCACGGGTACATGAACCCATGAATGTTTTGGAACAATTTGAAATGATTCGAATTATCTGTTTATGATGTTATTAAGTTGTTTCTTAATTTTATTATTTGTCTTGAAAGGTTATATTTTTAGCTTAGAGTGTATCAAATCGCATGAATTGGAAAAATGCAAAAATTCATTATCATTAAAATTCCAAAAATGCGAAATAGGAGTATAGTGGCTAAAAATACCTTTCCTAAAGTCAAAATCATTTGTTAAACTCATCTTGGCTATGTCAATGAAAATAAAATCTTTTGAAAAATAATTGTTTTAAAAGACAAGCCAAATGACTGAGTATAGGTTTTGGCGTCATCAAAAAGGGGGAAAATTGATAGGAATATTTTTGTAAGTTTTGATGAGCCAAATGTATCTTTAGATCCCCTTAGTTTTTAGGTCTTTAGTACAAGCATCATAAATCAGAATATTGAAATCAGAAGGAATCTACCATAGGAAGAACAAAATTAATTTGAGAAATTAATTTTGGTCCTATGAGTATTCATCCGTGAAAGAAGCATAAAGAAATGGCGTTGCAAGGAATGACCGGATGAGCCTAACGGCGAAATGGTAGAGGTCCTTACTCTAAACGATCACACTCGAGATCAATTCCCCCCAAGGATCTATATTTTTAATAAGGCAGATTTTTGAAGGAGCTCGATGTGTGTCAGAAGAGCACAATGTATGCCAAAGGAGCACAATGTGTCCGAAGGAGCACGATGCTCACCAAAGGAGCACAATGTGACCAAATCTGAAAAGAGCACAATGCAGCTAAGGAGCACAATGTTGTCAGAAGAGCACAATGCATCAAAAGAAGCACGATGTTCAAGTCAGAGGAGCACAATGTGGCAAAAGAGCAAGATGATCAGAAATTGGATAAATTCGAAGGAATTTACTCCAAGTCCACCCACATGCCACAAAACTCCAAAATTTCCTGAAAGACATTTGATCAGAACGGAAAAATATTTATGAAGGCTTGAATATAAAAACTTATTCTAGAAATAAATTCTATCAGATGAATTTATTTCAAAGATTCGTTGGATATTCAAATTGACAATTAAAGTAATATTTTTAGAAACAACTAGAAAATCAAAGTTGTGCTAAAAATAATTACTTTGTCAGGCAAGTTGACAAATCAAATCAAAATTGAAGATCTACTACTGTCAACAATATCAGGCTATGAAGATTCAAAATTCAAATATCAAATTATCCCACTCCAACGGATATATTTGATTGAGTATAAAAAGCCATGAAGACTTGAAGACAAAGAGCGTGAGAAGAACAGAGAAAAACGAGATAGAATACAAGTGCAAAATTCAAAAGTGCTAGTGCTCAAAATATTCTAAGAGACTTAGTCTGAATAGTCTCAAAATCTAGTTGGAGAGAGAAATACAAATCCTTGTATTTGTAAATTGTAGAAAGAGTATAGCTGTGTGCAAAATACTCTAGTGAGTGTAGCTGTGTGCAAAACACTCGTAGTTGCTAAGTGTAGCTGTGTGCAAGACACTTAGTTGGCGTTGAGTATAGCTGTGTGCGAAATACTCGGAGTTGAGTGCAGCTGTGTGCGAGACACTCGGAGCAGGGTGTAGCTGTGTGCAAGACATCCGGAGGAAGTGCCTGTGTAGCACTTGTTCACTATTGTAACTGTGTGTGGAAAATAGTGAATTTCTCCTAGAAGTGAAAGGAGAAAAGTGGACTAGGAAGATTACGCCACTTCCGAACCACTATAAATTGCCTCTCTCATTTACATACCGCACTTACATTATTTGCTATATCTATCTATCTCATCCGACTAACCCGTTTACTATTCACGATTAATCTTTATCATCCGGGTTTAGTGTGTTCTCACGTATGCATGTGACTCAAACTTCTCGAGCTTAAATAGTGATTTATTCTAAGCAAGTTTGACGTGTTGCATGTAACATTCGTCACACGTTCGACGTGATACGATATTTATTTACAATCTTGAATATTGTTATTATATATTGAGTGAACCATCTCTTTTATATATTCAAGATATCTCTGTCACTTTACATATCATTTGTACCTAACTTATCTTATACATGCACACTTAATTTACTAGTTGGGCATAACTCTTTTCTATTATTCCGCTGTGCAGTACAAACTTGCTCTATTTACTTGTTACTTAGAGTTGAAGTTACCAAAGAGTTATTTAATTTGAAAAAGCTTGAAAGTCTATTCACCCCCCCCCCCCCCTCTAGACTTTCACCACCCTATCGGGACCAACAAAATAAAATACATTTATTGTTGAATTTAGACTATTTTAAAATAAAAAATACAATTTTAAAATAAGGACGATTCAAAATCGCGAATCAGATCTGGAACCGCCGGTTCACGGTTCAAGATTCAATTTTTTTGATACATAATTTTAATAAATTGACATTTAAATATTGGGTTCTAGATCTGAATTATAACCGTAAACTATTAATTCGATTGCTTTAGTATCCGGTTCAATTCAAACTGAACCGTGGTCATCCCTACGTATACGCAATAATTTGTTGGAGTAGTAAAATAAATAAAATGTTTACTTTAAGGGTATAAATGTCAATTTAATATATCAGAGGGGGATAAAGCACCACTTTTAGAATAATTGAGGGGGCTAATGTGCTTACCTAAATAATTGAGGGGGAAAAAGTGCTATAAGTATATAACTTAGGGGTAAAAAGTGCCATTTTCCCATATATATATATATATATATATATATATATATATATATATATATATATATATATATATATATATATATATATATATATATATATATATATATATATATATATAGGGGTGATCAAGTGCAGCCATGTTGTTAGGTTTGGTCATGTGGTCAATTACAGTCCATTAGATTAGATAGATCCAACGAATCACATTAATCAAGATTCTTTCAGTATTTTCGTGCACGTTCTCCTATCCAGCGAACTGCAACGGTAAACTCGTCATAGGGCACCGGAATATGGGAAGTCACATTGTTCTGTGTTTTATTTATGTAATCAGTGCATTATTAACCTTACTCTGGTGTATTTTTAGATTCTCATTGGTGCCAAGTTTAGGTGCGGTAACGCCTTCCCGTGTGGCCGGTGCGGCCGCACCAATTGTTATACAAATATACACCATCCATATACCAATTAGATTGAACTAGAAGTTCAGAAAGAAATCTGCCAAATAAATCTACTTCATAAAAAGAGTGACTAGATCCTATACACGTTCCTCAAAATTGGACCATATATATCTATCAGAACAACTAGATATAAATATCCTTGGAAAATGGCTATAATCTGGTCAACTTCGAAAATTATATATATATATATATATATATATATATATATATATATATATATATATATATATATATATATATATATATATATATATATGGGAGAAATTCTTGAAAACTGTTATAAGTTGTCGATAGCACAATTGCCTTTCAAAATTGCTCATATTATATGATAATCTGGATCCTGAGCTAGGTGCCAGAAACACCTAGATTGATTAATGTATAAAGAGAGCAATTAAAGGCATATATAGCTCAACTCGTTAATATATTCCTTTTATACACCATTGAAGTATTAACCCTGTAGGTTACAAATGGTGCTTGTGTGAAAGAAAAACAAGAATGATAAGGTGGTGAGATATAAAGCGAGTCTGTAGCCTAAGGGTTCACGAAGAAACCCAGAATCAAGTATACTCTCCCATGATGAATATCATTAAATATGAAGCTTATTAATAATTGGTATAATAATAAATTTAGATATGAAGCTTATTAAAGTCATGACCTAAAAATTATGGGTCATTAGACACTAATGTTTATCTGGAAAATTCTTGATGAATTTATAATTCTCAAAATGAAAGAAAGTAAATATCAAAACATGTTTGTTGTTGAAGTACACATGTTTTACTTAAAATAGTAAAGCAATTGATGGAGTAATTTCCTCTTAAAATAGGAAATTATAGAAATGAATATGTAGGTATTTATTAAGGGGCTTATTGTAAAATAAAGGATTTGGAAAACAAATTATTATCTCGACCTGCAGATCGAGTATTTCTTAGAAAGAAATTTTATACACCAATTAATCTATTTTAGAAAAATTCCTTTGACGCATTCTTATAGATAAGTATCATTGGCCTTGTTTGGCAAATAGCGGTTAGCGGTTAGCGTTAGCAGATTGTGTTAGCGGTTAACAAATAGCGGATTGTGTTAGTGGGTTTGACCAGCGGATTATATCAGCGGTCTATAAAAAGATGTTTGGTAAAATTAGCGATTTAAATTAGCGGTTAACATGTAAAATGACCAAAAGGGTATACATATAATAATAATAATAATAATAATAATAATAATAATAATAATAATAATAATAATAATAATAATAATAATAAGTATTATTATTATTATTATTATTATTATTATTATTATTATTAATTAATTAATTAAGAATAATAATAATAATCAAAATTTTAAAATTAAAAAGATAGAGAGAGAGAGAGAGAGAGAGAGAGAGAGAGAGAGAGAGAGAGAGAGAGAGAGAGAGAGAGAGAGAGAGAGAGAGAGAGAGAGAGAAATGTGATGTGGGATCAAATCTGATCCTACATTGACAACAAATAAATAAAAAAGGGCGTTGAGCTCCCTCATTAAAAGGGGAGCTCAACGCCCCAATTTGCATCCCAGGGCAGGGAATTAGAAGCCTCAGGCTTCATTATTAATGAAGCCTGAGGCTTCTCATTTTAATTAACAACAACAACGTTAATTTTTTTTTAATATATAAGGGCGTTTTGGGCTTTTGCCCAAAACGCCAAAGAGAAACGCTGCTATATGCAGCGTTTCTAAAATCAGCGGTTTGGAGCAATCCGCTGCTCCAAACCGCTGTTAACTAAACAATGGCTTT
This sequence comes from Ipomoea nil, assembly GCF_001879475.1. NCBI lineage: Eukaryota > Viridiplantae > Streptophyta > Magnoliopsida > Solanales > Convolvulaceae > Ipomoea > Ipomoea nil. The sequence continues at coordinate 3,969,943 of NW_017616704.1, read as the reverse complement.
GTCAAAACGCCAAAGTCGGTGGATCCGCCAAAATTTTGGCGGATCCGCCAATAACCAAACATGCCCATTGACTTATCACACTAACAGTTGTCCAAATCTCTTGAAGTAGATAAAAGACCATTTAAACTCGAAGAAGAAAATGAGGACAATTTAGGACTGGGAGCCCATTAATTCAATTGTTATTGGAACACTATTATAGAACCAGAAATTTCATGATTGGATAAAGACTTGACAATTTTCCTTACAATGAAATTACCGATAACACCTAGGGCTCCTCCTATAATCAAATACTGAAATAATATTCAAATATCCTCCAGTATCTTTGATTTATAAAGGATTTTGAAAATTATGCAATATACCGATGTTGTATTCGTAGACTACTTCGGTATTATTTTTTATCCTCGTGGTGCCAAATCCAAAACTAGTTATGTTTTGTTTTATCTCCACTGTCCTATGTGAGGATAATAAAGTTTATCTTATAATTTATAAAGTGGGTATGTTTAAAGACAAAGTTATATAAATACTCAACCCACGTAAACTCCCGAAGAGTCACGAAATTATTGTATAAAATATTACCTATAGTGAGAATCTTGAAGATTCTATTATATCTCCTCACTACATCTTCTGAAACAATAATTTTATAGAATTTGAAGATTGTTATCTTCAGGGGGAGACGGAAAGTACATTCACTCAAATCAATTTCGTAGATTGGGTCTTAAAAGACTAATAGTTGTACTTTTTGCAACATATACATACCATGTACTCTTTTTCTCACTAGGTTTTTTTCCCATCGAGTTTTTCTAGTGTGGTTTTTAACGAGGCATGGGTATGATATAATAATGTCAATGTGAAAAAGTTGCAAAATAAATGCTTAAAGTAGACAAACCCCAAAACTCTGAAGATTATGCCTTGAAGGCTTATGGTTGTACTCTTTTTCCCTTAACTAAGTTTATCCCACAGTGTTTTCTTAAGTTTTTAATAAGGCAATCAGTACCATATATGATTTTCTTCAACTAGGTTTTTCCCACGTGGTTTTCCTAGTGAAGTTTTTAATGAGGCATGAAGGTATTCAAATGTATACTATTCATATACCTTGTACTATTTTCTTGTCTAAGTTTTTCCTACTGGATTTTCTTAAAAAGTTTTAAATGCTTGTCTAAGGGGGGTGTATTCAATCATGACTTTTGTAGTGTTTTAAAAACTTTTAAAATGATAGATTTTAATAAACTTTGATTGACTTTCATAGAGTCGTTCAAAACTTTTTAAAACTTTATAAGACTCTATAAAAGTCTATATAAAAAACATTCATAGACTTTTATCAACTTTTTATTTTAAAAAGTTTACAAAAGTCATTGAAATTCTAAATTGAATACATCCTTACAAACTTTCAATGATTTTGATTCTTATCATTTATAATTTTCTTACAAACCATTTATAATATATCATAAAATTTTCTTATTATGTAATTCTTCACCCACATCAACATTCTCAACATTATTAATTTATCCATAGTATGTTGAGACTTATATGCTAATTACTTATATATATTATTAATAAACATAAAAAAAATTATTTCATTAGAAATTCATAACAATATTGAATAAGAAAATTTATAATAAAAGAATTGATCAAATAAAATATTTAAAAATATAATTACAAGTTGCATAAAATAAAAAGAATAAAAATATAATATTCATAATATATATATAAAAAAAATTATACTTGATATATTGCTAGGCATCACGCAAATAACTATTATTTGCAATAGCAATTTGAGACTGCGAACAACAACAATGTGTTACTGTTTGCAACCCCAAATTGTTGTTGCGAACAGTAGTTCGCTATTCGTAGTAACTTCTTGTTAAAAAAATGAAAAATATATATTACGAATATAAACATAAAAAGAATAAAAATCAAAATATATAAGTATTTATATGAATATTATGAAACATATACTAAAATTTGATGATGAAAAAATTGCTTTGTTCATGTATTTAGGGAGAATTAGAGAAAGTTAGGGATAAAAAATTCATAGAAAAAAAATAAAAATCAATATAAACAAGCAGTAAAAAATAGAGAGAGAAAAAAAATTGGTAGAGTTTAGGTATGAGGAAAATATAGGATAATGAAGTAAAAAATAATTTTATTAAATTTAGATAGGTTTATAAAGTTTAAATTGGGAGAAAAAGTAGAGTTTAAATAGAGAGAGAAAACATTCAAAGTTGTTAGAAAGAAAATTTTGAAATCTGGGGGTTGATGGTTGGATTTCAACTATTTATATTTGAGAAGAAAAAGTCTACAAAAGTCTTAAAATTAAAAAGTCTTCAAAAGTTCATAACTTTTTGAATACCACGTGACTTTTAAACACTCTCTAAAACTCTTAATCGTACCACACGACTTTTAAAGACCCTTTAAAAATCTTGATTGAATACCGCCTGACTTTTAAAACTCTCTAAAAGTTTGAATTGAATACCCCCAAACTTTTAAAGTTCATAAAAGTCTTTAAAACTCTATATGAAAGTCATGCATGATTGAATACACCCTCTCCTAAGTTTTTCCCTGAGTTTTCCTAAAAAGTTTTTAATGTTTGTCTAAGTTTTTCCCACTGGGTTTTCCTACTTAAACAAGACAAGATCATAGTCAAATAATGTCTAAGGGGAAGTGGTATAAATATATATGCTTGACATTATTATGTAACATACATATTTATGTCCCCATTTATGATTTCCGTTATATGTATCATGTATAATGTACTTGAGGATGATGAATGGAAATTGTTGTCACTTTCTCTCTACATTATCTTTGTGTTCTTTTCGTTTGAATTGTTTCTATTATGAATGCAATCCGTTTCTCCGGTGAGGCTACAACCTAAAGGCTATGATCACAACATGTTTATAAATTTTGACAAATCACATTATCTAATGCACTATTTAGTGCATACATCATTTTTCACAATGTAGCTACAATTATTATTAATGAATAAATATTTTCTTTATGTTATTGCCCAAACAACACTAGTGGAAATTATGGAATTTCCGACCACCTGAAAGTAATCTTAAATCAAGTCAAAAGCCTTGTTCCGACCACTTTTGGTATCCGGAAAAACCTTTGTTGCTATTTCCGACCACTTTTTGGACTTTTTGGTATCAACTTAATTTAAGATCATTTTCAGGTGGTCGGAAATTCCATAATTTCCAATAGTGCAAGGTGACAATTCTTTGAATTAAATTAACCAATTTCTTTTCAAAGCTTTAATGATTTAAGTATGTATAAATAATCTTAGAAGCCATCCAATCTATATACAGTCATAAAATATCTATCTATTTTTAATTATAAACAAATTCTATGCTTTATTTGCAAGAATGACTAATTAACGAAAAAGATATGTTAGCCTTTTAGCAAGCATATTAAAGCATAGAGAGGCTGCAACTGTAACTTGTGCAATAAAACAGAAGAGTATAGTGCAGCTAACCAACATCCAAATCAGCAGAAGGATTCACCAAGGAGCTAAGCAATATGAAAAATTGCTGTCTTATCTGATTGAAAAAGGGCAAAACTCAAATCCTACACCAAGCTTAACACTAGATAGGATGAAATCCTACTCATGTCAACATTCTAGCATCTCCAACAACTTGAGTTTTTTGTCAGTTTTCTTGTGCTACATAGGAGGGAGAAGAGGATGAAAAATAGGAAAAAGAATGCAAAATAAGGAAAACTGCAAAAAAAAAAAAAAAAAAAAAAAAAAAAGATGTTTAATGCGCCCAAAGGGAGCCTGTAGTGCACAGCGCACTGAGCGTACCTGGTGCGCCAAAGGAAACTATTTTTCTTTTTTCCTCTTATTGTAGACCCCACAAAAAACTTCATCCGGCAAAAAAAAAAATCTTCTCTCCTCCATTCTCTTCTCTCTACAACACCCTCTCTATCATCGAAATAAACAAAAAACTTGTAAAAAACCTCTAATGGAGATGCTCTTATAGCTTTTATACCATCTCGAATTGTAGTTAGAATGAGGCAAATATCAATAAAAAGAGATGATGAATGGAGAAGATGGAGTAGGAAGAAATAGAGAGAAAAGCCAAGAACATGTATTATAAGTTTCTCTGTCTACATACAATCCTATTTATATAAAAAGGAATTGAGAGTTTGTTACATGCACTAAACTAATAAAGTTGAGGCCAAGAAATTAACACTAACAACTTCTAACTCATCTAACCTCTCTCTTCCTACTCCATCTTTTCATTCTTCCTCTTCTTTTCATTCATTGATGGTTGCCTCATCCTACCTGCAATTTCGAGAAAACATCTAGCCCAATCGTACTAATTTGTCCAAGGGCCATCTAATTACAAACCTAAGATGTAATGAGTGTGATAAAGTACATTTTTTGAGAGCCAAAAAGTAAAATCATGTAAAGTTAAAATTAGAAAAAACTAATTTTGGTATGAAATTGTCAAATTTTTAAAATTTAAATGTAACTATCACAAATATTTTAAAAAAAATTCATCAATAAACCTTTACTTTATAAATCAAATGCCAAATTTGAGATCCTATAGAGTATAATTATCATATTGGCAATACCACAGAGAGAAGGGCATGGTTCACAATAGCACCTGTAATCTAGATGCTGCTGATATAACTAAAACGCCAATGCTGAATTTCAAAACATCTCAGCTGAAACCAAAGACAGAAGAAAGATGGCTAGTTTTAGAAGTGCAATGGACAAAAAGAACTTTCTAACAACCCTCTTATCTCTAAAACTTGAGTTGCATAGAAACATTATTTGCCACAAACAGCCGGCAGACCTAATAGTGTTGCCTAAAGCAACAGCAAGAAAACAATAGATGATTTCTAATCATCTGGGCGGCGGAAAAAGAAGAATGCCAATTATTAATCATCAAAATCATTTGTTCCCAGAGATGGCACATCATGGGAATGTCCTTTGGTAAAGAGGCAATGCTCCTAAAGCTGTCCGTTCTGCTCTCTCTTTCTCTACCTGCAAGAGCACAGTTTTCTAGTCTAGTGAATACAAACAAATGAAGAAAAAGGAAGAGAATAAGCAAAACCTCAAGGTGACTGTTTAGGTCCTGCAAGGTCCTTTTAAATTCAATATATATATCTAGGCTGCGTTTTGACACTACTCGATCATGCCACGTAAATTAAAGAAATAGATAGGTATAGTATAAGAAAAAGAAATTTCTTCAAAAAGTTAAGTCAAATGCTCCTAGACATGTCAAAACAAAGTATGTACTTTGCATAAGATGGTATGAAGCCTTGAGCCTTGATGAGTGTCAAAATTAGGGGACAAAAAAAATACTCCATATTAAAGACCAGAGACAGAAGCACAAGGGTCTACACTCTATAGCCAGAAAGTGGGAGTGAAATGAACTGTCAAATTTTTGTCATAATAACCTCTCATAAAGGTAATTCTTGCTCTTATCAGGCAATAAGAGAAGCAGTCTTCCAGTGAAGAAATGAGGTCTGTCATTGGGGCATGCCCTTTATGAAAAGTCCATGAAACCTTTTTTTTTTTTTTTTGGCTTGCTGCAGTAATAAATGTCTCCATACCCAACAGATGATAACAAACATTATTAAGCATTCTCAACAAAGATTCAATGTAGCTTGTATGCTCTTAACTAAATTATGTCAAAACATCATATTTCATATACTTGTTTTCAAGAATCCTCATAATATCCACACAGTTGAATTTAACATCTGTAAACTTCAAATAAAAGAATTTTAGGCTTAACATTTTGAACTTTGCCCAAGAGAATGTATAATTCCAAATGCAAAGTCAAGCAAAAAGTGGAAATCAATATGCACAGACCAAATACTCAGATTGAAACAAGAACTTACGAGATCCACCATTTCATGCAGATAACTTCTAAATGGCGTCTGCATTTTCTGAAAACATGATATACACCCAGTCAGCTCAAATAACATCACGATCAGAGATGTTTATATATATTATATATTAATTTACTGCAAATTCTTTATCTTTCCTTCCATTTAAATCCCAATTCATTCGGATCACACATTAAAATCATTTTCACGCTTCATCTATGTCGCCGTTCACACGCAAAACACACACACATTCAGCAGAAAGTATTAGTCACACGAAAAAAATTCAACCTGAAGATCATCAGGGAGGTACTCATGCTTCATTGAGAGATCTATAGCACGTTTGAGACGCTGGTTCCGAGCATCGATAACTTCTTGAGGTAGCCGTTCCATAGCCTCCTTGATGTCCAAATGCTCCTTCGGATCAAACAAATCATCGTATCTCAAACCTAATTTCAGATAAGAAAAACTTCATGATAATGGACAGAAAATGTGAGCAGAGCAAGAGAAGGGAAGAGAAATAATCACCGTATTTTCGGAGGCGGTTGGAGATAGCTTTCATATGCTGTGCGGCGAACCAATTCTTCGAGGGGTTCAACAGCGATTGAATCCACGACGGCGACGCCATTTCCTCCTACGTGCACTTCAAAATCCAAGAAAATCCCGGCGGGCTTTAAAGTTTATTTTGTCTGTAGTCTAACAATCCAAGAGCGATAGAAACGGTCAAGGATTGAAAATTTACGCACTTTGATGGCCAAGCTGGAATCAAATAGGCCTGGCAAACTGCAAATGTTAATGGGGCAAATTTTACTGTGGACCACACAATTGTGTGGACAAATATTCAAAATGGTGTCGTTTTTTTAATGAAAAAAAAAAAAACCGACACATGTTCGTGTATAATATATTCAGTTTCATTTTATATACATTGTAGTTTCATTTCGACACAACTAAGGTTCCATTTTGTTTCAAATATAGTTTAATTTGACATTATAAATACAATAGTCTTATTACAGTGAGACCTGTGATTGAATTTTATTTTATACACACTGTAGTCTTATTACAACACCACTAAATTATAATTCTAATTCAACTACGGTTTCATTTGACAATATACACTCAAATATGTGAAACTGTTATTCAGTTTCATTTTATATACATTGTAGTTTCATTACGATACAACTAAAATAACATTTTGATATAATTACAGTTTCATTTGACAATATACACTCAATATGTGAGACATGTTATTCAATTTTTTTTATACACACTGTAGTTTCATTTCAACAAAATTAAAGTATCATTTAAGTTCAACTACAGTTTTATTTGACAATATACACTCAATATGTGAGACATGTTATTCAGTTTTATTTTATACATACTGCAGTTTCATTTCAACACAACTAAAGTATAATTTCAATTCAATGACAGTTTTATTTGATAATATAAATACAATATGCGAGACAAGTTATTTAGTTTCATTTTAGATATATTGTAGTTTCATTTTATTTTGAATACACCAAAAATACAGAATTTGTTAAAATTTTACGGCTGCTGTTACTTTACTTAAAAAAACGACGTCGTTCTCGGACCATGGTCTACAGTATAACGACCAATTTTACTGTGGACCATGATCTATGTAGCAGGGTGGACCATGGAGTATGTATCATTTTAATTACACATTCAGTTTCATTTGACAATATTGCTATGCTTTTTAGTTTCATTTTCCATCCACACTAGTTTCATTATAGCAATACTAAAGTATCATTTTAATTCTACTATAGTTTCATTTGAATATTTTATAATATACATTATTGCTTGAGCTCGATCTATTTTTGTTGTTTCATTTTTCACACACACTACTTTAATTATAGTAATGTTAAAGTATTATTTTAATTGTACTTCAAGTCATTTGACAATATATGTTATTGTATGGCTCTGAATTTTAGTTTCATTTTTCACGCACACTAGTTTCATTATAGCAATACTAAAGTATTATTTTAATTATACAACAATTTCATTTGACGATAATGTGTTCTGTATTTTAATTTCATTTTTCACACACACTAATTTCACTATAGTAACGCTAAAGTGTTAAGAATAAATTGTAAGATTTTGATGAGTCAAATGTATTTTTGAAAAACTAGTATTCCCCAATTTTATTTGAGTCAGTAGCAGTCCATGCATGCAAGTTGCGTCCATGCAAAAATGTTCACGTCAAACAGTTAAGTTTTGAAGTGCATATCTTATTTGAGAAGACTTAAGCGGGAAGATACTTAAAATATTTTGGAGCACATAGTTCACCAAAGGTTGAGCTAGCATAGTTGGATGAAGATTTAGTGTTAAGTAAGTCACATGATCTGTGGTTTGATTCCTTTTTAAAGCATTTTTGGAGTTCACTAGACGAGGTAGCCACAAGACAAAGACGAGTTACCACAAGACGATGCACCACTAAGCAATGCGTGGATGTTTCTGTGACCACCCCACACACGTGGGTTGGGTGCGTGGACTTTTCTGTATCAAATCCTCCCACGCATGTGGATCCTACTGCTTCCATTCTCTTACAAATTGCCTCCCCTTTTTGACATTTTCGGCTTTTTAGTGACTTTCCCTACAATTGTGACCACCCTACACACGTGGGTTGGGTGCGTGGACTTTTCTGTGTCCAATCCTCCCACGCACGTGGATCCTACTGCTTCCATTCTCTTACAAATTGCCTCCCCTTTTTGACATTTCCGGCTTCTTAGTGATTGTCCCTACAATTGTTAGCTCAAGTACAAAAATACCGAAAACACAATTCAAGCACACAATTAAAAACGAAACACATATTTTTGTCATTTTTTTCATTTTATGATTTTTTTTTTCATTTTTTTCAAAATTTGCTTCAGTTGTCTCCCAAGAAGCGCAATGTTTTACATCTTTGGCTAGACAAAACGTGTGTTACACATCAAAATACATAAAAAGGGGGGTCGGGCCATGCGTCCCGTCCACCTTAGCATTGAGATATGCCCCAACATGCCGTGCATTCTTAAACACATAAGCAAAATAAATGTGCACAATTTTATTCAAGATCATGCAAGGGAATGCATAAGGAAATAAGCTCTCTCCCACAAAAATATTGTGCCCTTTCTCTCTTATTTTTCCTTCCTGTCCACCCTCATTATATTTCTCCTTTCATGCACTTATGTCAACAAACACCACAAAGTTATTTTCATTTTCTACCATTTTACTCTTTTCCACACTTTGATCTTCAACACCACCATTTTGCATCTCATCTACATCATTTTCACTCATCTCACCCCCAACACTGTTGCCAAAAGTGACAACTTCACAACTTTAATTTGCACACCACCCTTATCAACACAATCAATATTCTCCTCATCCCCCCACCCAAAATCCTCACAATAATAAAATTCATCACAAGAATGAGAAGAGATAGTATCACAACCGCCAATAGAATCATCCTCCCAAGAATCACAATAAACATTATTAAAAGCATTAAGCACATTATTGCAAGAATCAAAGGAGTCATCCTCAGAAGCATGAAACGAAATATTGTCACAATCACCAATTGTACCCATAGAATCAATATCACTAGTATCTAAGGAATCATCCCCCAAAACATCAAGAGAAATATCAACAAAAAATCAATAGAATAATCAAGGGGGTCATCCTCACCAATTGTACCCATAGAAACGAAATATTGTCACAATCACCAATTGTACCCATAGAATCAATATCACTAGTATCTAAGGAATCATCTCCCAAAACATCAATAGAAATATCAACAAAAGAATCAATAGAATAATCAAGGGGGTGGGTCATCCTCACACGGGGCACAAATATGATCATGACAAGATTTAGCACATATATCATCAAATGGAATGACACAAGTAGAGTCAAGAATGTTACCACATGTAGTGTCACCATTTGGCTTCTCATCTTCCCACACAACCTCAATATCATCATCACTCTCACTAGCTTCCTCCACCCCTTTTTGATCTTCCAATTCATGAATTGGAATCTCTTCAAGAATGGGGGTGTCATCTAGCAAGGGATCATCCTCGGCCCTCTTTAGTTCAACATTCCTTGAAGCATTAGCTTGGGCCTCCATCTCAAATTTTATGGTGAGCTCTTTCATCAAGTGGCAAAAGTTTTCCTCCAACCGTTTCGATGAGGGTAGCATATCATTCTCCCGGAAGGTCCTTAACTCCTCTTCTAGTATTTCCCTGATTTCGGCTTTGAGTTTGATCAATCCTTCCTTTTCCTTGTGTATGATCTTTAGCCACTTCCGCTCTAAGCGTGCAAGCTCATAACTAAGGTGTGGTGGGTTCTCATAAGGTGGTTCATTCCAATGTGAGTGATTGTATGGCTCATAGGATGTTCTTTCAACATCATGCCATTGGGTGGGTACTTGAAGTGTGTTTTCGGGTGGGTAAATATGTTGGGGTTCGTGTGAATATATAGTTTTGACTCTTTCAAATTGGTTTGGTGGTGGTGGTGGATGGTGAAATGGAAATGGTGGATATGGTGGGTGATAGTGAAATGGAAAGTGTGGTGGGTAGTGAGGTGGAAAGTGTGGTGGATAATGGTATGCATAAGGGCTGTAATGGGCATGTTGTCCAAAAGTGCAAGGTGGAGAATGACTCAACGATACTTCTTCACCGAGTGGACATCCATAAGGATATGCATCCTTATTCATTGGTGAGCTCGTTTGGATATGATTTTGAAAAATTTCCTACACAAAAGCTTCACCAAACAAGTATACTTGCAACTAGAAGTAGTTGCAAGGTGAGCAAATATGATATGCAAGGTAATGGTGCTCACTCCCAAGTCAAATAGCAAAACAAGATATGTACAAAAATAAGACAAAACAATGAAATGAATGGGCAACCTAGAACTCTTATCAATACACCACTAGATGTCAAAGTAAACGCACTCTACTTAGCAACTATTGTCATCCCCGGCAACGACGCCATTTTGACAAGTGTAGAAAGTGGTGGATGGTAATGAAGGTTGGGAATGAAGATTTCCGGGGATGTCGATCTCAAGGATGGCAAATCGGAGTAAATGGAGTGCAAGACAATCCCATGAAATGTATTAACAAGAGTACTAGATGCAAGAGAAGAATGTGTAAGAAAGCATGTACATCGGGAGAGAAAAGAATGAGGAAAGAATGAAAATACAATAACCAAATGTAAAACGAGGAATTGTGTTGGTCCCAAAAGAGGTAAGGTGAAAGTCTAGAGGGGGGGGGGGGGTGAATAGACTTTCAAACTTTTTAGCACAGTACAACAATTGCTAAGGCAACAGAGAAACCAAGACTCTTAACTAGATTGTTAGAGTCCGGTGCACAGTGGAAATAATAAACGATACGGTGTGTGTGTATATTGTATCAAGATTATTCTCATGAGAAGCAAGCAAGAGCAGTAAGTAAAGAAAGTGGTAAAGAACACAAGGCAATTTATAGTGGTTCGGAGGTGGTGTAATCCTCATACTCCACTTGCTCTTATCTCCAAGAGCAATTCACTATATCCACCACTTCTTGGTTCCAAGATACAATGAATTTCGTGATCTAGTGCTTTGATCACCAAGCCCACACTAATCACGCCCAGTGCCACCAACACTGCTGCTTCAGGTTTCACGTCGCCGCGTTACTTTCCCAGGATTTCACGACTCCGCGTTACTTTCCCCCCGTCTTCTACGCTCCGGTAGAAACGCTTCTACGATTTACAATATGGCATATCAAAATCTATTACAATTTATTCCTAACAATTTCCCCCCTTTTGATAATGCCATAACTTATACTCAAACATTGGCTTTAAGTCTTTGAAAATAATTTCAATTTTTGCTCAATTTTATTTTGACAAAGCCAAGATGAGTTTGACAAAAAATAATTCTAGGGAAAATACTTGTGAATTAATTCAGACAAGTCCTATACGCATCCTTGATTAATTTTTAATCAATTGTTATCTTTTCAATTTTGCATGCGTTTAACAACTCTTGTCTTTTTAATTCACGAACTAATACATGATAGCCAAAATAAATCAAAACAGACTTAGATCAGACCATGGGAAATATTTATTCATATTAGTCGATAGAGGAAATATTATTATAGCCAAAATCATTCCAAAATATAGATATTCAAAACATCATATTTTTGTGGAGTTCATATCTGATTCCATCTGGGTTTCTTGACTCCCATGTCAGCTTTCAATATGTCCTTGATATGTTCTCTCATCTTACAGATATCATTTTTGAACTTTTCACATTCAAACCTCTTAGTCACATTTCCAGCCATGTAGTGTCCAAAGGCATCTTTAATGTTGGTGCCCGGAAGAACTCCGGCTTCCCACCAAACTATGCATTCTTCAAAGCTTCTTTGGAATCCCAAACTTTCACCATTATTGTTGGTATGATCTCTAAGCTCATACCACATCTCGGTTCGCTTCCTTTTCGCTTCTTCTTCATTATTCTTGTCAGATATCCATTGAGCTTGATCAGCTTTGGACCATCTTTTCACCATACTTGGCACATTCTCGGATGTCTAGATTTTTTGCGGTGTTACGGTTCCTTTTGAGCATTCGAACCAGCCTCGAGTTTCAGCAACTTTCGATGAGCTTGATCCAAGACTCGGATTTGCAAACTGAGCGAAACCAACTTGGGATTGTTGACCACGTCCTCGGCCACGGCCTTTCGTTGGTGAGGCGGTCAAAACTGGCTGTTGTGGTTGACTTCCAAGGATGAATTCCTGTTGTTGTAAAGTCAGATGATTGAGAATTTCTTCCCCCCTTATGGCATTATCAATCAAAAAGTCAAGGGATTTGGAATCTTGTTCTTGATTGGCTTTAACAAGCTTAACACCATCATGTGTTTTGAGAGAAACATCCTGCAAATCAGATATTTTGTTAGCCATGGAGGATAATTCTACCTCAAGGTGATTTATCCTTGTCTCTTGGTCTTGTATGGCCTTTATTTCTCTCAAGTGTCTTTCATTGTTGATCTTCTCGGTAGCTTCTCGTTCCTTCTTCATGAGTTGGATTATCTCCAATAATCTTTCGGTGAGATCTCCTTTCAAATGTCTTTCAGCTCTGTCTATTTTCGTCTGCAGAGCGTTTTGATGTTCCAATAGCTCCTTCAAATTGGTTCGTGTGTCCTCAAAATGTTGCAAAGAGAGATGTCCTTGCTCGGTTAGAGTAGTTCCAATCTTTTGACACACAACATCACTTGTCTCTGTAACTTTTGCAAATAGTGATGTTAACAAATCTTCTTCATCTTCTTCACGGCTTCGGCTTCCACTCATGTTCAGAGAGTGCAAAGATTTGAACAAATTCCTTCGTGAATCAGGTAGAACTAGATTTTCAACAAGCTGCAAGTTTCCTTCTGGTGATTCAGCTTCTTGAAGTTGATTTCCAATTTCTTCTTCTGCAATGATCTCTGTTCTTGAAATAAGCTCTATATTTAAATTGACTTCCAGAGAGTTACTTTGATGTGACATCATAGGGTTGTTATCATGCACTGGCGCTTCATACAAACATTTCCCCCAATTGAGGGTCTAATTTCACCATCAATTTGATCCCTTACTTCATCCCTTGTAGGGTCCATTTTTTGACTTTTGACCATATGGCGTGATGAGTAAGTTTGTTCATTTTGTGGTTCTTTTTAAAAGGGTAGGAATCACGATTGTTTCAGAGACAACCAACCTGAGACAATTTTTATTTATTACTCCTTTAGTCAGGAGTACAAAAACGATCACATAGGGATTCTTGACAATACAACCACATCAACTGCGATTTGTAGAATAACATTCATCTTCACTGTTGTCCGAGTCAGTGTGTGGAGGAGATGAGCAGTACCCTGGTCTTGAGTTTTCACTGAGCATGTTTGAGCTTGAGGACGAGTACGTTGCATTGAAGAACCTTGTATAGTCCACAGGTGGACGGATATGAGGATTCACCGGTGGTGGAGTAGGTTGCAGAACAAGTTCTGGTGGAACTGGTGGTAGATCTTGTTCCACTGCCGGTGGTGCATCATTTTGAACAGGTGGTGCAAGATGTTCTTGAGGAAGCCCTTCAAATCCGGGTGGTGGCATGACCGGTCCGAAAGTCAGCTGCTTCAGGTAGTGGAAGTATTCTGAATCACTCATGTTCAGAATCTCCTGGTAGATGTCCGGCTGAACAACAGGTGAAAACTTCAGAACCCTTTGGACTTCTCCGGTTCGGCCAAGTCTTGACATTGTGATGACAGATTTTTCTTGAGGTTGGCTTCTCCTTCTTCTGCATATATGAAACCTTCTTCTTATGGCGGTGAGACAGGTACACATTGATCAGGACTTTGAAAGTTTTCCTCTTCAGATACAATAAGAGGCTCATTCGCAGTATCCCCAACGAGATGTCCTCCAGCTTCCGTCCTTCTGGCTCGCAACTTTTGGAGCCTTACTTAATCCCAGATCCTCTTGGATGTTCTCCTTTCTCCATTGTTCTTATCTTTTGACACCATGGTTCTCCTGCAAAACAAAAACAAACTACTGCACGGTTGTGGTTTGGATTACCCTTGCCAATATATAGGCTCGAGAACAGCTGAAGACTTCTAGAGTTGGCTTCAAGGATTATGGTCGACAGTTGGGTTCTGAGCGGGCATGATTGACGTCCATTAAATTTGGGTGAGTTGCTATTGGCTGAGGAGGGCGGTGCTAGGGAGATGATTAGACATGTATCTATCGGGGTTTGAGATGAGATTTACTTAGATTTATGGCATGGTAATTAAGGGTGACGATCAAGATCTTCGAGAGAGGGAGTCGATCAGAATTTATGAGAGGGGATCTGATTTACGAGAGAGAGGGTCAGATTTTTGTGGGATTAATTATGGGTGGAAGTTTAAGGGGTGTGGGTTTTGAGAGGTGGAGAGTTTTAATGGGTTTGGGTTTGGGTTTTAGGGGTAGAGATTTAGAGGGAGGAGGTTTCAATCCAATCTGATCTCTTTCTTTTTCTTCTCAAAAACATGTACACATCATATTTAAACACATAATTTCACACAAATTACACAAATTTTCGTAAATCTCACATGCAATTTCGAAACATATATGGAATAATTAAATTTTAGCAATTAAATCATATTCATATATAATCATGCATATACACGGTAAAAAAAAAAAAATTAAGAAACAAGATTTTTGGAAAATAAACAAATTAGACAGAACTTTCCAAATAACATATACATACACACGGTTTAACACTTTAGTAAACAAATTTCTCAAACACAAGCAATTATTTAGAAACTAGTAAAAATTATTCTAATCACTAATTAAAAAAATTATCACATAAATATGCAAATTATAAACCAGATTATAAACCACATTTCGCAAAAAAAAAAAAAAAAAAAAAAAAAAAAAAATTTGTTCATGCAAACAAATTAACACAAACATGAACATAACGTAAAACATATAAAAGCATATAAACACGTAATTTGAGCATATGTATCATTTCAGATCAAGAGATTGAGTTCAGTGATACTTAGCTTATTTCTAACATTCCCAATTCATGCCTTAAAGTAGCAAATCTCGTTTCGCATAAAGGCTTCGTGAGAATATATGCAACTTGGTTCTCCGTAGGGATATACTCGATTTTTAGATCTTTCTTTTCAACATGATCCCTTATGAAATGATGTCATATGTCGATGTGTTTGGTTCTTGAATAAAGCACCGGATTGTGAGTGATGGCGATTGCACTTGTATTGTCACAAAATATGCTAACATCGTCGCAATTCACTCTATAATCCTTCAATTGTTGCTTCATCCACAAAATTTGAGCACAACAACTTCCTGCAGCAATATATTCGGCCTCGGCGGTACTAATTGCGATGGAATTTTGCTTTTTGCTAAACCAAGAAACAAGCCTTCCTCCAAAGAATTGACAAGTTCCGGAGGTGCTTTTTCTGTCTATTTTGTAACTTGCAAAATCCGCATCTGAAAAACCAGTTAGAGTAAAAAATTTGTACCTTTAGGATACCACAATCCAACATTGATTGTGCCCTTCAAGTATCTTATGATTTTCTTTGTTGCGGTGAGGTGGCTTTCTTTTGGATTTGCTTGGAATCTTGCACACACTCCCACAACATAAGAAATGTCCAGCCTGCTTGCAGTGAGGTATAGTAGTGAACTAATCATTCCTCTATATTTTGTTTGATCGACATCTTTTCCATCTTCGTCCTTGTCTAGCCTCGACGATATACTCATAGGAATTTTGATCGATGATTTTCCATCAAGGCCAAACTTCTTTATCAAGTCGCAGGAGTATTTTGCTTGATTGCTGAATATTCCTTCCTTCAATTGTTTGACTTGTAAGCCTAAGAAATAATTCAATTCACCCATCATGCTCATTTCGAATTTATTCTGCATAAGCTTCGAAAATTTCTCACACAAAGAATTGTTAGTGCTTCCAAAAATAATATCATCAACATATATTTGCACTAATAAAATATGATCACCATCTTGAATTCTAAAGAGAGTTTTGTCAACAAGGCCTTTGGTGAATCCACAGCTTATCAGGAACATTGACAGAGTATCATACCAAGCTCTAGGTGCTTGTTTCAACCCATAGAATGCCTTTTTAAGTTTGTAGACTTTGTCACCTTCGCCTTTTACCTCAAAACCTGGGGGTTGTTCGACATAAACTTCTTCTTCGAGTAGTCCATTCAAGAATGCGCTTTTCACGTCCATTTGATAAACGGTGAAATCTTTGTGTGCGGCGTAGGCTATGAAAATCCTTATAGCTTCGAGTCTGGCTACCGGTGCAAAGGTTTCATCAATATCTATTCCTTCTTCTTGAGAGTATCCTTTTGCAACAAGCCTTGCTTTATTCCTAACAATCACGCCGTCTCCGTTTGCTTTGTTCCGAAAGACCCATTTAGTTCCTACAACATTGTGGTTCATTGGTCTTGGAACAAGTTCCCAAACATCATTTCTTTTGAATTGATCGAGTTCCTCTTGCATGGCGTAAATCCAACTTGGATCATTTAGAGCTTCGTCCACTTCTTTTGGTTCAATCTGAGATAGATAACATGTGAACAATGCTTCCATGGTAGATGATCTTGTTTTCACGCCATCTCGAACATTTCCGATCACTAATTCTGGTCGGTGATTTTTGAGCCATCTTAAGTCTGGTTCAAATGGGTGCATGGTACTGGGTGGATTCACTGGTTGAGAAGTGATTCGAATTTCTGCTTCATTTTGTAGATTTCCAACTTCTCCAGTAATTGCATCCAAGGGCTGATTTGTAATTTCCACTTCAACTGCATCCCTGGGTTGATTGGCAATTTCAATACCAATTGCATCCCGCACTTCATTTCTTACTGGATGAGGGATGGGATTTTCTAGAGAATTAATTTCTAACTCATCCATTCCCTGCAAAATATTTTCTTCACACGTATCATCAGGATCACAAAAATCAATGACACTTGTTACCATTTTGTTCAATATTTTCGTCATTTTCGTCCAGAGCATCAATATTGACGTGTGATTTTTCATCAAATACCACGTGTATGGATTCTTCAACCACCATTGTTATTTTGTTCAACACTCTGAATGCTTTGCTGGTAGTCGAATATCCTAGAAAAAATCCTTCATTTACACGCTCATCAAAAGCTTTTAGATGCGATTTATCATTAATATGAATAAAGCACTTGCATCCAAAAATATGAAAATAACCAATATTTGGTTTTCTCCCTTTATAAAGCTCATATGACGTCTTCTTGTACTGCTTATGGATCATGCTTCGATTTTGCGTATAGCAAGCAGTGTTGATAGCTTCCGCCCAATATCTTTTCGGGAGACCGGCTGCACTAATCATCACTCGTGCGGCTTTTTTAAGCGTCCTGTTTCTTCTTTCGGCAACACCGTTTTGTTGTGGTGTTCTAGCGGCAGATAATTGATGTGATACTCCATGTGTATTGCAAAATGATTGTATCACGCTGTTCGCGAACTCGGTTCCATGATCAGTTCGGATTTTTGATATTTGCAATTCTTTTTCGTTTCGTAATTGCTTCAACAGCTTCGGCAACACATGTTCAACTTCATTTTTCTTCTTGAGAAACACGGTCCAAGTGTACCTGGAAAAATCATCATCAACAACAAGAGTATATTTCTTACCA
Source organism: Ipomoea nil (assembly GCF_001879475.1). Classification (NCBI taxonomy): domain Eukaryota; kingdom Viridiplantae; phylum Streptophyta; class Magnoliopsida; order Solanales; family Convolvulaceae; genus Ipomoea; species Ipomoea nil. The sequence continues at coordinate 3,951,964 of NW_017616704.1, read as the reverse complement.
CTTACACTTATTGGATCAACGGGTCCAAATAATTCCATGTGTAACAAGCTTAGCGGTCTTGATGTTGATTCGTGCATCTTAGACTTGAATGATGATTTGATTTGCTTTCCGCGTTGGCATGCATCACACACTTGGTCCTTCTTGAAGATAATACTTGGTAGTCCTTCAACTAGATTTTTCTTTGCGTGTTGATTGATAGTCTTGAAGTTTAAATGATTAAGCTTTCTGTACCATTCCCAATTTGCTTCTTTCGAATTTCTGGCCATTAAGCATACTGAATCCTTGCTTGTGCTCCAATCAACAACATACATGTTCTTTCGCCTTTTTCCAGTGAGCACAACTTCATTTGAGAGCTCATTTTTTATTAGGCAATTATCTTTGGAAAATTCCACAAGATAGCCTTTATCACAAAATTGACTAGTGCTCAACAAATTGAATTTTAGGCCTTCAACAAATGAAACATCTTCGATCTTTAAACCATTTCGTTCAATTGTACCAACTCCTTTTGTAGTTCCATAATTTTGATTTCCTCCAAATATAACTTTTGGTCCATCGATTTTCTTGAAGTTCACTAGATATGATTTATTTCTAGTCATGTGGCATGAGCAACCACTATTGATGTACCAAACATCCTACAAAAAAGATTAGTTGGTTTTAGGTACCCATACTTGCTTGGGTCCTTTACTGTTAGTGATTTTTGGTAACCAAACCCACCTAGATCCTATTGAATTAAGATAAGGTGGTTTGTAACCATTTGAAACACGATAATCATAATTAACTTTTGAAAATATTTTTGGCACCGGGTTTTGAAAAATCTTTTTAAACTTAGGCACTTGGGAAGAGGATTGTTGCTTTCGTCTATAAGAAGCATTAAAACAAGATTTACACAACCAATCCTTTTGAGTGGAATAAAATCTTCCAACTCTATTTCTAGAAAAGCTTCCCTCTTTTCTAAAAATTCTTTTTGCACTTGACTCTTTGGAATATATTTGCTTGAAGAATTTTTGTTGCTTTGCCGTAGTATTGAACTGTTTCGGCCTATCAACATTCAACTTTGCTTTCTCATGATAGCCAAGTCCTTGTCTCATCGTGCTATACTGACTTTTAACAAATTTTACCACTTGCACTTTATTGGTTAAAGGAGTAGTAAGATTAGTCAGTTTCGGAGGGGTTTGAGAACATGTGGAGTCATAACCGATTCCGGTTCTATCTCCTTATGGCTTTTGCATATTTACCATTTTATCCATAATTTTGGACGAATTAGTAAACGTAGCAATGGTAGCCCGAAGGTTATGTTCTCTAACCTCTCTTGCTTTACACTCTTCTTGAAGTTGAATATTTTCACTCTTCAAGTTACTCACTTCAAGTAAAGCATTTTGCAATTTTTTATTCATCTCTTCTTTTTCAAGAATTTGGATATTATTGCGCTCCTTGAGTTGAGGATGAGTGAGCATAATCTCTTGACAATCTCGCATTAGACTGCCAATAGATTCACGAGAAAAAGAGGAACTAACGGAATTGAAAGAATTAGATGTTACCTCTTCTTCCTCTGCTCCAAGCGCCATAAAGCAATCTTCACTTGAACTCAACTCAATTGATTTGCATACTAGAGCCGTGTCATCTTCCGAACTTGAGCTTTCATCGCTTGATGACAATCCATTCGACTCATCATTTTCATTTGGTTCATTGCTAACGAGAGTTTTTCTTTTGTCGCGCTTGAACCTTCGATCTTTGCTTTCGGATTTATTCGGTGTAGATTCAACATTTATGCCTTGATACTTGCTAACGATCGGATACGGACAATTTATTTTGAAATGTCCGGGTTTGCGACAATTGTAGCATAAATTGTTGTTTTCTTCGACTTTTTTTTCTTGTGTCGTGCGAGAGACAAATTTTCCACGAGCAGAATTTTTGTTGTCTCCTTTTCTCATGAACCTTTTGAATTTTCTAACAAAGAGAGCAAATTGTTCGTCAGTCATAAAATCAACATTATTTTCTACTGACCTGGATGTTGACGGTTGTTCGGCCATTAGAGCTGGATTTCGAATTTCATGAACATCATCATCTTTGGCCTTCATTTTGAACTCATATGCTTTAAGATCACTAAATAGTTTGTCGATTGACAATATTCTTAGATCTCGGTGATCTCGCATAGCCGTAACCTTCATATCCCATGTAGATGGTAAGCCTCGTAGAACTTTGAGATTAATTTCCTTTTGGCTAATATTTTTGCCAATGTCATTAATTTCTCCAAGGATTTTGATCATTCGAGCTTCCATATCAACAATGGATTCGTTTGAGAGCATCTTGCACTAGTACAAAATTGAACATAGAAGATTGATCATAGACTACCATTGTTGAAAGAATGGTTGTCTATTCTTAGTCCAATAATTTGCGGTGGCAATTTTGTAAATAAATGATAAATAATCCGCCTCCATTGTAGCTGTAATGGTTGCCTATTGTAATTTTTTTTTATATTTAAAAAAAATAATCTTTAATAGGCAATCATTTTTAATAGAAATGGTTGCCTTAAAATAGAAATTGTTTTATAATAAGCAACCATTTCCAATAGAAATGGTTGCCTAATATTAACTCTAGATCTAATAGATAGAAATCGTCTACCTTATTCCACGCACAGATCTAAAAGCTTCGTTCTCGCGTCTCATCGCCAGATCTTCATCTACCCTAGATCTTCCTTCTTAAAAGCTTCGTTCAACACTCCCACCCATCGCACAGCTACTACCGGCTACCACCGGCTTCACGTCGCACCCCGGCCACCACCGTTCACAGCCACCGCGACAAAGCACGCCACCACCGTCGCACACCACCAACTATCGTCGCACACCCACCACCGCGACGCCGACGCCACAGCCGCCACCACGCCGTCGATCTGCACCCCTCCCTTGCCCTGCGACGAGGGCGGCCTCCCTGTGACGACTCCACTGCCGCCGACTCCGATCAGGTAGGTTCTTTTTTTTTTTAAAAAAATTATATATTAATGTTTTATTATTATTTGAGATAAAATGTGATATTTTATGATTTTTAAAAATTTTATTATTAGGAAAATTTTATTAATGTTGACTGAGTGGGTAGCGGTGACGTCATAGAGAAGCCCAGTAGGAAAGGGAAGAGGGAAGGTTTGCTATAGTGTGACTAGTGGGATGTGGTAGTTTGGGATGTTGGTTGATTAAGCTATAGAGTCATAGGGGTAAAGTGTTAAGGAAATATCCTTTGGCTCTTAATTCCTGCCAGATTCACTTGCATTTATGGAAATTTGTTGGTAGCATATCTGATCTGTTGATGTGGCTGGATTAGTTGTTGATATGGAATTGACTGTAAAATTTGTAAATATTTGGCTCTTGGCTAGCTACACTCCTATGTATTACATTACCACTCTTATAATAATCTAAATAATATCATCTGCAATTCATTTCTTTCTTTTTTATTTCTTAGAACTCAACTATGCCAATCACTATGTATGTCAAATTTCTCAGTTTGCTCCAACAAGTCTGCAAATCTTTTAATAAAGGACCAAACAGTAAGTGGCATCTTGTGTATAATAAGACTTACACAGGTATGGCTTTTAAAGTTTTGATTCTTTAGTTCTCTCCTTATGTACCCTTGATGCTTGGCAATCGTGCATTTTAAAATTTGTGTTGTTTCATGGACTTGACTAATGCCTGAAGGCGCTTCTCTTGTATTCTCAATATTAAAGAATTGTTGGTTTAGGGATTATGAGGGTAGTGTGCTTTTTTGGCAAATCAACTACTATTCTGTATAAAAACCACTTTCAAACAGTTTCTAGGCTGGCATTTAGTCTTAGTCTCCTATCTCATGTTGATACCACTGTTTCACATTCTTGTAAGTAAAATGTACAGGGACACAATGAGATTATCTTTGGTTTGTTGGGATCAAGCCATATGCAGCAAGCAGGTCGAACGTGCTGTGGAACAACAGCAGCTGCCCAAGGGGAACACAGGCCAATTCGCTATTGTCCCTGGTAATTTTCTATCTTTAATTTGCTTTTCGAGTTTTAGTTGTGATTCCATTATTGTGAGCTCGATGTGAGGCAAGAATCCTTTAGAAGAATTGCGTTTAAATAAAGATCGAGCCTTTAGGAGTTTAGGATATGAACTCTTTTTGCCTATGTTTCCATCTTTTTCTTTCATTGCAGCTATGTCTGTCTTTGTGGAAACTACAAAAACACAAATATGACTGTTGGTTATATACAATCATTTGATGAACTCATCGACTTCATAAGCTCGTTCTGAACTGGCCTTCTGCATAGTTTTTCTGTAGAGCGTTTTCAGCACCTCCCGGGGGCTTCTAGGAATGCTAAGAACCACTAGTTATCAAAAAGAAAGAAAGAAAAATAGCTCCCTCCAAACATTTCTTCAGAAAAAGTTTGCAAAACTGCATTGTGATATGTTCAAAGCTCCAAATATTGTCATCTTGTGCTGGACCGTTTAGTAAAGAAAATTTATAATTTAAAGTACTAATTACACAGGTGATTGCAAATCATTAGCAAATGTGCAGAAGTTTTCGCAAGTGCAAGGTGCAGCCTCTGCACAGCCAGATAGTGTGGAATACCGAGGTCCCTTTGAGTTTGGATTTGGCCAACCTCTGGTAAGTTTATTCGTAATATTAAAAAAAAAAACGTATTGTAGCCAGCAAGTGTATTTTCTCGTCTTACCAATGTTATTTTCCCTGATTTTCGTTTAAACGACATAGATATGTGCCAAGTATCCTTATGGAGAGCAGTGCTATAGGTTATATATACAGCTTATGGACCTCAGGTTGTGGTATGTAGTCTTCATTATCTTATACTTTATGCCTATTTAGTTATGTTTTTGTTTTAGATACAAAGGGAATTGATCTCGAGGCCTTTTATATAGAGTTTTGCTAGTTTCTTGCAAAAATAGAGCAGCAACTATTACTGAGAATCTGAAATAGGCCATACTGATATCATATACTTGGACTGTTAAATGATGTATAGGGGCGAATCATGCTGCCACTGAATTTGGCGTCGAATGAAGGCCCGATATTCGTGAATCCTAAGCAGTACCATGGGATAATTAGGCACAGGAAGTCCCGTGCAAAGGTTGAAATGGCGAACGTAGTGCCTAAATCCTGCAAGGTAAGACACTTGCCTTTATAAGGTTTTGATGGGGATAACCTTATTCTGCAGATGAGACAATTGTATGTGTTCACTTATCTCCTTGTTGGCATGTTTGACAGCCATACTTGCACATGTACCGGCACCTCCACGCAATGCGTCGCCCTCGGGGTTGTGGTGGGCGCTTCTTGAACACGGGGAACAATCATCAAATGGCTATTTACTTACATGTTTACCTTTTGGCCAGAAAAACGAAAGAAAGAAAAAATTGTTTCTAACATTGTTTATTGTAGCTGCTGTTAGTGAGCAATCATCAAATGGCTATTTACTTATTGCAACTAGTGGAGGTCTCAACCAACAAAGAACTGGAGTAAGTATAGTTCTTTTTTTTTTTTTTTTCAGTTAATAGAACAATCGTGTACTATTACACTTGAAATACTTTGATCGTTTCTGTTTTGGCTGTCTCGCTTGGTAACTTGTAGTTTGTATGCATTTGTTACCTTTCAGATAACTGATGCAGTTATGGTTTCACGGATCCTGAATGCCACATTAGTTGTGCCCGAGTTGGATCAACATTCATTCTGGAAGAACGATAGGTTTGGTCCGGATTTTGTTGTTTACTTAGCAGCCCGTAAAGCAAGTTTCAACCATTTCCTCATTTCGTCTTTCTGAAATGCAGTGATTTTCTCGACATATTTGATGTGAACTTGTTTATCCAGTACCTGGCGAAGGATGTCATGCTTGTCAAAAGAGTCCCGGAGAAGGTCATGACATCAATGGAGAAACCCCCGTATACAATGCGTGTTCCAAGGAAGTCAGAACCGGATTACTATTTGGGCCAAATACTGCCAGTACTCCAGCGAAGACGTGTATGTAGGCGAGCTCGTTTCTGCTATTAGTTCTTTTCCAATGCCCAAGAAAATATTTGCTTTGGCAGGTTTACCTCTTGTAGACAAAATTCATATGTTTTGATGATATTATTGTATTAAAGTATGAGGATTTTAAGTATTATTGTGTTTTGATGATATATTTGCATTGTGTTAAAAGTATTATTGTGTTTAATTTGATGATAGATAAATTGTATTGTGGAGTACTGTTGATATGGATTTTAAGTTGTAACAGGTACATGAATTATAAAAAAAAAAAATAGAGTTTTTAATTAAAATAAATTAAATAAATTAAATATTAAACCTTTCAAAAAAAATTAAATATTAAAAAAAAAGTCATCCGCGACCATTTCCTAGCCAAAAATGGTCGCGGATGACTAATTATTAAAATAATAAAAAAGGAAAATGCGACCATTTCTAGCTTCAAAATGGTCGCGTTTTACCTTTGAATTTAAAAAAAAATACAATACGCGACCGTTCTTTGTCAAGAATGGTCGCGTATTACTAACAATGCGCGACCATTTCAAAATGGTCGCGTAAAGTCCATGACTTTCCGCGAGCCTCTCATAGGCAACCATTGTACAATGGTATTCTATTGTCTTTTACAATGGTAGCCTATCTGCAATTCTGTACTAGTGTTGAAGTCCTCAAACTTCTTCATAGCAACAGTGAGCTTGTTATCTTTTTCTTGTTCATCTCCTTCTCCGATCTTGATGAGAGTATCCCAAATTTCTTTTGCACTTGTACATTTTCGAACTTTTGGGAATTTTGTATCATCAATGTCTTTGAACAGAATATCTTTGGCAATGTTGTCAAGATTGTTCCTCTTTCTATCATCCGACGTTCATTCCGATTTTGGCTTTGGTACGAATTGTTGTGCATCCGGTGATAAAAGAAAAGTCGTATTTACTTTCAATATTTTGATCGGGAAGTTATCTCAGTTAGAGATAACTTCCCACATTTCATCATGTAAGGTTGATAGATGAACCTACATACGAACTTTCCAATCATCAAATTTATCAAGCGAGAATAATAGATTTTGAGCTAAATCTTTATTCATCTTCTCGGTGGATGCGAGAGATAAATAATCCAATTACACACACTTGGTAAAATGGATCTGCCTAGCAGTCAGAAACAGGTTGACCCAATTAGACAACCAGCTTTGATACCGATTGTTGGTATTGGTAAAAAACAAGCTGACTCAAATAGGCTACAGGCTCTGATACCAATTGTTGGACCCAAAAGATATAAGGTGAAAGTCTAGAGGGGGGGGGGGGGGGGGGTGAATAGACTTTCAAACTTTTTAGCACAGTACAACAATTGCTAAGGCAACAGAGAAACCAAGACTCTTAACTAGATTGTTAGAGTCTGGTGCACAGCGGAAATAATAAACGATACGGTGTGTGTGTATATTGTGTCAAGATTATTCTCGGGAGAAGCAAGCAAGAGCAGTAAGTAAAGAAAGAAGTAAAGAACACAAGGCAATTTATAGTGGTTCGGAGGTGGTGTAATCCTCCTACTCCACTTGCTCTTATCTCCAAGAGCAATTCACTATATCCAAGATACAATGAATTCCGTGATCTAGTGCTTTGATCACCAATCCCACACTAATCACGCCCAGTGCCACCAACACTGCTGCTTCGGGTTTCACGTCACCGCGTTACTTTCCCAGGATTTCATGACTCCGCGTTACTTTCCTCCCGTCTTCTACGCTCCGGTAGAAACGCTTCTTCCGTGATCTTGTGCTTTGATCACAAAGCCCGCACTAATCACGCCCAATGTCTTCCGACACTGCTGCTTCGGATCTCACAACTCCGTGTGACAATCCAGGATTTCATAACTCCGTGTTACTTTCCTCCTTTCCCTTGTTTTGCTCCAAAACAAGTTTTGCCTTGCTTCCAACTTCGAGACTCTGTAGATGATCTTCAATGATGCGCTTAGTCTCTTGTAGTTGATGAAGATTCTAAAACTCTTGGATATTTCTTTTGTAAGCTTTGCATCACTCTGAGTGTTTATCTCACAAAGAATATATCAATTTAAGCTCTTGAGATGGAAAACTTTCTTTGAATTTCGTTTGCTCTGTTTAGCTCTGCTCTTTGTATTCTTTGTATACTTGCTTCTGCTTTCCACTGCTTCAATCTTCATCTTTTTATAGCTAGTAATGAGAATCCGTCTGTTGAAAAGAAACGTTCTCATTTTTGAATTTCATCTAGCTGTATAGCCTTTTCAGAGGATAAGATAACGTTGCAGATATGTCAGAGATTCTCTGCAAGTTGAGCTTGAGGTTTTAGCAAAAATGGCATCCCAAAAACTTAATCTGGTGTAGATCACGCCTCTTTGGGATTTCTATCCCTTACTAGTTTAGACTAGTATTTTTGCTTCACGTCTCGGTCTGTCTACTGTTTCCAGACTTCATCTTCTAAATTGACTTGGGAAATCTCTTCCCATGTAAACTTCATCCCTTACTATATTTGGAAGTGAAATCTCATCCCTTCCTTGATTTGTCAATTGAAATCTCATCCCTTCCTTGATTTGTCAATTGAAATCTCATCCCTTACTTGATTTGGACTTGCAACTTCATCCCTTGCTATTTATATCTTGAATTGAAGCCCTTTGCAAATCTTATCTCATCTCATCAATTTGAAACTTCTGCCCCACGAGTGAGATACGTGAACTTCATCCCTTCAAATTGAAAAACTACAAAATTATCACCCATATGTGAGATGTGAGATTCAAACTTATAACCTTACATATAATATTTCAAGTTTCTACCAACTCATCCGTATAACCTTTTAGTCATTATCTTGTTTCACTTGGTGTACTCCTTTCTTTCTATGGATGCTTGATCTTCAAGATAGCTTCATGCAAACTTCAAGTCAAGTTCTTTCTTCTTTAGGATTTCTTGAGGGATTTCTTCTTGAATTTCTTGAGAGATTTCTTCTTAGGATGATAGTCTTCATAACTTGTGTATACTTCTTCATACGCATACATCTTCCTCTTCTGTTTGCCATTTTCTCTAGACAAATTCTTGATTTTAGGCTTTATATCTTCTTCATCCATTTCCTCAACTAATGAATTTATTTTTCCCTTTCTTTGTCTATGACTCGACTAGTCTAACAAAAATAAAATTGGGGTTCTACGATTTACAATATGGCATATCAAAATCTATTACAATTTATTCCTAACAAATTGGACGGAATTGCTTATGCATTCAATGACCTAAGGTAGACAAGATGGGGTGCAATACAAGTGTAACACCCCCTAATTTCCATGTAGAATTAAACCTTAAACATGCAAATAACTAACCAAAACATCAAACACAGCGGAAGACTAAACAAGGATTATATAAACAGGAAATAAAAAGGGTGCTATGCTACGCCCACCCAAAGGTGAACGCACAGGCTAAACATCTGCGTAATCCACAATCTAAATCCATACCACACAAGAGAACTAATGTCTATCCTTGGCTCACAGGCCACAACAACTCAAAACAAAGGGATCTACACTAACAGGTTCTAGACCGCGCTCTCGTCTACACATCACCTGAAAGAAATACATAAAAGATGGGACGACGCCCGGTCAGCGAATAATGCTGGTAACCCACCAATACATGTGAAATATCATACATAGATATGTAAAATCATTTGCGAAACGGTATATATATATATATATATATATATATATATATATATATATATATATATATATATATATATATATATATATATATGTTCAAAACAAAGAGCAGAAGTCAAAACAAGGCTCTATGCACTCACCACAAGCATTCGGGAACACATCCCAAGACCACAAGAAGTACAACGACACAAAAGAACGACTCAAGGGATAATCTACCATCACACAGTAGATTAACACCCGACATGCATAACACAAGAGAGAGTAAAGACACAACCATTGGCAACACATGCCTTTGTGACATCACACGTCACAAATAAAGAAATACACAACATCGGTTACACAAGCCTACGTGGCATCACCCACCACGAATTGATATGCCTTCCATATGCCCGGTTCCAACCTTATGGCTACCCCCAACCTTAAATCTAGTTCCAACCTTATCCCTCCGAGGACCGTCGTCCCCTCTCCAACAGATGTCCAATAGAACCACCAATTTCATAGTACACGAGGGTACCGAACACACACGGAAACACATGCCTCCCAAGAAATACGTGAACCTTACACAAAGGTCACAAACTCCATAATCGTGTCATGGCCACCACGAGGATCACTGTCGTACCTTGGTGACTAGTGTCCCATACCACTAATCGTGCAATCCAGGTACAGCCACACACCACACCACAATAGGAATCAATCAAGGAATGGATCACAGTCCAACAACAACGATGAACAACACAAGTCATCATCAACAATACGAAGGTACAAACAACACACTCGCTAGCATTAAAACGCCGAACTAGCATGCTTATCAAACGGGTAAATCGAAAGTAGTTCCGAAGAACTCACAAGACTCATCACGGTTCAACGAAACAGAATGTTGAACACTTAGCACGATTCAAGACACCAAAACCTACATGGATTCCTACAAAATAGTTCTAGACATACAAAACATCAAGAAGACACTCAAGGAGTTCCACAAAAGAACATCGGGAAGTCAAAAGACCAAATACCGAGTCAAAAGAATCACGGAGAACAAATCCCCACATAACCATGTATTGTTCCCCGCGGGTGGGCCCACGGGTAGACCCCCACCTGTGGTTCCGCCCGCGGGTACCACACCCAGCCATCTTGTGGGGCGGCGGGTAGGCCACCGCCCGCCGTTCTGCCCGCGGGTACACTACCCTGTACCAAAACATCCCTTCGGGGATTTTCAACACCAAGCTCAAATTCAAGTCCAAAACATGTCAAATCTCACCAAATACAACAAAATGACTTGAATCAAATGAATAGCCAAGCAATGGCATACAAGAACCCTAAACACAAGCTCTAGATATGCATTTTCACAAGACAATGCATAAACACTCACATTTCATAGCAAAACACATGTAGAATCCAAGAAATCATCATATAGGTAAGCAAAATAGATTTTGTAGAGCATGGGTTACCTTTTGTAGACAAAAACCTTCACTTAACACTTCACCAAGCTCCTAATAAGGTTCACCTTCCAAACCCACTTCAAGAACACACCAAAAGACCATAAAGATTCTATCTTTAAGGAAAGACACCTTAGAAAACACTAAAAACACAAGATAAACATAGATCTTGCCCTCCTAGATGCTCAAATTTATGAAAGGTAGAATCTTGGAGACAAACTTTGAAGATTTGACAAAGCTCCAACTTGGCTTGGAAGAAAAGCTATTTAACTTTTAGAGAGAAGGAGGAGTTCAAGTTTGGAAAGGGTAAGGAGAAAGAATGAGGTGTGTCTTCTAGGTTAGCTTGCATTACTAACATAAGGTGAAATGGCTTGAATACCCTTACTAAAATGAAGAGGTGTAAGGGAACAAGGGAACTACTCACAAAGCTTTAGGTACAACCTTGACTTTGGGTTGACTAGTCAATTACTAGTCCCCGACTATTGAATTTTCAGGAATTTAAGGAATTAAATTACTAACTGAATTAGGATTAATTACTTAATGAATCCCTTAATCGAATTTGGATTACGGGGTGTCACATCCTCTCCCCCTTCAAAGAAGCTTCGTCCCCGAAGCTTGGGTACGACGGATTTAGAACAAACGGTGAAAAGGAACAACAATGTGACAAGAGTGTCAAGAACATCCTCTTTTGGTCAAAACCCAAAGGATTCACAAGACATCAAAGCAAACAAGAAGGTATATTGATACATGGATTGAAAGAATTTAACCAACGGGGATGATGAGCATAACAAACTCTAAACCAAACACAACCACCAACTTCTAACCAACAACTAAGAACTAACAACTTGCTAAAAGCACCAACCACCAAAACCAACTACTCAACTAAACAAACAAGCAAGAACAAGCACACAAGGCAAGCAACAAGCAACTAACAAACGGTAACAACAACTAAGAGGTAACAACAGGCTGCAGAAGGATAAACAGGCTTACCACAGCACCGAGCTACAACGACTCACTCTCCGATTCATGAGCGCTCTCCTCGACTTGAGCTGGCCTCAATCTGATCTAGCCTCTGGTGGACAGCAACGAACTGCGTCTTCAAGTACGTGAAGCCTTCTTTGATCATACGGTTCTGTTGACGAAGCAAAGAGACTACACGCTCCTCATGCGTCATGGAATCATGCTCCCTTTTGGTGTGGGCTTCCCTTCTTCTTTGATTTTCTTCGCTCTCGGAATCACTTTCCTCGGCCTCGGCAGCTTCAGGTGCTTCTACCTCTTCTTCACGGCTTGCTTCACCCTCATCTTCCTCATCACCTCCCAAACTCTGGACGGCAAGGTTCAACTTTCCAGCATGAATCTCAAGCTCAACTGCGAGCTCGGCTCTTTCTTCGGGGGATTTCCTTGCAACTTCCTCGAGAGTGATGTAATCACCATCATCCAACTGAAACAAGTTGCAACTTCGAAGATTGGTGGCATCCAACACCATCTTTCCTACGGGTTTCGGTATACAACCATCAACAATTACACCCTTTCCGACAAGAATCCAGCTCAACACCATCCCATATGGTAGGCTCTTTCGGTTGTGATCACGACAGAATACCATATGTTGCAACATCAAAGCCGGCAGATTGAACTTTACCATGTTCTTGAGACAGAAAGCAAAGGTGCACTCCAACTTTCCCAACAATCGACTTTTGTTGTTATTGGGCAACAAACAATCTGACACCAGCATAACCAAGATCCTTTGCTCAGCGGACAACCACTTTTTCTCCGGTCTTGAGGCTTGAGTGAAGCCACTCGTGCGACCCAACAAATAACTCAAGTAGTCCTGGTACCCCATGGTATCCGTACTAATCCATGACTTACCACTGTACTGAGCAACTCCCGAAGCAGATAAACTCAGAAGCTGAGCTAGCCTCTTTTCAGACAAAACCACTTTCACACCCCTCACTTTAGAAGTGATTTCAAGCTTATCACCATCCTTCGTCACAACCATGTGACGATAAAATTCCTTAACCAAACTTGGGTAGGTCTCAGCCCTTATGGCGAGGAACCCATCTAACAACCCTTGGAATCTAAGCATATCCAACAAAGATTTAGGAAAAGATTCCAGGTCGAAAGCTTTACCTTCAAGAATGAGGTAATGGGCATCCACCCATTCCACTTTCCTTGCCAAACTTGACCTTCTAGGCATGATAGGAGATGACCCAAAACTCAACAAAAGAAACCCAAAGCTTTCCTCTTCTTCTCCTTCTTCTCGCTGCCCACTCTCTCTCGCTGCTCTCTCTCTCTCTCTCTCTCTCTCTCTCTCTCTCTCTCTCTCTCGATCACGACGGCCCCGCGGAGGCGAGCTGGTCCCGGCAGGCGGCGACTCCGGCGGACGGCGGTTCGTCGACAGGCAGGTGGTGGTGGCGGGTGGCAGGTGAGGCGACCGGTTGAGGGGGGGGTGGTCTCGGCTGAACACACGGGTAGAGGTGAAGGGGAAAGAAATTGGGATTTTAGGGATTTTGGGAGAAATTGGGGAAAGAAGATGATTTAATTTGGGGATTTGGGTAAAGTGAAAATTTATGGTTTAGATGGAATTAAAATTGGATAGATTCTAAGAAATATAATTAGCTCAAGTGGTTAAAGAGTTGGGTAAGTAAAGGGTATACTTAGGTTTGAAACTTAAGGTTTGTAAATAAATGTTTTACTTTTTCTTTTAGGCTACACAAGAAAGGATTTTGTATGGGTTTTCTATTCCCAAACTCAAAGAATAATTGGAGAAATTTAGGTGGTTCTCAAAAGAAAGGGTTGCAAGAATATCCAAGTGCGAAGGTTATGGACTTAACCCATGACTCATTCCAAGAATAAACAACTAACTCCACAACTAGGCTCGCTCATAAAATTAAGGGAATCATTTATCAAGAAAGGCGTACACTTAATCTCAAAAGAATCATTCATCAAGGGAAAATCATGACAAGGATAGCAAGACAACTCAAGCAGACAACGAAGAAACACAAGACAACACACAAGGTAATAGGGAGCAAGGTGAATTCTAGAGACAAGGGTAGGCTAGGAAAAGATTACCTGCTAGCTCCTCCTCCACTAAGCCCTCGGTCTCCGCTTGCGAACGCCCCATCACAAAGACTCTCCCCGAGGGCCTGGCCCCGGCTGCTCCATGGCTCGAGCTACCTCCTACTGCTCCTCCGGCTCCTGGGGGTGGTGGCAACACCCTTTGATTGGCTTGCTGAGGGCACTCGGCAACCTTGTGACCCCTATCTCCGCAACGAAAACATCATAACACGAAGCCACTGCAATTCTGACCCGCATGCACCTTTCCACATCTATGACAAGGAGATGACTTGACTTGATTTCCATGCTCCACTTGGTTGGGTCTTTGGGTTGGAGATGATGTATTCTTAGCTTGTAAACTTGGTCGCGGCTTCTTGTAGGTGGAAGAGCCTCCACTCTCGGTCCTCTTTCTAGCAAGCTCATAAGACCCTCGCTGAAGCTGCTGAACACGATACAGATCTGCAGCACTCACATATGCATCCTTTAAAGAACTCGGCCTACTCACGGTCAAGGCCTTTCGTGCCTCATAATTCAAGCCAGCAACGAATTTCTCAACCTTGGCGAGCTCTGTAGGCACAAGCATCCGGGCGAAGCGCGCAAGCTCGAGAAACTTCTTGTGGTACTCGACCACTGACAAAGATCCTTGCTGAAGATGGAGGAATTCCTCATACATCGCGGCTCGCACATGCGCCGGATAAAACCTCTCGCGCATCCGATCTTTAAGCGCAGACCAATCGAACTCAGGCTCCTCAAGGTAGGCTGGACCCTCATGTATCCACCATAGATCAGCCTCGTGACAGAAGTAGAACGTCGCCAGCTCTACTCTCCGCTCCTCGGGGCAACCCACAACCGAGAAGATCTTATCAAACGCTCTCATCAATTCCTCCAAAATAACCGGGTCTTCTTCACCCGCGAAGGTCGGTGGTCGGTGACCCGACACAAGACGACCCATGTCCCTGTGCCCGGCAGGTTGAGGAGGTGGCACGGGATGGTTGTTGTTCAGCAACGCCTCACTAAGAGTTTGCATCGTCTGCGTCAACTACTGCAGGTTCTGGGCAAGCTGCTCATTCGTGGGGGGGGGGGGGGGGGGGGGGTCACAAAGCTTCTACAACAACAACACGGTTACCAAAAAGACAACAAACAAACAAACAGCTAAAAACAACGCTCAGCTCACCGCGAAACTTAGAGTCCTAAGCCTAACACATAGATTCTTAAGGTCACTTTAAGGTCTCAAACCACACTTAACCACTTAGAAGTCTAGACTTTATCAACCTAGGCTCTGATACCAACTGTGACACCCCCTAATTTCCATGTAGAATTAAACCTTAAACATGCAGATAACTAACCAAAATATCAAACACAGCGGAAGACTAAACAAGGATTATATAAACAGGAAATAAAAAGGGTGCTATGCCACGCCCACCCAAAGGTGAACGCACAGGCTAAACATCTGCATAATCCACAATCTAAATCCATACCACACAAGAGTACTAATGTCTATCCTTGGCTCACAGGCCACAAAAACTCAAAACAAAGGGATCTACACTAACAGGTTCTAGACCGCGCTCTCGTCTACACATCACCTGAAAGAAACACATAAAAGATGGGACGACGCCCGGTCAGCGAATAATGCTGGTAACCCACCAATACATGTGAAATATCATACATAGATAGGATATACATATGTAAAATCATTTACGAAACAGAATATATATATATATATATATATATATATATATATATATATATATATATATATATATATATATATATATATGTTCAAAACCAAGAGCATAAGTCAACACAAGGCTCTATGCACTCACCACAAGCATTCGGGAACACATCCCAAGACCACAAGAAGTACAACGACACAAAAGAACGACTCAAGGCATAATCTACCATCAGACAGTAGATTAACATCCGACATGTATAACACAGGAGAGAGTAAAGACACAACCATTGGCAACACATGCCTTTGTGACATCACACGTCACAAATAAAGAAATACACAACAACGGCTACACAAGCCTTCGTGACATCACCCATCACGAATTGATATGTCTTCCTTATGCCTGGTTCCAACCTTATGGCTACCCCCAACCTTATGGCTACCCCCAACCTTATATCTAGTTCCAACCTTTACCTCCAGGACCCCTGTACACCAAGTCCAACCTTATCCCTCCAAGGACCGTCGTCCCCTCTCCAACAGATCTCCAACAGAACCACCGATTTCATAGTACACGAGGGTACCGAACACACACGGCAACACATGCCTCCCAAGAAATACGTGAACCTTACACAAAGGTCACAAACACCATAATCGCGTCATGGCCACCACGAGGACGACTGCCGTACCTTGGTGACTAGTGTCCTATACCACTAATCGTGCAATTCAGGTACAGCCACACACCACACCACAATAGGAATCAATCAACGGATCACACCGAAGATATGAAACCATACTCAATCAAGGAATGGATCACAGTCCAACTACAACGATGAACAACACAAGTCATCATCAACAATAGGAAGGTACAAACAACACACACGCTAGCATTAAAATGCCGAACTAGCATGCTTATCAAACGGGTAAACCAAAAGTAGTTCCGAAGAACTCACAAGACCCATCACGGTTCAACGAAACACAATGTTGAACACTTATCACGATTCAAGACACCAAAACCTACATGGATTGCTACCATATAGTTCTAGACATACGAAATATCAAGAAGACACTCAAAGAGTTCCACAAAAGAACATCGGGAAGTCAAAAGACCAAATACCGAGTCAAAAGAATCACGGGGAACAAATCCCCACATAACCATGTATTGTTCCCCGCGGGTGGGCCCACGAGTAGACCCCCACTCGTGGTTCCGCCCTCGGGTACCACACCCAGCCATCCTGTACCCCACGTGTGGGGCGGCGTGTAGGCCATCGCCCGCCGTTCTGCCCGCGGGTACACTACCCTGTACCAAAACATCCCTTCGGGGATTTTCAACACCAAGCTCAAATTCAAGTCCAAAACATGTCAAATCTCACCAAACACAACAAAATGACTTGAATCGAAGGAATAGCCAAGCAATGGCATACAAGAACCCTAAACACAAGCTCTAGATATGCATTTTCACAAGACAATGCATAAACACTCACATTTCATAGCAAAACACATGTAGAATCCAAGAAATCATCATATAGGTAAGCAAAATAGATTTTGTAGAGCATGGGTTACCTCTTGTAGACAAAAACCTTCACTTAACACTTCACCAAGCTCCTAATAAGGTTCACCTTCCAAACCCACTTCAAGAACACACCAAAAGACCATAAAGATTCTATCTTTAAGGAAAGACAACTTAGAAAACACTAAAAACACAAGATAAACATAGAGCTTACCCTCCTAGATGCTCAAATGTATGAAAGGTAGAATCTTGTAGACAAACTTTGAAGATTTGACAAAGCTCCAACTTGGCTTGGAAGAAAAGCTATCTAACTTTTAGAGAGATGGAGGAGTTCAAGTTTGGAAAGGGTAAGGAGAAAGAATGAGGTGTGTCTTCTAGGTTAGCTTGTATTACTAACATAAGGTGAAATGTCTTGAATACCCTAACTAAAATGAAGAGGTGTTAGGGAACAAAGGAACTACTCACAAAGCTTTAGGTACAACCTTGACTTTGGGTTGACTAGTCAATTACTAGTCCTCGACTATTGAATTTTCAGGAATTTAAGGAATTAAATTACCAATTGAATTAGGATTAATTACTTAATTAATCCCTTAATCGAATTTGGATTACGGGGTGTCACAACAAGACTATCCTAGGGGAGAACTATGGCACCAACACTAGGCTATGTAGAACCTAGTCTCTCCAATCCTAAGTCGGCGGAGGCATTTTATCAAACATGTAGTGGGCGGTCTACCTTCTCCTCTCGGGCCTAACCCTATCGGGAACGAGGGCGAAGATTGGGATGAGTAGGACTAATGGAAGCACAATCTCTTGCTACTTCCACACTCCTATACTCCTCTCCTCATTGTGGCCACAAATGAAGAGTGAATCAACATAGAACTCATCCACAACATAGGAATTCTAGGTCAAGCAATACATCACAAACTCATCAATTAATCCACACAATACAAGAATGCATAATCACAAATCAATCATCCAATTCCTAGAAAAATCTAACTACACATCATGAAATGAGATCACAATTAAAGTCATGGAATGGAGAGATTAATACATGAAATAGAAGATGAATGGAAGTAGTTACCACACTTGAATCCTCCAATGCAATCTCAATTACATGAATTGGGAGCTTTCCAATCTCTAATTGAAACTTAGAGAGATAAACCTAACCAAGGAGCTCTGCAAATGCAGAGAATGGAAATGTCAAAATGAAAAGAAGATTATTGATCAAAGTCCCGCGCCCCTCTTTTATTTCCACCAACTGCCCTGACGCGCGCACGAGAGGCGTACGCACAGATTATTTCGTCCACACGCGTCGGTTCGTCGTGTGGAACTTTCCGGTTACGCACCACACACGGCCCACACGCGTGGGGCACTCGTGGACGGGCTCCGGGCACCTTTCTCCATTGCATTCGTCCCTGGTTCACCCCGGTTTAATCCACACGCCTTCTTTTGTGCTCAAAACCTTCAAAATCACTAAAGTGAACATAATCATGGGCATTTGCAACACATTAGCATAATTATAGTATTTGCAACATAACTCATTCACAATTGACCATAATTATGCATAATACAACCCCTTAATGACCCCTAATTAATAGTGGTGTCTTTGGCACTTATCAACAAACGTTCTTTAGCATTTCATTTTTCATCCACAAAGGGTTTTCATCTTTCATACCCCAAGTCCTAGAAACACTTCTAATGTGTGGAAAGGGACGCTCATTTATATTGACCTATGCTCCTCTTTCCACCTAGTCCGCATGGTAACATCAAGGACGATGTTTGATTTAAAGTGTGGAAAGGATGCACTTTGTGCTTTATTGTTTGAATTCTCAATTTGTTGAATGGTGCTCGATTGATGAATGTGTGTGGTGATGGAGTGTGTGTCATTGTTCATATCATTTTGGAAGTGTGTTAGCGATGTGCCAAAAAATGTTTTTATTTGGGGAATATCCTTTGGAAATTACCTCTTTACAACAAGTGAGGATTGCATAGAAACCCAATAGGTTTACACTTTTGTATGCTTGCATGTCATCCACCTCTTATTTTGTTTGGACCTTAGTCAAGGATCTCTTGAAGTGGGAGTGTATACATCTCAATTTTAGAAAGATAGTTAAAAGCGAGGCCCGGAATCTTACTATATATTAAAGCCATAAGATTGCAGCCAATCAAATGGCTTCAAATTCCCGCCCAAACTAAATTGTGCCGTTTTGGACTATACAATATTGCGCTCAAAGAATTCAGATGAGCTTTATCTTTAAAATAAATGTGTTTGTATTTGAATTAAATACTAAATCTATTATCAACCACCTTTTTCGTTTCCCAAATTTGTGGGAAGTTGTTCCGCCATTTGCATTAATAAATACATCACTGTAAATTCAAATCAATCTTGGATGTTGAACCATTTGGTGCAGCCTTCATAATTCCAAGAAAGTCTTCAATTTTGAAAGACACTATTCAGCATCTATATAAACCTCCATTGATAGCAATCTGCACTCCCAAATTCACCATCTATCCAGTTCAAACAACCTGCAAATACACAAAGCAACAATAAAAAATTTGTTCGAAATAACATGCCATCGCAGTACATATCTGTTAAAAGATATTGGCCGTTAACATATTGACTCTGATTTGGTATGTTATTTCTTTGTTTTTTGTTTTTCTTTTGGATTTTATCATGTTTATCCAGTTAGTTCACTGCAATGCAGGAACTTTGAATAGATGGAACGGAAGCAACAACCATGTTGAATAGATGGAAAGGAAGCAACAACCATGTTCAGTGAATGAGTGAAGTCATTTTGCACCTGGAGTTGATCAAGAAAAGAATCCTATTTCAAAAATGATAGAAGAATGTGAAGATGATGATTCAGACATGGTAATACTATTTCAAAAATGATAGAAGAATGTGAAGATAATGATTCAGACATGGTAATACTATAATCCTACCATATTGATGTTGTTTATAAATTCTTCAATTTATTTCATTCATGAATCAGACATGGTAATACTATAATTCTACCTCTACATGTGTAAAATTTCTTATGCATATTTCAATTGTATTATTTCTTATACCTTTTTATCTAAAACTTTATATGAAATATGTTTTGAAGAAAAACAAATGTACACTGTTAAAGACAAACTTTTGTCAATATTGCTTCCATTTTTTTGCACATTGTTCACTGTTTAAGCTTTAAACCAATCTTTCACTGCCTAATATTTTAGTTTTCTGACTACTTTTAAAAACAGGGAACATATACTCATCTTAAAAAAATGTTTTTGATAAAAGTTTCTATTTTTAAATTTCCAGGACCCTTCTAAGGATGATGAGGTAAACAACCCAAAATTGAAAGACAACCAAGAAAAAGAGGATGACTTATCAGTTCAGGTAATTATTTTAAATACACAAAATAAAAAAACTGATATTGATATAACTTTCTATTTTTAAATTTCCAGGAAGCTTCAAAAGGTGATGAGGTAAACAACCCAATAAATGCCGAAAAAGAAGGAATGATACTGACACTGAAGACTCAAATATTGTGAAAAGATGCCTTATGGACCAATTTTCTCCAACCAACTAACTTAAGATGGTGAAGGAAATCAACCTTTTTTTTTTAAGAATTATTAGTGTACTATGGACATCAACATTATGATGCCCTCACATTGGATTGGACTTATATCACCATTTTTTGGATGATTAATTAGCTATGTTAGATTTGTTAAATGTTTTACTAAATGCCTACTTTGTAGTTTCTATTTTTCTTGCTATTTAAATTTTTGCAGAAGGGATACTACACACACATTGGGACTCAGGATGGAAACATGAGGCAGTGAACAACATCAGTCAGCAATTCCAGAGTGCAATTAGGCAAGGGATATGATAATACTGGAACTGCCTAGCACCAAATATTATGGCAAGTTATTACCACTTACAAATATCAACTCTGCATTAAATAATTTCAAAATTTGTTTTTTTCTTTTACTGTGTATAGTCTTAAGGAGCACAGAACTATGTGGTGTAAAACATTCTACAAGCAGGTCTATAGAGTATTCAAGCTTCTTGCCATTAGTTCACTCATAGTTTGGACCTACTGTGGTTATGATTTTTACTCAAATTCTCTATTATCTGTTGTCTAATCTATTTAGGCTTAGTTCTATTAAAAGAAGACATTGCATATACCAGAACCTTCTAAATTCCTGTATCCATGGTTTTTTTTTTTTAATTCCAGTATAAATATTAGTTTTTTGTGAAAACATATCCAACTAATTTGCATGTTTGATCACAAAAATAAATGAAAACATACTAATACAACTAAGTTACAAATTGCAACCAAAGAACATATGTAAGATCTGTACCTAATGCCTAGATTATATGCTTAGTTTATATGTATTGGAGACATACCTGGAAATTGAATTTCTTTTTAGAGTGTGTTACTGTTGAGTACATATATGCTGAGTTTTAAATGTTTTTGCCCCACTGAATGGTTTAAGATATACCTGTAATGATAAACATATTAATCCAGCTAATATTCACTTTTAGAAGCTATACTTGAGCTGTACTACACGGATGGATTATGCGTTTGAGATCAAAATTTTTTTATTAATAATAATAGTCTCATCAATAATGTTGAAATGAGAAGATTATGCAATTGCAGTGAAGTTTAGAGTTAAATAAATTGTTAAGCCAAATTGCCACTATTGTTCAAAAAGGAATTCAGTTTGATTGCAAAAATTGGAATCAAGTGCTAAAGATGACTGAAACAAATCAAATACATCAGAGTATAAGAGTTGGAAACTAATAAATCAAAGTTGCCATCAGAAACTTAACAAACTGTCCGACTGCATTCTACTGCAAAACTGTTAGTTCATTTTCAACACTGATCTAAAGTTAAACAAACATGCATCACAAAATATGCAATGAAATGACCAAAAAATAGTAAACAGAAAGAAAAAAGAAAAAAAAAAAAAAGAAGCAATGTACTTATCTGTTAGGTTTTCTTCTAGGGTTTGGTACTAATATCGCGAATGAAATTTGCGAATTTAGTGTAGAATGTTGGAGAGTGTCGGAGAGTGATGTTGATGATGTTGAAATAAGTAAATTACTTATCTCTAACACGCGATAAACATATTTAGAGCCTTCTAGAACAAAAAAAAATGGGTAAACAATCTGTGATTAGAGGTTGGATTTTAGAGTTTCGGACAAAGATCCTGATAACGGGATTATAGGGTGAGAGGGAGGAGAAGAATGCTAACCGTCGTCGATGATTACAGATTGGAGTGTACAGATTCGGACAGATCTCTTCAAGGCTGGAGTACAGAGAGAAGGGAATAAGGTGAACGGTCTGACGACTACGGCTTTTATACTCCTAATATTTGGGTCGGGTCGCAGCTTTTCATTTGGGTCAGGCTATTGGGTCGCGATTTTGGGCCTGAATCTGTTGTTGTTTTTTGGGCTTTAATCTAATATATATAAGCCTGATTGTAAATATATATTGTTGGACTGTTTTTTTTTTTTTTTTTTTTTTTTTTACTTACAAATTTAAGTTGTATATTGGTCTAATTAGTTATGTTATGTGGACTATAGTTTAAAATTTACTAAAAATGTATTATTTTATAATATAAATAAATATCATAATAAAATTTTATTATGGCAATTATGTAAATTTAGACTGATACCAAGGTTGGCGTACTCCGTCAGATCCAAGACTACCGTTTAAATTTCAAAGGAAGTAGTTTCCAGTTATGCTATCATGTTGGTTTGTTACTTATGAAATATGTTTTGAACCATGGTCAATTGTATGTAGCAGTTTTTAGGGTTAGTAATCCTAATGGTCAAGTCTTAATTTGTGGTGAATCTGGACGTCTTCTGAACACTACTCAAAATGTAGTTTACAAATAAATTTTTAATAATGTGCAATTATTTTTATTTAGGGAAGGTGGATCAATTATATTTTATCAATTTACTATATCTTTAATTTTATCGGTAATATTTCTTGAATTTATCAAAATGTTATATCTTGAGCCCTAATAATAAGACCGTGCATCAAACGGGAAAACGATGTTAAATTACAACTTGAAGATATCCTTTCTGAAAGGATGTTAAGTTTAAATAACATAGTTATTCTTTGTCATTGTTCCAAAGCTTGCCTCTTCGTTTTTCTATAACAGTCTTGATTTTGATTCAATTCTACCACTATATAAAGAGGTCGAACGACTTGCAGAAGTACAATCTGAGACTCTGAGAATAAGTAATACTCTGAACCAAAAATATGCCTTCTCCTATGTATCTGTTGAGGAGATCAGACCACTCACTCCACTGCACACCAAAAGAGCAATAAGGTTAGATTACCATAAGTTAGAGGGATCATGGCCAATTATGTGTAGCAGTTTCTAGGATGAGTAATCCTGATCGTCTTAAAGTCAACAATACTCAAAATGTAGTTTACAAAGAAATCTCTAATAATAATGTGTAATTGTTTTATTTATGGAACGCCAATAAATTATATTTTGTCTATTTATTACAACTAAAACCTTATTGGTCCTATAATTTCAATATAACAATCTTTTATATATCACACTATAATATCATGGCCGTGCATCGCACGGGGGCAACTACTAGTTGAACTAATCTTGGTAAGGCATGGGGCAAAAGGTGAGCCTTCGGTGAGGTTGAGAGTGAACCCCTAATCCCTAGAAAAAGGCATGATGGGTAGTCATGGAAGAGAAATGAAAAAAAGGTCAAGGGCAAAATAATGGACATCCCTATGAGGAAAGAAACAAGGAGAGCCCTCTTGGTAGGATTTGGGGCACCCATGACACCGTCTTCGAAAAAGCGTAGAGCTCTATGTGAAGTCGGGTCGCCCCAATGATGTTATCTTAGGAGAAAAGAAAATAAGAGAGGAGGTGAGCCACCCTGCTAGGATTCGGGCACCCATTGCACCGCCTTCGAAAAAGCATGGAGCTCCACGTGAATTCGGGTTGCCCGATGACGTTATCCTAGGGGGTTGAAAAGAAAAGAGAGCCGCCTAAGCCATTGGTGGGGAGAGGCCCATGTCGTACCTCCACCTTACTTTTATGTTGGGCTTTGGCGTATTGGGAGGATGCTTGGTTGTGGTGCGCGCATCGGTCCCACTAGTGAGCTCGGCTTGAAGGCCCTTGAAAAATAAGAAGCGAATCCAAATTGAATGCATGCTTGACAAATTTATGTGGAGAGTCTGTTCCCTTGAGCTTAAATATATCCAATTGATAGGGTTTTTGTTTCTTTTGAATATTCCTTGAGTTGCAAAGTATGGCACATGGTTAACACACTTATTTGATGATATGAGGGATTTCTCCCCCTTCATTTTCTTGCACATTCTTCTTGATTGACCATTTGATTAGTTGAGTTTCCTTGAAGTATCTTTGGCACTTATTTGTTCTTGAATTCATTGATAACTTGCTTGAGGATAAGCAAGAATAAAGTGTGGAAACTTGTGATAAGTGCCAAAGATGCATGGTTTTAAGAGTCATTTAGGGGTTGTGTTGTGCTTATTTGGAGTCATTTAGGGGTCATTTACTTCATTTCTCTGTTTTTTCCATTTACAGTTTTCCATTTCTCCAGTTTTTCAATTTTCCTTCTCCATTCGTCCAAGTTTCTAATTTTCATTCTACATCCCTCCAATTTTCTAATTTTCATTCTCCATCCCTCCAATTTTTTAATTCTCTCTCTCTCTCTCTCTCTCTCTCTCTCTCTCTCTCTCTATATATATATATATATATATATATATATATATATATATATATATATATATATATATATATATATATATATATCAGATTATCTAAATAATATGATTTTTTCAAAAATAATTTTCTAATTCATTTCATCACATAAAAAGTTCAATACTCTAATACTAAATGTAAAAAAGGTAACAAAATTGGAGAAAAACATATTACTAACTAATTTACAATTATTTCAATCATTTTAGTATATAGTTTGATTACACCACAAAATATCCAAAACGTCATTAAATACAATCATTCATATAGCATTTGCACAATAATAATAATAATAATAATAATAATAATAATAATATTATTATTATTATTATTATTATGTGGGCATGTTAATAATAATAATAAATAATAATAATAATAATAATAATAATAATAATAATAACAACAACAACAACAACAACAACAACAACAACAACAACAACAACAACAATAATAATAATAATAATAATAATAATAATAATAATAATAATAATAATAATAATAATAATAGACTGTGCGCATTATTATAATAATAAATCTATGCGCAGGGAAAAGGATAATAATAAATTGTGCGTGGGAAAAGGGAAAAAGTTGTGGAATAGCAAAATAACGTGTATTGTAGGAATTTATCAGGTGACCTCTCAACATTCTTTACTGTTCACACATGTTATCTTCAATCCTCCATTTGGAGAAGTTTGAATTGGATTACTCCAAAAACAAACATAAAGTTGGAGAATGGAGAGAAGTGAGCCAATTGGAGAGAATTTTAGTAAACAAGTTTTTCATTTTCCATTCTTCCCCTTATCCAATTCTCCATTTTTTTCAGAAAATTCTCCCTTTTTCCATTTTGGTAAACAGTCCCTTAGTGTTTTGAAGTTTTTGAGCTTAAAGGAGGGCATATGAGCATGAACTGAAGCAACCAAGGAAGACTGCAAAGTGGAGTGTTTCATCAGAGCCTGGCCACAATCGTGACCCCGCTCGTGACAATGAACTAGAAGCTGTCATGAGGGGATCCACAACCGTGACTAGAAACTATAAGATGTCACGAGAAGATCGACGCTCATGACTAGGCAGGATCGCGTAATAAGTACCCGAGTCACGAGCGTGGCTCGTTCGTGACTGGGGATATGGGCGCGAAATGTGAAGGTACCCAGGAGGAAAGGCTATATAAAGGCTAGATTTGGGGACATCAATTAGAACTCACTTAGGCATTAGTTTAGACACACTTTCTCTCTCTAGACTAAGCTCTCAACTCTCTCCATTAGAGAAGGAAGATCTTCAAGGATTCAATAGGAATTGACAACTCTTCTTCAACCTAGTGGCTCTCTTCTTGCTTGATTGGATGTATCTTGTGGATTGACTTGTAATTGAAATTGAATTAGGTATTCTCCTACATTTTCTCTCTTCAATTTCATCATCCATTTCCATTGCTTATTTCAATTGTTGATTGCAATTTAATCTAGCAATTCTTGGCTAGAATCTCTATATGAATTGGATATTTCTTGTGATTGTTGATGTATTTATTGAGGTGATTGTTGATGTATTGATTGAAGTGTCCATCCTTTGAGAACGATATTCGGGAGAATCTTCATTCTCCACCCCTACTTTCCATCGACGCTTAACTATACCTTGTCATGGCCCCTAGCGCATTCGCCGCCCGGGAAGTGGTGGCCGGAGAACTAGAGGTGACCCCTTGGCAACCAGAGGAAGAAGCAGGGTCTTGAGAGGACGACATTGAGTAAAAAAGGGGATAAATGAGAAGGCTAACCTTGAAATAAGTAGAGGGAAGGAAGCCTGAGACGAACAGAACTGACTCGAAAAGGTTAGGGAGGCCGAAGAAAGGAATTTGGTCGCCGGAAAAGAAAGATGAAGGAAGGAGGTCGCGGGGAATCTTGGAGAGAGGTGGAGAAAAAGAGTGAAAGGAAAAAGGGGCGAATCGGCTGGGCTATTTATAAGGATAGCCAGCTGCCTGCATAGTGACGCGTGTCCTTCATTGGACGACTGGGGGAGGAGGCGTAACGTTTGACAAGACAATTACGAAAGGCCGCACCTCGAGACTATGACTGGCGGAGATCTGGGAGAGACGCCATAATTACGCCTCAGTAACCGTACCATTTGCGGAATGAGTCAGGAGGAGAGCAGAGCCAGTCAGGACTTTACTGGTCAAGACTTAAGCTCCCCACAACAAGGACTAACAAACAGCTGGCCAGGACTCGAGTTTTACACTTGGAAGATTTTTCTACTTTTCTAAGTCGTCACTTGGCTAGACCTCAGAAATGTGAGGGACTGGTGATAGATATCCCCCAAGTGGGCACTCAGCTAGACAATAGGCTAGCAGTCAGACCCGAGTGCCTAGAACACTTAGCAGTTAGGAGAGAGGAGTTTTATGTGGCCGTGACGATTGCACAATGCGCAGGCGAGTTCCTCTAGTTGGCTTGGTTAGGTGGCCAGGCTGGGCAGTCGGTGTGTCTCCAATCGGGTTCTTTAGTTGGCTTGGTTTGGCGACCAGGCTGACTTGTTGGCGTGTCCCCGATCGGGTCTCTAGTCGGCCCTAATGGGGGATCAGGCTAGGCAGTAGGTGTGTCCCCGACGGAGTGCGCATTCCAGAGGCGGTTAAGGACGGATTTCATGGAGATTCTTTCCTTGTGCACCAAGTAACTTCCTTTTTTTTACATTAGGAAGGTATTCTCGTAGTTTTGGTAGCTTATTAAGTTTATTTTTTGTTATTTTCCCCCTTCTTGCCATCTTTAGGGCTTGACTCCTTGTATAAATAGCCCATTGGGGTCACACTGTAATGGATCCTAAGACACTTAATGTTACTTTGTTACGCTTCTTTCCCATATTCTCTTTCTCTTGTTTTAAGTATTTTATGGTAGTGTTGGCCCGCCGACTAGCTACCCTACAGCCGTAAAACCAACAGTGGCAAGTCATCACTAAGAAGCCAAAGCAAATCTGGATGGTTTACACTACAGTTGTGTAGGCCTCCGAAACACCAAGATATGTTCTCAAGCCACAACAGGAGTGGACGAACGAGGACAGAAAAAGAAACAATTTGGATAATATTGCAAAGAACATATTATTCAAGTCAGTCAATAAAACGATACTTCCAAGGATTAGGGAATGTGCATCAGCGAGCAAAATCTAGGAAGTTCTTATCCAAATAAGTGAATGAGATGAACAAGAGAAGGACAACAAGATAACCATGGTACATTGATAGATATGGATCGCAATTTGCCCCGTCCTTAACAAGGACAAGGATAGATAAAATTTTCGAAGAATAGAGACAGGGATGGGGACTGTGTGTATTTCCCCATCGGGGACTGGGATACCCCTCCTCGCCCCACCCCGTCCCTGAATTATTATTATTATTATTATTATTATTATTATTATTATTATTATTATTATTATTATTATTATATATATATATATATATATATATATATACAGTCAAGTATTTTAATTTTTGAAGTTAAGACTTTAGGTTTTAAATTTTTTAATTAAAAATTATATTAATTTAACAATTTGACTAGGAGTTAACCAGGGATGGGGAATTCCCGTCCCCGCCTAATTTCTCGTGGAGACGATGATGAGGACTATTTTCAATTTCCCGTCGGGGATGAGGACAGGGATAGGGTCATGGCGATGTTGACGGGGAGTATATTTCCCGCCCCCGTCCTTCTACATTGCCATCCCTAATGATAGCGGATGTTCGAGGCATATGATCGACGACAAGTCAAATCTAGTCAACTTCTGAACAGTCAATGGTCAAAAGGTTGTTTTTTGTGGGAATGAAGCAAATGGTCAAGCCAAGGGATTAGGAGAAGTCACTAAAAATGGATTGAGTATAAATGACATGTCTTATGTAGAAGGATTGAAGTTTAATCTACTAAGCACTAATAGAATGAAACCGTAAAGTTACATAGTTGAATTTTTGAAGAGTAATTGCTTTGTGATCAACGAAGAGACAATGGAAATTGTTCTTTTAGCAAGGAGGAGAAATATCATGTATGTTGTGGACTAGAATTTAGTAAAATCAAACGTTTGTTTGGTAGCAAAAGGAAAGTCATATTTAAGTTGAGAGTGGCACAACAAACTCAACCATCTCAATTTCAAAGTAATAGATCAGATAGAAAGCAACTAATAGAAGGTTTATCAAACATGACTTTCAACAAAGATAAGATTTGTGAAGCCTGTAAAAAGGGGAAGCAAATTAAATCTTCGTTTAAGTCTAAATCCGTGGAATCATCTATTAGACCTTTGAGTCTACTCCACATGGATTTGTTTGGACTAGTTGATCCGGTAAGTTTAAGTATGAGGAAATATACTTTTGTGGTAGTAGATGACTACACTAGGTATACATGGACTCTATTTCTCAAGAAGAAGAATGAAACCTAAAGTTACTTCTCGAAGTGTTGAAGCAACTTCAGAATGAGAAAGGTTCATCTATTGTCAAGATCAGGTCAGATCAGGAAAGCGAGTTCGTGAATCAAGTCATTAAGAATTTTTGTGGTTAGAATCGTATTCTTCATCAACTATCCGTAGTAAGGACACCTCAATAGAATGGAATCGCTGAAAGAACAAATCGCACACTCAAGAAAGCCGCAAGGTCAATGATTTCACTTTCCAAATTGCCGATTTTGGGCTAAAGTTGTTAACACAACATGCTACACCCAAAATAGATCCATAATTCACAAAGTTCATGGGAAGATAATTGAAATCATAACCAATTGTATGGAAGATAAATGAACACACATACAAAGAGAGAAAATAGGACCTTGATGAAATCCTACTTGGAGGAAGTGTTACGAGTGAAGAACGATGACTTGAGTTATTGAGCTTTGAAGCTTTAGATTGAAAACCAATTGTAACCGTTGATTGTACTTCCTGTTCATTGTCGCCATCCATAAATTTTTCTCTATTTTCGTTCTTCTTGCTAGGTCTTGAAGCCTTCATCTCTCCCTCCCTCTCCTCTTCTTCCTTTGAATGAATGACTCAATGGCTATTACTTCTTTATATATCAAAAACCAATGAAGATTTAGACGTGAGAGGCTGGCGGAAGAGAATTAGGTTGAGAAGAGTGAGTTGGGAGAAGAAACTAGAAAAAAAGAATTTTTATAGAGCGGCTAACAACGGAAGAATAAGGGTGTCTAATAGCCACAAAAATTAATTAAAAAATCGTGATAAACCATCAGCATTTGCCACTAACATTTCACAAGTGATGTTTCAGGGCAAAAATAGTAGTGGTTGTTGCAACAACCACTAAATAAATATTTAGTGGCGGTTACTGCTGCTAAATGTTTGTTGCTGAATATCCAACTTTTTGTAGTGTGCCATCAAACCAAATTATTTTCTCTCATTTACCCCCTTCTTATTCATTACCGAGAAAAAAGAAAATATCAATCACACAAGAAACTTTTTTAAAAAAATATTTATTCATGTAGGAATAATTTAGAAACTTGAATTACAGTGATTGAACTTGAATGTAAAAGTTTGAGTTACAAGATGAAAACCAACTCACTTGTAAAGACAAAGAAACAAGATTTTATGGGAGAAGAAAAGAAAAAGGATTTTATATAGCCAAGCTAAATTATAATAGAATCATCTAGAAAACTCCTCTAACAAACTCTTATATCAGCTCAACATATACATACATACATACATACATATATATATATATATATATATATATATATATATATATATATCCCGATTTGCACATCGTATGAAGACACTTGGTATTGGTATAGGGAGCCGAATAGTACTTACTCGGTTAAGAGTGCTTATAGATGCATTGTTGGGGAAATTACGAATTCTTCGGCTTTTACGAAGTGGTCTGCATTGTGGAAAATAAAGGTCCCCTCGAGATGGAAACTTTTTTTATGGAGAGCAATTTACAATATTCTACCGACTACGACTTCCCTTATTGTAAAGAGGGTCGAAATAAGCCCAACCTGTTCCATGTGTGCTTTGATGCCCGAGGATGTTATGCACTCGCTCATTGAGTGTGAATATGCAATCCTTGTGTGGAATGAATCCCATCTCCCTGTTTCTTGTGTGCATGGGGCTTCGTTTTCAGAATGGTTTCCAAATGCTATGTGTGTATTAACACAGGATGTTCTTGTACACATGATTGCAGTGCTGTATCAAATTTGGAATGCCCAAAATTCGGCGGTGTGGGACATGTGTATGTGGCCACCGAGGGGAACGTGGAGAATAACCATGGCGACTGTGACCGCCTGGAAATCGACCGAGAATACCATAGTGTCGACGAGGGTGCAGAACCAACCCGTGCAGACAACAGGTGGGCTTCAGTGCTGTTTCAATGCAGCCTACTGCCCAGAGACGGGTGCAGCGGCGTACGGGGCAACCCTATTAACAGAAGATGGTGGCTTTGTGGCGGCGGTGTGTGGGAAGCTTCAATATTGCGAGAACGCGTTTATAGCTGAGGCATTAGCTTGCAAAGAAATTTTGTCCTGGCTTAAGGGGAGAGAGGTCACAAGTGTTACTATTTTTGCGGATTGCTCGGTCCTACAGAGTTATTTGCGAATCATGTCTGCTTCTCCCAGAGCCTATGTTGGTGTTGTGATTGATTACCGCAAAGCTACTATGGCTTCCTTTACTTATTGCATTATACTTTCAATTTCTAGACGTTTAAATATTGTTGCTCACTCTTTAGCTTCGTACGCCTCGTCACAGGCAAATACTTTTGTTTGGGAATCTGTCCCGCTAGACTTTATTATGATGTACCTGCAGTAATAATATTGCTTCGTTGATTGCTTTCAAATATATATACATATATACATATATATATATATATATATATATATATATATATATATATATATATATATATATATATATATATATAGGGAAGGGATCAGGTGCATTTGTGGCTTCCCATGCGGTTGTGCGGTGGATTAATGTGCGTGAGGTTTATACTTAATGTGCGTGAGTGTTGTTCTTAATGTGCCTGAGATTTGTATATAATGTGCGTAATGTTAATATGCGTGAGTTTTGTACTTAATGTGCCTGAGTATTGTGCTTAATATGCGTGAGATTTGTGTTTAATGTGCGTGAGTAGTTCAGAATTACGAGCTCAGAAGGAAGCAGAACAGAAAACTCACGCACATTAACGCCCAAGCTTCTTGTTACTTCTTCCTTCAATTTGGCCCTGGAGTCTGGATTATCAGCTACCTTCAGTGCAGTTGAATGTTTATATAGATGACGCACGCATAGCAAAATTTGCACACCAGCTATGTGTGGATTTCTGTTGTATCATTCCCATAATTCTTAACCACCATAGCCCGCCTCCGCATCATCATCGATCATCAGGGAGGGGGCAATGGCTACTAGGGATGGGGGAGAAGCTGACATCCATATTTCTGCTGCATTTTACACATTCACGCGCATTAATAAGTACAAATCTCAGGCACATTAAGCACAACACTCATGCACATTGGGTACACATCTCACGCACATTAATCAACCGCACGAGAAGCATTCAACCGCACGTGAACCTTTCACTATATATATATATATATATATATATATATATATATATATATATATATATATATATATATATATATATATATATATATATGTATATATATATATATATGTGTATATATATATACATATATATATATATATATATATATATATATATATATATGTATATATATATACACATATATATATATATACACATATATATATATATATATATATATATATATATATATATATATATATATATATATATATATATATATTGGAATGTTTAGATATAAGTAAATAATATAGATATATATTACTCAAAGATGAAATGCTTATATGGTTAAGTATGTATGTGTTGTCAAATTTCTCTCTATTTGATTTTTTGTTTTTTCCAAAATATCACATTTATTTTAATCTTTCGCCTATATGGCTATTAACGAACCGAACATAAACGAACGGAGGCTGTTCGTGTTCGTTTGTTAAGGTTTTTGGAGTGTTTGTGTTTGTTTTCGTTTGTTAAGGTTTTTGAAAATCATGTTCGTTTTCATTTGTTAAACGTTCGTTAGTGTTTGTTAACGTTCGCAAACACGTTCATGAACGTGTTCGTTAACATTAACAAACACGTTCATGAACGTGTTCGTTAACATTAACAAACACGTTCACGAACATGTTTGTTAACATTAACGAACACGTTCACGAACATGTTTGTTCACGTTCGTGAATACTTAGTAACCAAACATATTAACATGTTTATGATCACAATTCGTTCGTGAATAAGAAATAATATATGTTCATAAAAAATAACCAAACAAGTAACACAACTACAAAGTGAATACAAACAAATATTAAACGAACACAAACGAGCTTGTTCACGAACATTATTATACGAACACTAAACGAGCTTGTTCGTGAACATTATTAAACGAACACAAACGAGCTTGTTCACGATCTCTTAGCAAACGAGCTTACAACTGTTCAGATTCTGTTCGTTTATAAATCGAGCTCTAAATTTTATTTGTTAATGTTCGTTTACCTTAATAAACGAACATAAACGAACACTTACCGAAAGCTCTGTTCGCTAACATGGCGAATCGCCCCCACTAAATGAAATTTCTGACTTCACCCCTACCAACAAACCAAAATATTTTTGTTGTTTATACCCTGCATTAAATATTGTAAACATAATTAATATAAGCTATCATATTACCAAATGATAACAAAAAAAAAAAAAAAAAAACAAAAAAAAAAACACCAATTCATATACATATTGTTGTTGTTGTTGTTGTCATTATTGTTATTATTATTTTGCAAAGTGAGTTATACACTTATACGTCAATGTGTGATGAATGTACAATTATTTAATCTTTACATAAGGTAATTTAGAGATATAGTCTATAAGTCTATGAGTTGTAAACAAACATTATGATTCTGTTTGGTAACATAATTAGAGTCAATTTTAGTTTATTTGATCACTATTAGTTGTTTGACTTGGATAAATAGTAAATATAAATGTTTGATTAATTAGTTTTTTTATAACAACTTATTTCTCTAAAACCATAAATTTCAAAAAAAAAAACTACTCTAAGTGACTTTTTCGATCAGCTTTTTGAGAAAATAATTTTGCTTGTAATAAGCTATTAGTTAATTTACTAAACATCTTTTTACAATCAACTAATGTTATCAACTAATCAAACCCACTAATTCAATCATTTAAGAGTTATTTACCAAACACCCCTATATATATTCTTTTTTTGTTTTTTTTTTTTTGATTATAAGAACTCGGTGTTGGAAAAATAGCATTAAAATGGCACTTTAAGTGGCTATTTTGTGGTACAATTATCAGTGAGGTCCACTTTGGGTCGGGTCAAAGTGGATTCGGATTCTTCGTAGTGAGACGAAGAGATTGATGTATTGTACGCTCAAAACGGATAATGGGTGAATGAGATATCGATCCTCAAAGTAGACCCATTGAGTTGGAAAATGGAGGGAAAAATTGAGCTTTTGTCCCACATTGGTTTGGGAAGAGGATTTGCCCCACTATTTATTCAAGAGTCTTTTAGTGACTTACTGAATGTATAGCATAGAGGCTCTCTCTCGCGCGCAGGGGGGTGGTGCAAATCAAATCCCAAACTGAGATCGAAAAGGCTTGGTTCAAGTCCAAGCTCGTGTGCGCCGGCACTTGCGGGCACGAATGTTGTCCGAAAATTGGCTGGCCTTGCAAACATAAGTTATGCCAACTTTCGGTATCATTTTTCCAAAGTCAGGGACAACACTTGTGAGATTAAATTCATCCGTTACGGAATTAATTGTATATTAACTCCAATTTTGAATTCTGAATTTAATCTCCAAGTAGTGGGCTGTTGTTTCAGAGGTTACAAAGATTGGCTTTATACCAATATTGAATGCCTTAATGATGATATCACTCCATCATCCCTATATAAGAAGGAAGTAGGGCAGCAGATTTTCAGACAAGCACAACAAAAACAATAAGCATACACACTTGCACAGTTTTAGCTACAAAATACTCTGCTCCTACTCCTTTCTTTGCCTAACTGTGTTCAAGGCTTTGCTCTAGTTCGCCGGGTTCGTTCGTTTGGGTGCTCAAACGTCGAACCGTAGCACGTTTTATCTTGGGAAACCTAGGCCACAACGCTCCTAGCACTTTTGGGAGGTGGCAAATAAGGTTTTAAGGAAAACTGAGTGTCTCGCTTGACTCGTGCTAAAAACCCTATACCCAAACACGAGCCATCTTTTTCTTCTTTCGGTTTGAATTATGCTTCTAAGCAAAAATCCTCTCTCTATATTTGTTTTAGTCGTTGGATTGGAATTATAATCAGAGGGTTATAAATTCCAATTTTTGGTTGATATATATTTATATATCTTTTTCGTTGATATATATGTATGTATAACATTTGGGTCTGTTTTATATATATTTGTGTGTGTGTGTGTGTGTGTGTGTGTATATATATATATATATATATATATATATATATATATATATATATATATATATATATATATATATATATATATATATTCAATAATATTTTATATATTTTTGTGTGTATATATAAATATTATTTTTGGGATATTAAATCGACTTTTGGTTCATTATCACCAACAATCTTAAAACCTTATTTATTTTGGTAATGAACAAGTCAATGGATTCCAAGAGTATTGGAGCCGTGAATGTTGCTTGTGGTGCACATTCAAATGGTCGGAACGGCAACAATGTTGCACATTCCGTGATGCCGGTTGACGGCAGCAACGTTGGAAATGATTTTTCTATAGGAGTTGCAAAAACATACGATGGTGCTCCGAAGAACTTCGGTTCACTAACCAGTAGACCTGTGGCTGGTGGCACACATTTGGTACCTATTGTGTTGCCTAGTGGATTGGCTAAAAGCCACGAAGGATCCTGTGATGGTGTAATCACAACATGGTCTGAGAACTATTGTAGTGTGACCAATGTCTTTAACGATAATCAAAGGAAAGGCAAACGAAAGTTTAGACCTGAAGATAATTATGAGGAAGAAGTGAGCAGCCACTATGAAGCGAACCGTCATCCTGGTGAGAAGGTGGCGGATAACTTCGCTTGGGTTAAAGAATGTGGATGGTTGGACGAGTGAGGTCACAACCGAGGTTTCTTTAACAGGTACCCCCGATGTGCACTATGGACCACCCTTCGTGGAGTGGACGGTTGAAAAATGGAACAAGGCACACGGGTTTGAAGGATTACTACGAGATAGGAATAATGGAAATTAGTTTCCAATGTATTTTCCTATTTATTTATTTGTGGAATAAATATTGTAGTATCCTTGTAATATTTTTATTTGAATAAAAATATAATTGTTCCATTGAGTTATTGAATCATAGTACGTACGATTTATTTTATGAAATAATGTTAAATGTATGAAATGATTCAATATGAATGCCTAGTGCATCAAGTAGATTATGTGGAAAATGCTAAAATGGCTTAACAGCCGGAACGAAATGTAACAAGCGTGTTACAGGTTTGAAATCTCGTAAGGACCTCGGTTCTAGTTCATGTTGAACGATATAGATTTCAAAGTAGAATCAATTTGTCGAAAAATTGGGATAGCTATATAATCGTGAGCGTCACAACTCAATTGTTGAATATTTTAAATAATATTCTGAATATGATTATATAATCTTGGTTCAACTAGTCGGGAAAGTTGGTTGATTTGTTCTTGTTAATTGTGTTAAAATTAACTTGATCAAAAATTCCAAATTACAATAGTATGAAATTTATTTGAGATAAAAAATGATTTGTTGGATAGTGCTTTCGTAGCACTAACGGAGAGTGCAAGATAAAATTAGCACTGTATTGCTAATTAACTTAGCACTAGTTAATTGCTATTTAAAAGCACTAATACTAGTGTTTAATGGCACGAAATGATAGTGCTTGATAGCACTAACGAAAGGATGCTTGGCTAATTTTTTTAATCAGCTAATAAGCATTGAAATTATAAATTAAGCAATGAAAAGTTGCTATGGGTTTAAAATTTAAAGCAATAGAATATTGCTTTGGAATCGGTCCGTTAGTTTGGCAGCAATGATTCGTGCTTGGTATAGCATGATTCATGCTTCATTCCTAAGCACTGATTCGTGCTTCAATTTCGGAAGTATTGGTTCGTGGTTTTGGTTTCGGTCAAATTCCGAATGGATTCGTAAGTGTTGATCTGTACGCACCTACGAGATGTGCTAACGTGTAGCACAGGTTTATTCTTTATAAGAATAAAAGAGAAAATCAAATTAATTGTGGATTAATGTGGTTACGAACGATCGATGTAGTGAATATTAAACACCTATTGGTGATTTATGCGCAAGCGTTGGTATCGTACTCGAGCGTACGGTACGGTAGGCACCTCAACCAAACGTTGTTGCTGAACATAAATATCAAGACGTTGATAAGTTCAGGTCTACCTGAAGGTATGTGGGGTGAGACAATACTTTGGACAAGTAAGTACCTTTTAAATAAGGTTACCCGCATGAAATTTTTACGAATTGTGGGTACGTAGGAAGTTTTCCTAGTAATGCCTCAAATGTGGGGTTGTCTTGCCAAAGGTGTGTATTAGTTCTTAGTACATGAGTCCTATAGTTTGAATGTACATAAGAACACGATGAATTGAATCAAGAAATCAATCACTCTTTAGAAGATGTATTTCTGTGAAGGTTCAGTATAGGACCTAGCACGTTGAAATGAACTTTCGCCATAGCTATGGTTGAAGGGTATGAAAGAGAACCCGAGCTCAAAGTTAAACGTAGCAAGAGAGCTAGGATTGAAAAATCCTTTGGTCCAGATTTTCTGACGTACATGTTAGAATGTGATGTGCACAGTCTAACTTATTTACTAGAAAATGAATCGATTTTTCTGACATGGTTGTTAGAAAAAGGAGCCTCGAACGTATGTAGAAGTGTTCTACGGATTGACCAACACGAAAGAGGCTACTAAAAGTGAAGTAGATT
Source organism: Ipomoea nil (assembly GCF_001879475.1). NCBI lineage: Eukaryota > Viridiplantae > Streptophyta > Magnoliopsida > Solanales > Convolvulaceae > Ipomoea > Ipomoea nil. Next base: position 3,913,923 of record NW_017616704.1, on the reverse strand, counting down.
TTGTCTTACAGAATTATATTTGGAACTGGTCGTTCTTCCTCCGGGTTGTAAAACCTTTGGATCCTAACAGATCACGTGTCGGAAGATAAAACCGGTTGGTTATATTGAAGTAAAAATGGTCGGGCCTGTAATTGTAGATTACATGTGACGCGAGTGCCACGATTACTTCAATATATATATTCTCTTGTGATGAGAATGAGATCTATTATAATGATACTTGCCAAAGCCGTTTAACGAGACTTGGAAGTTCATCAAATAGATGTGTAAAACCGCTTTCTTAATAGACATGGAACAACCTAGGGATTTTGAGGTTCCGCACTATAGAAAGAAAGTGCATAATTGGTGAGATCATTGTATGGTTCGAAACAATTGCCCTAGTATTTGGCATGAAGATTTTATCATAAAATGATGACTAACGAGTTTAGTATAAATAAAAGTGACAAGTGGGTCTACATAATGTATACGATAGACGGTGATATCACTATTTGTTTATACACGATGAACTCATCGTGGGTAGTAATGATCAATTCTACCAGGAACATGTTAAATTTGATATTTGACATGAAGGGCATGAGTTTGGTAGATTTAATCCTCGGGATTAGAATCGTGAGAAGACCGTATGGTCTCGTGGTAAGCCAATCTCATTGTGTTGATTGAATCCTTGTAAAGGATGATAATCAAGTGGCTTGGATACCGTTAGATACTAACGTACAACTAGCCAATAATCACGAAGATTGTACTTCTCATGGAGAATACATTCATATTATTGGTGGTTTAATTGTATCAAATGGGTTGTACTAGGCCGGATATTGCCTTTGCGGTTAACAAACTTGGTAGACATACGAGTAACCCTAGTGTTACGCACTAGAAGGCAATAGTGAGAGTTATGAGATACTTAAGATATGCTCGTGACTTTGGACTGTACTACGTGTGATATCTAGCTGTATTTGGAAAGTATAGCACTTAACGGGATATCAAAGGACGCTAAGTCCATAAAAGGCTACGTGTTTACGTAGTCCAGTGCAATTGGTTTTATGGAAATTCTCAAAACGATTTGTGATAACTAAAATCCATGACGGGATCTAAGCTGAGAGCCTTAGACTCGTTTCACGAACGAGTAGGCCGAATGGCTATGCCATTTTTCGGGAATGTTCCTAGAGGTAAACTCGTACTTCTAATTTTGTGTGCGTTGCGATAGTCAAGCCAAAATTTGTTAGGTACAGAGTTAGATGTGGAATGGTAAGTCTAGACTTATAAGTCATAGACATAATACCATTAAACAATTTCTCACAACAGGGGTAATCTCTATTGACTATGTGATGTCAAAAGATAACGTAGCGGCCGCTAACTCGCTAACCCGAGGGTAAGCAAATGGCTGTGGAGAAGTTGGAACGAGGAATGGGTCTAAAGCCCTTGGACTAAAAGTTCTATAGTGGATACCAAACCTAGCTGGCACCTAGGTTCAATGGGACAACTAAATTATGGAACGGAGCGTGTCACTGTGGGGGTCTCGGACTCCCTACCACTCCTCGTTAGAAACAGTGACTCCCGCACGAGGCTAGCACGTTGATGCTTTAATGATTCGAATGTCGGTTGACATGTGTGAGTATACGGGATACTCGAGAAAGAATCACCTATGTAAGAGAGAAGTGAGGGTCGCTTCAAAGGAGAATTTATGGGCACAATTCTTTAGAAACTCTTGCAGAACCAGGAACGGCGACCCACAACCAAAACGAGCACACTCATGAGAACAGAGCATGGTTGGGAGGTTCCTGTGTGAGATATGTCATCGTCTACACAAACGGCAGTCGGTTCAAAGACATCGCGTTCTACCGTACAACCAGTAGAGTAAACATGTCTTCACAAGGGAAGGTTCAAAGGGTATAGTGATCCCTACATATCCTATGCAGGGATCGAATGTTGAACACAGTTTTTTCCGATTTCAAAATACCCTAAAAATCAATTTTTCATTCATGTGAGGATTGTTGGAAAAATAGCATTAAAATAGCACTTTAAGTGGCTATTTTGTGGTACAATTATCAGTGAGGTCCACTTTGGGTCGGGTCAAAGTGGATTCGGATTCTTCGTAGTGAGACGAAGAGATTGATATATTGTACGCTCAAAATGGATAATGGGTGAATGAGATATCGATCCTCAAAGTAGACCCATTGAGTTGGAAAATGGAGGAAAAAATTGAGCTTTTGTCCCACATTGGTTTGGGAAGAGGATTTGCCCCACTATTTATTCAAGAGTCTTTTAGTGACTTACTGAATGTATAGCATAGAGGCTCTCTCTCGCGCGCAGGGGGTGGTGCAAATCAAATCCCAAATTGAGATCGAAAAGGCTTGCTTTGAGCCTAAGCTCGTGTGCCCCAGGATTTTTTAGGGGTTAGCAAACGGTCGGTCGGTAAGTCTAAATTCAATAAGCACACTGCAGTTACATACTATTTTGTTTACAGCAGTGGACTCGTGAGGGCGGTGAGGCAGTTGGCGTCCCTGACTCGTGACTTCGTGAGGCGTAGCCGTAGCGTAGCCGTGTAAACTGGAACAATGGAAGTCGTGGTCCTCGTGGAACAGACCAAACAAGCGAATCGTGTGGTCTGTGGAATAGTGGAAGAGTGGAATAGTGTAGACCTGTGGTCTTTAGTCTGTGAAACTTGTGGAAGAGTAGAAGTCGTGGTCGTGGTTTGTAGAGACTAGGAAGTGAGAGATTTTGGAGAAGACGAGACTAGGAAGTGAGAGATTCTGGAGAAGACGAGTACGAGAGGCGGAGAGGTCGGAGAGGATTGAAATTGAATCTGAATGTCTGAAATGAGTGAAGGTGAATAGGTGATAAATGATAACTGATAAGGATTTAGGGTTAGGCAAGTTAGGCTTATGGGGCATGGGCTACTAGAGCAACTGGGCTATGGGCCATTGGGCTATAAATATGTAAATTGAAATAGACAAATAGTATAAGTAGATATAATTATATAAATATAATATTATATATATATATATATATATATATATATATATATATATATATATATATATATAATACTATGTCGGTTATCGGTCACCGACCGATAACCGACCCCCTAAACCGAGAAATAATCGAAAAACCGAAAAAAAAAAAAATTTAAATTAATAACCGTAACCGACCGATAACCGATTTTTCGAGCAGTTCAGTTATCGGTTAGCGGTTATCGGGCGGTTAACCGACAATTTGCTCACCCCTACTTGCTTTGAGCCTAAGCTTGTGTGCCCCAGGATTTTCAGACAAGAACAATAAGAATACATACACACTTGCACGGTTTTAGCTCCAAAATAATCTACTCCTACTCCTTTCTTTGCCTAACTGTGTTCAAGGCTTTGCTCTAGTTTGCTGGGTTCAAACGTCGAACCGTAGCACGTTTTATCCTGGGAAACCTAGGCCACAACGCTTCTAGCACTTTTGGGAGGTGGCAAATAAGGTTTTAAGGAAAACTGAGTGTCTTGCTTGACTAGTGCTAAAAACGCTATACCCAAACACGAGCCATCTTTTTCTTCTTTCGGTTTGGATTATGCTTCTAAGCAAAAATCCTCTCTCTATATTTGTTTTAGTCGTTGGATTGGAATTATAATCAGGGGGTTATAAATTCCAATTTTTGGTTGATATATATTTGTATATCTTTTCAGTAGATATATATGTATATATAACCTTTAATTTGTGTCCGATTTATATATATTTGTGTGTATATATATATATTTCGTATATATATCAAATAATATTTTATATATTTTTGTGTGTATATATAAATATTATTTTTAGAATATTTAATTGATTTTTGGTTCATTATCACCAACACTCGGCACCGAGTCAAGCTATATTCTTTTTTACGCCAACATTTTATTATTAAAAAAAAAAAAAAAAAAAAAAAAAAGCATTCAAAAAAGGTGAGCGATACATACTGTTGAAACTCAATGTTGATAGAATCAGCGAGAGCATCCGCAATAAGTCCGAAGGCCTCATCGGACAAAACAATGGTGGTGCCGGACGAAGACGGCGTGGACACCACACCCGGCGCGTAGTCAACGATCTTGATCTGTATAGTTTGGTTCTTGACGCAAGCTCCGGGCGTTATGGAACTTATACACCCCACCAAGTATTGCCTTCCACACGAAGCTCCATTGTCCCATATCCCATCTCCCGCCGCCGCGAACAAATTGCTCGACGGAAACTGTGTCGGATCGCTCCCGAAACACGTCGTTGCTGCATATATATATATATATAAAATTTCGATCTCATCATCCTCATCCCTGATTCAACTTAGTTTGAATGAGTTTTTTATTTTGACAGATTATTGATTCTTCTAAAATTTCAATCTTCAATCATTTGTCATGTTCATTCAAACTGCTCTAAATATTTAAGTTTGCGTGCGTGGTTACAACGATGAGCACGACCACAACAACAGCAATAATAATAGGGGAATTATTGAAGAATGATTACTTACGCGAGTAGGGAGGGCTATAGTGAGCTGCAGTTCCCACATCTGCCTGACAAGCACGAAAATAAAAAGAGTGGAAGAATAAAATTATAAAGAAACAGAGGGTTCTGCTACCTGTATACATTTTCTTTTCAGTAAGCTAAGGCAGCGAAATTTAATGTTCTGAAGCTTTGTTCAATTAGCAATAAGAACGTGCAGTGTACGCTATTTATGATTGTGGATTGTGGAATACTCCCGATTTTTATTTTTTTTCTTCCTCAAAAAGGTTGAATCTCCACGTCTCATTCCGAAAGAGCATTTAAATAGGGTTATAATTCACCGTAGTTCAAACCAAATGTGGGGCTCCCACTTAAAGTATGGGGTAAGGATTCACGCCTAGGATATAGGTCGGTTGATTTAGGGCCGGAATAGGCCAGGAGGGCGGGAGGTATATGCACGCCAAGGATTCAAGGAACTTAACTGGTTATGGGCAAAATATGGTTTAATAATAATACCCTCCCAAATGCTCTGTTGAATCGAGTGTGGGACTCTTAGGATTAAGGTTTTAACCTTTTAGAAGAATGGTTTAATTAGGTTTTAACCTTTTAGAAGAATGGTTTAATAATAATAGTAATAATAATCTACTATACTAATAAGAGTCCAAAAGAGTTAGGCTTATAATGAGTAGAAAAAATGGTGGTCAAATTTTTTAATTAAATGAATGGCTCATATTGATCAAATTTAATTTTTCCTTAAGATTTCTTAATTTATCCTTAATGAATATGATTATCCGTTAACTTTTCCGTTAAATATTATCTTTTCGGTTAACTTCTGTTAGTTCACTATTAACTTACTCATCGATTTCAATAAGAAAGGTCTCAGGTTCGAACCACATCCCAATCAAAGTTGGCATAATTAGTACTCTATTTTACTCTTATTAAATTACTAGTTTTTTTACGCGCTTTGCGCGAATTAGATAATGCCCAATGATTATTTTTAAATAAGTATTTCAAAGTCTATCAACGCAATATTATATCGGAGATGTTCATGCATATGTAAATAAATATTGAATTTGTTTATTTAAATCGGTAATTCAAAATATATAAATGCAAGATAATATTTATTGAATTTTCTAATCGACATTTGGTAGTGGTAGTTTTCCCATACATGTTTATGCATTGTGAGATGTGTGTCGTAGGTTATCATGTAAAATTATTGAACAAAATATTAATATTTATTATATTTGTATAAAATACTTGGTAAATAAATATATATAATGTATTTTGTATTATAACTTTGATATTTAATTACAAGATAATGTAAAAAGAAAACAATGGACAATGCAGTGAATATAATAAATTAATAAATTTGAAGGTAATGAATTTTTGAATTGTAGAAAATAAAGATAATATAACTAATGAAATTATATCTATTTTTAATTTTTTTATAATGAATAATTTTTTTTTTTAAATAAAGGCATTATAGACATCTAATTCTAAATTAATTAAATGCATATGTATTATTTTTTGTTGTAGCTAATACTTTATTTAGTTTAATAAGAATAATAAAGTGGCGTACATACTTTTCATCAACAATAACGCAATCATTGCTTTTTTTTTTTTAATTTACATTCGTTGTTGAGACAAATTGTTTTGAGAGTGTGGCAATGACAATTGTTACAATTCCTGTCAATATAGGATATAATAAATAATTCAAAATATATAGTTACAATAGATATTGTTGTTATAATAATATAGTAAAAATTAACTTACAAATTTCTTTAGAAATTTCATACATTGATAAAATTCTGATGTCTAAACTTGTTCAATTAGAGCCAGCGGGATGTCAGCATTGTCATTCGTTAGAAAATGATCTTACCGTTTTAGAGTCCAGGTGTAACTGTATTTATGATCAACAATTTTGTAGTTAGGTCGTGCAGGCCTGACAATGATGTAAGAACAATTTTGTCCGATAAAAAAATAATAGTATAATATTTGTAAAGTAATGTACAATAATTGTACCATTATAAAATACATACAAAAAAATATTAATACCATAACGACCTAAAGCATACCAATAATGCAAAAGTATAATTGAAATATTAAGTTTTTTTCTGATCTAAATAATCAAAAGAAGATTAATTAAACCAAAAAAAAAAAACAAAAAAACAAAAAACTTAACCTAAATATGTTTTTTTTTAAATGCATAAAAATCAAATGATTTTTAAAGTTATTGATTTATAATCTTTGATGCTTAACTTTGAGTGTTATATATTTAGTCAGACTAATTATTTGAACAAAGTTTATGTTAAATTTTATATTATATATATTTTGAATAAAACATATTCGTAGTATATGTTTAACAATTATGCCAACTCTAATTGTGATGTCGTTCGAAACTAAGACTTTTCTTATAGAAATTAATGTGTAAGTTAAAATAATAAATAGTTAACGGAATATTCCGTTACTAAAGTTGATGCTAACGGAATTTAGGTTATTTAAGGGAAGAAAATAATATAATAGAGGGTAAATAAGGAAAATCAATAAAAAATATTAAAATAAAAATAATATTAACCATTCATTTTAAGAAACAATAGTATAATATGAACCATTCATTTTAAGAAACAATAGGACCGACATTTTTTTTGTTCCAGTTAAGGGCCTAACATTATTGGCTCTTATTAAAATTGTAGAAATAATAATTTAGTAGCTACAACAAAAAATAATACATATACATTTCTAGAATTATGTGTCTACAATGTCTTTATTCAAAAAAAAATTATTCATTATCAATAAATTAAATAAGAGAAATAATTTCATTAGTTATATTATCTTTATTTTTCTCAAATATCAAAATTCTTTACATTCAAATTTATCAATTGATTATATTAACTACATTGTCCCTACAATGTCTTTATTAAAAAAAAATATTCATTATCAATAAATTAATTAAGAGAAATAATTTTATTAGTTATATTGTCTTTATATTTCTCCAATGTACAAATTCTTTACATTCAAATTCATCAATTGATTATATTCACTACATTGTCTATTATCTTTTTTGTGCACTATTTTTTAATTAACTATCAAAGTTAAAATACAAAATAATGCTATATATTTATTTACCAAGTATTTTATTAATACCATGAAAAAATTAAAAAATTATAATTAATAAAGTCAATCATATTAACTACTTGAAGGATTTGTTGACAAAGAGAGTATTCAAATCACACAACAAATTGAAGTGAGAATTACCTCGCAATGTCTTTTTTGGCAATCAGCAGTTAGCGGTTAGCGTTAGCGGATTTGACCAGCGAATTATATCAACGGTTGGTAAAAAGATATTTGAAAAAATTAACCGTTTAGATTAACATGTAAAATGACCTAAGGGTATAATAATAATAATAATAATAATAATAATAATAATAGTAATAATAATAATAATAATAATAATAATAATAAGTGTTTTTAAAAATAAAAAAATATAATTAAGCCAATCATATTAACTACTTGGGCGATTTATTGACAAAAAGAGTATTCAAATCACACAACAAATTGAAGTGTCCTTGTTTGACAATCAACAGTTAGCTCTTCAATATTAGTATATATTTACCCGTATGGGCAGCTCAACTGGTCATAGAGGTGAAACTTTGGAAGAATGACCAGGGATTAAGTTTCACCAGCGGCAGTGTGGGAGCAACCTCTCAAAGTGAGGGGGGTTCCTTGTGCGCAGTGAGCACCGGTCTAGCCTTTGTGGTTTTGCTCTGTCGGGTCGGGGTGTGGGGGGCCCTTAGGGTTGGGGTTCAGCCTTTTGGAAGAATATTAGTACATATTTAATATTTTATGCCCTAATTTTTATTTGCTGTCCCTTATGTCCCGTATTTGATTTCAACCATACCTATACAATTATTTTATTGACAATTATAATCAATCTTGACTATATTATCTTGCATTTGTAAACTTAAAATTGTCTATTTAAATACACAAATTTAACATTCAATTATTTATGCATGAACAATTCCAATATAATCTTACATTGATATACCTTAAAGTACTTATTAAAAAAAAAACATTATACATTATCTCAATCGCGCAATGCGCGTAAAAAACTAGTAATAATAATAAGTACACGTTCCTCTCAAAAATTAATAAGTACACATTTATCAAATGTCAAATCAACTATTTATTTACTCCGTATTTATTATTTTACAAATTTGACCAAAGTTAGTTTCAAACCATTAAAAATGAGCCTTTAATTGAAAAATAGTGAATTGCCTTAGCAAATGGTGAGCACGCCACTATAATGACGAAGACTCTATAAATCAATTAATACTACAAACTTATGAAAATAACTAAATACAATTTGCTAGCTATTAGCTATCAGCTATATGTTACATCTGATTGTTAAACAAGACCTTTATTTAAAACATGGATCAAAACGTAAATGTGATAAATGTCACTTATTTTCATTATTAATAAATACACCAGAATGCTTGTAACTTCAAAATTTTTCATTTATTCGATTTGTTCACCAGAGTAGGCTGAGTGTACCTTCACTAAGTTGATAGAGAAATCGAACATACATATAACCTTTAGATTTGGAGAAAGTCATGATGATAGATGGATATAGTATACTACTTTAAAATTTATTTGGATTTGGATAGCAATGCAACTTTGAATATTAATTGAAGATGATATACGTCATATATATTTTTATTTTTGCTTGTGAACTCTGGAAAACTTAGGGTTTGTTTGGTTCAAACAAGGGAATCCGAATTGAAATGAGAATCAAATACTTGGTAATTGGAATGAGTTTTGGTTGAAATATTTTGCATGTTTGGTAGTAAGGTGGAATTGAAATGATTGCTAATATTGATGCTTGGTTATGTATGATCTCATAATCAGAATAAAGATTTTAAAAATACAAAAATAAAATAAGCAAGACAATTGATCTTAAGAGTGACGATGTGGTGGGTAGGCAATGTAGTAAGGAAGTCGATGAATGGAGGAGAGATGAGTGACAAGGCGATGAAATGAGGAGTGATAAATTAAAGCTTAATTAATAGAAAATTATAGGGGCCGGGTAAACAAATCTTATACCTGTGTTATAAAAAGTTGTCAATCAAATAGCGTGTATAACTTTCATTCTATTTCTTGTCTAATCCCATGAACTAAACACACCCTATATAATATAAATAAATGCCCATCCAATGAAACAAGTAATTTAATTTGGATCGGATTATATCAAAGATGATGTAGATTAGATGTTCTTTGCCCCAAACCCTTTATTGCTGAAAAATGCATATACAACCTCTACCCATACATTGATGGGATGTTTATGTTATACATCAAAATTAATCATGTTTATATTGTCTAGAATCTCAATGTTAACAAAATACCATATATATATATATATATATATATATATATATATATTATAAATTTAACTTTTAAGGTGAATGAAAAAATTTTCTACTTCACTTCTAGAAAAATAGACTTTGGAAAAGTCTTCGAAAGGGGACTTTTAAAAGAGAAAAAAATCACACCTAACGCTGCATGAATAGTTGAATTTTTAAGTTTTTCATTACTCTAACACAAACACATAATCTTTTTATTGAATAATCATTAATCTTTTAAAGTGTATTTCATTAACTTAAACTATAAATTTATATATACCATCCGGTTGTAATGTTTTGCATCAAATCATAAAATTTATATATTAATAAATTACCCGCATGGGCAGCTCTAGAGGTGAAAATTTAGAAAAATGGCCAAGGATAGAGTCTCACCAGCGACAGTGTGGGAGCGACCTCTCAAAGTGAGGGGGTTCCTTGTGCGCAGTTACATCCTCCCAAATGCTCTATCGGGTTGGGGTTCAGTCTTTTTGGAAGAAAATATTAATAACTGCAAGATAACCAAAATAAATACACAGTCGAATTTGATAACGCAGTTGGAAAACACCTCCTAATCTGCGGGGTCACGCCCAAAAACTTTTTCACTCAATATCAATCCTCAATCTTTATAATTACAAGAATCAATGAAATACAAAACTAGGTCTACCACCTATTTAAACATTAACCTCGTAAAACAACTCTATGAAAAAAATTTACAAATACAGTTTAAACTAGTTCTTCCTATTAAACAAACTATAACTAACCTGAATTTTAACACAACTTGTACTAAAATAAAATGGAGCGCAACTAACTTATCCAGATAGTACACCCCTATTTTGAATTTCTTTGCAGCACCTTCCGAAAATAATTCTACTTCAGCACCTTCCAGAATAATATTACTATTTTTTTCGTTTTGAAAACTTCATTTCTCTTCATGACATAACTCCCTATTTATAGTGTTTTGGATAGCATAAAATTAGGGAGTTTTAACCACCCATAACCCATGCATGATCTCCACAATTTAACCATCTATAACCTTAGCATGTCACGCATGATCTCCACAATTTAACCATCTATAACCTTAGCATGTCACGCATGATCTCCGCAAATTTAGATTAGAAGATTTCTCCACCACTCACTTAGTTGAGAAATGTTAGGAACCTTGATTAACATAATCAACACTCTCTCATATATTTTTAATATAAAATAACCAAGAACTAAAAATAATTAAACTAATATAATTATATTTATTTGATTATAATTATATTACTTTAATTTATTTATGTAAGAATAATAATAATAATAATAATATAACTTACTATATATAAAAATAAAATCCTAAACTTTTAACTTCCCGCACAATTCTTAATAAATCTCTCTTCCTAATAAAATATATTGATTTCTACTTTTCCTATTCGTAGAATAATTCTGGGTTAAAATTCTATTATAATATTATAAAATATTGTAATACAATTCCTATTGTAATCTATACTTCTATACTATATATAAAAACAAAATCCTGAACTTTTAACTTCCCGCCCAATTCCTAAAAAATCTCTCTTCCTAATAAAATATATTGATTTCTACTTTCTCATTCGTACAATAATTCTGGGTTAAAATTCTATTATAATATTATAAAATAGTGTAATACAATTCCTATTGTAATCTATACTATATATAAAAACAAAATCCTGAAATTTTAACTTCCCGCCCAATTCCTAAAAAATCTCTCTTCCTAATAAAATATATTGATTTCTACTTTTACCATTCGTACAATAATTCTGGGTTAAAATTCTATTATAATATTATAAAATAGTGTAATACAATTCCTATTGTAATCTATACTATATATAAAAACAAAATCCTGAACTTTTAACTTCCCCCAAATTCCTAAAAAATCTATCTTCCTAATAAAATATATTGATTTCTACTTTCTCATTCGTACAACAATTCTGGATTAAAATTTTATTATAATATTATAAAATAATGTAATACAATTCCTATTGTAATCTATATCTATACTATATATATATATATATATATATATATATATATATATATATATAAATCCTGAACTTTTAAATTCCCGCCCAATTCTTAAAAAAATCTCTCTTCCTAATAAAATATATTGATTTCTACTTTCTCATTCATACAATAATTCTGGGTTAAAATTCTATCTCTCTTCCTAATAAAATATATTGATTTCTACTTTTACCATTCATACAACAATTCTGGATTAAAATCCACTATAATATTATAAAATAATGTAATACAATTCCTATTGTAATCTGAACTTTTAACTTCCCGCCCAATTCCTAAAAAAATCTCTCTTCCTAATAAAATATATTGATTTCTACTTTCTCATTCGTACAATAATTCTGGGTTAACATTCTATTATAATATTATAAATTAGTTTAATACAATTCATATTGTAATCTATATCTATCTATATTATATATAAAAACAAAATCTTGAACTTTTAACTTCCCTCCCATTTCCCAAAAATCTCTCTTCCTAATAAAATATATTGATTTCTACCGTTAAAATTCTATTATAATATTATAAAATTGTGTAATACTATCCTTATTCTAATCTATATATATATATATTATATATCAGTGTTGTAAAAATCGCGCCGCTAACCGCGGCGAGGAATGCCGAAATCGGCCTCCTCCGCGGCCACCTCGCCGGTTGAACCGGCGATTAATTTTTTATTTTTTATTTTTAAAGTTGTAAAGTGTCAAAAGTTCAGCAAGGCATAACTTTTGACTCGATTTTCCGTTTTGGACAATTTTTTTTTTTGAAATCGCGTATTTTTTCAAGATCTATCCACCGCAAACTACCGTATTCTAAAAAAATGCTTTAGTAAATAGTTTCTAAGAAAAAACTATGAGAACCTTATGTTTTATTAGTGAATTTTTAAAATTTTTAATTAAAAAATTGTCCAGTGCATTATTTAATGATCTCTCTTTATAATTGGTCAAATTATTTAATTATGGTCAATTAGGGAATAATTAATGATGATAATAGAAATCCTAGAAGAATATAGAATTGAAGAATATTTAATTATTGTTATATTATTATTGTGACTCACGGAATACAATACAAGAATATTTAATTATGGTTATATTATTATTGTGCCTCATGGCCATTATATACTAACAGAACTTGAAAAGAAACAAATAATAATAATAATATAATAATAATAACAATATAAATGGTAATAATAATATCTAAAAGTAATTAAGTGTTAATAATAATAGTAAGAATGTTAACGTAAGAATTATAACATTGAATAAATCGTAATAATTAATAACTATAGTCTAGGATTAAATTTGGAATTGTCAGGAAAGATAAGCGACATCTGGTGAAATTAACTCTTAAATAATTATATATCGATTTAAATATTCTTAATATATTACAACAATTTCATTCCGTGCATCGCACGGGTGGAAATACTAGTAATAATAATTATAATAATAATGTAGTTGAAAAAAAAAATTATTTTATAAAACTTTTCATAAGTGGAGCCGTGTGCGTATTACTTGAATCGACAAAGGATTGTCACCTTCGAAAATTCCAATTGTTATGCCATGGACCCGGTCCACCTTGCAAGGTGGACTCAGGTCCAAAATGGCGTCGTCGTCGGAATTTGTTTTTTAAAATTACTTCCCTTACTTGTTAACTTTTCGTTTGTTTTTAAAATTCGTTCATCTATATTTATAATTTTTTAATTCTATGTTCATAATTTTAGATCTCAATATACAAAATTACAGAAGTCTATATTTACAATTTTTAAACTCTATATTCACAATTACAGAAATCTATATTCAACAGTATAACAAAATTTTTGAATCTATATTCACAATTTTGAACTTTATATTCACAAAAAAAAAAAAAAAATGGTTAAGGAAACGGTGCCACTAACAACACCAGTATACCATACGCGTATTTTGACAATCGTTATGCTATGGACCCGTGTCCAGCATGTATTGTGGACATGGTAACGGTGCTATTAGTGACACCGTTATCTTCCATTTTTTTTTAAAAAAAAAAAAATTCAGACCGCTTCGTTATAGGAGTATATGTCCATAATTTTATCACTATATGTTCATAATTTTAAGTTCATAATGTTAGAGCTTTGTGTTCATAATTTCATAACTGTACATTCATACTTCAATAACTGTTCATTAATAATTCCGTAAATGTACATTCATAATTCAATAACTGTAAATTCATAATTTTCGAAGCTCTATGTTCACATTTTTAGAGCTCTATGTTCATAATTTTATCACTATATGTTCATATTGTAAGTTCATAATGTCAGAGCTCTGTGTTCATAATTGCATAACTGTACATTCATAATTTTCGAAGCTCTACGTTCACAATTTTAGAGCTCTATGTTCATAATTTTATCACTATATGTTCATAATTGTAAGTTCATAATGTCAGAGCTCTATGTTCATAATTCCATAACTCACATTTATAATTGTATAACTGTACATTCATAATTCCATAACTGTACATTCATAACTCCACAAACGAATAACCGTTAACGGCGAGACAAAATTAACTTTTTTTTTTAACTGGAATGCCGTGTTTTTTCTAAAAACGACGTCGTTTTGGATTTGTGTCCACAATGCATTGTGGACACGAGTATACAGCATAATTTGCGGTATTTTAAATATGGGTCCACCTTGACCCGGGTCCACAGCATAATTTGGCTCAAAATTCTTTCCAAGGCCACATGGTAGACCATAGTGGAGGACGACTAAAACGCGCTTAAACCAATCATACTGAGTCAATTGGAAAAGCCAACAAAAAAGGCAAAGTCATATCCATCGGCTTGACCCAGTAAACTCATTTTTAAAAAAACAGTTGATTGATAATGATATAGAAATGGATGGAAATTAATTTATGGACTTTTAAGAGAGAAAATTTATGATAGGGTTGACCACGATTCGATTTAGATTTTAAATCGGTGATTCTCGATTCAAAAAAATGACGAACCGATCTAAACTAAAAACTTCTAGGAGGGTTTCGGTTCTGGTTTAAACTGTTAGTCCGAATCATATTTTTCTTTTGGTAAATTTTGTTTTCGATCTTTTGTTTTTAATACTACTAACTCTATTACAATGTGGCATCTGCCCATAGTTACTTTTTCAACCTACTGAAGCACAAAGGTTCAATACTCCCATTTGGTAGAGCCACTTCATGCTAATAGACTACAAGGTCATTGAAATTTTCAATTTTTAAAATAGTCTAAATTCAACAATTTTTTAAAATAACTTTTTTCATTCAATTTTTTAAATGGTTATATCAATATTTAAACGTTAAATTAAAAATATAAATAATTAGTATAATTAAACTTTAAATTGTTATTGAAAAATGATCAAATAGGTCACTGAACTTTATACCAAAAGTCAATTAGACACCTAAATTTTTAAAAGTGCTTTTAAACCTTCAAATATGTTATTTTGGGTCAAATATGTCAAATTTATCGGTAACCAACAAGTTGGTTACCGGTAAAAGGTCACCTTCTTCGGCGAGGGTTGGTCGCCTTCGCCAGAGAAGCGACCTGAAAAGGCGACCAAATCTGGTCGCCTTCTCCGGGAGGAGGCGACTAGTTCTGGTCGCACGAAAAATTGCGGATATGGTCGAATAGTAAAATTTATCTTTGGTTATGTGATTTTCCCCCAATCCTTAGATTGTGCTATGCATCTAGAAGATAATGCTCCTTAGCTTGAGTCCTATTTCTTTATTTCGTGTTTATCTCTTGTTCATATGTGTTCGTGTTATTTTGTTTATTTACTGTAGTCTTAACTTCGTTATGATTTGCTTAGCTTCTTGTTGGTTTCCTTATGTTAATGCTTAGTTTATTGCGATTGCGTATTTCGTGCCATATCCCCCAATCCCCTGAGGACGACATAACACACCCGAGCTCACATCTCATTTTTGCTACAATCATGGAACAACGGAATCATTCCAGGGCGAAACATACTTGAAGCCTACAACAACTACATCAGCTATACTCTCTCCGATAAATATGCAGAAGTGGCTCAAAATCAAGAGATTCGAGCTTTCAGGCAAATTATAAATGACAAACTTGACCGGGAAGCAACGATCAAAGCTCAAGAAGCCGATGAAGAGAAGACCCGACAGTAAGATGCAGCACAAAGAGATAAGTTGATAAATATGTAATATTTAGATATTTTGTATTACACTATTTTATAATATTAGAATAGAATTTAAACACAGAATTATTGTACGAATGGGAAAGTACGTAGAAATAAATATATTTTATTAGGAAAAGATATTTTTTAGGAATTGGGCAGGAAGTTAAACGGGCACTTAGGGTTGGGGTTCAACCTTTAGGAAGAATAGAATTTAAACACATAATTATTGTACTAATGGGAAAGTAGAAATAAATATATATTATTAGAAAAAGAGATTTTTTAGGAATTGGGCAGATGGTATATATAAAAAAAACAAAAAAAAAAAAAAAAATCTTGAAATTTTAACTTTCTGCACAATTCCTAAAAAAATCTCTCTTCCTAATAAAATATAATGATTTCTACTTTCCCATTAGTACAATTAATTCTCTGTTTAAATTCTATACTAATATTATAAAATAGTGTAATACAATTCATATTGTAATCTATACTATATATAAAAACAAAATATACATACATACATACATACATATGATCAAATGAGGACACTTCCCCACATGAGGAGTGTGGATTAATCATAGCCTTGAATTTTTGGATGATGTGTGGTTGTGATTTTTTTAACCTTTTTATTCGTTTGTTTTATTTGTTTTTTCCTCAGATTTGTTAGGGTGTTTTAGTCATTTGATTTTTGTTCCTTTTTTAGTTTTATTTGGTTTGAGATATTATGCATGTTTTTAGGATGATTAATTAAGGTATGCAAGGATTTTCGTTCTCTATTCCTGATTTTCAGCATTGCTTCACGGATTCATTGTTGTTTCGTCGTGGATTTTCTTTGCTTCCATTGTTGTGCTTGTTTGGGGTGGTTTGTTGCTATGGAGTCCACGTGTATGCTATTGTTCCGTCGTTATTTGATTGTTTTGTAGTGTGCATCGTTGTTCACTGTATTTGTGCATTTACGGTGTTAATTGGTGTTTAAATTATTCGTCTCGTATGCATTTTTTTTTTGTTTTTTTGTTTTTTTCTTGTTAGCAGTTCGGGTGATCGCTCGATTGGGGTGTGCTGCGTGTTAGGGTTTATGCGTGCATTTGATGTGTATAGCGGTGGGGTTTTTACCGGTTTATTTTGTCATTGTTGTTGTTTCGATATTCATTGTTATGGGTGGTCAACATTTATTCGCAACTGTGCGTTCTTGTTTTCTTTAATTGTGCATTGGTGGACTGTTGTGTAAACTTTGTCGGATGCTGTCAATTTTTTTTTAAATTTTTTTTTTTTTTTGTGCATTATCAGTTTTTTGTACGTCAAATCGTGGTTATTTTTGGATTTCTTTTGGCACAGTGAACAACGGTGGTCACATGCATTTTTTTTTAATGTCAAATCGTCCTCTATTTTCTTCCTGCACAGTGCATTTTATCATTGTGGATTTTGTTTGATGTAGTTTTTGTATGTCGAACTATCGTTGTTCAGTGCATTTAACTAGTGTTTTTTGTGTTTTTTTTTTTTTTTAAATATGCTAGCAGCTTTGGTGTCGGTGTGTGACGTGGATTTACCTGTGTGTGTTTGAGGATGTTTGATTGAATTTTATTTAATCCATCTTACTTTTGTATTTGGTTGTTTGTGCATCTAGGACATTCCGAATCTCGTCAAGCTAAGATTGTGTTATGGATGTTTCTCTTGGTGGGACAAAGTATTGGATGCCTGCATGTGACGACGCTGTCAGTTCTTTTATGGGCCAACGTTTTGATGGTCTTGAAGTAGGTTCACAGTGTTGAGTTGAATGCAACCAATAGCAGCATAAATCAGTTTTGCACATTATTTAATATTGTGTATTGATGTAGGTTCATAGTGTTGAGTTTGAATGCAACTATAGATGTTAACCACGCATAGATACACAAGTGCTGGCTAAGAATTCTAACATTAAGATAACACAGTTGCACTAAAATCCCAATCACAAATGCACTATACTTAAAATAGTAAATTTCCCATCAAACTGCCCATTTCTATAGTAAAAATACACCTAGAAAAACACTGTAATGCACAAACACTAAAAAAAAAAAAAAAAAAAAAAAAAAAAAAAGCAAACATGTAGATGTTATTTACCGTACTTTGTAATCCCTACACCTGTTTGAAATGCACATTATAGTAATGAAGATTTTTAAAAGGCTATCCCAACTTATGCATTTTGCTCATATCACAGTGCAATGCACCCATGTACACAATAACAATGTGGAAAATCATTCTCAATTTGAACGGAGCCATATGTACATGAGCTCAGATATGGCAGAGTAGTTCCACATGGCATAGAAATGATATGTGAAATACATGAGACTTTGAATATACCACCTAAAGCTGAAAAGTTAAATACATACAAATAACAACAATGTGTTTACCACTATCCATATTCATACATCGAAAAAAAAAAAAAAAAAAAAAGGAAACGGTTGTCAAGATCATTTGTGTCACTAACCACCACACACTAGACAATCATTTCAAACCACCACAGTCAAATAAAAATAGTTCATGTCCACAAAATCAAATGGTGTAGTACATTTTTGTCCAATCCCAATTTGCAACACACTCCCCTAGAAAAATCTACATGTGTCTCATGGCAAATACCCCGCAATCAACCTTATTCTTGATATCCCTCCATCGCATCTGCATACGTTTTGGCTCTAGAAGTTGCACCGTCGCTGCATTTTCTTTTTCAAGCATATCATCTAGAAAAGTGGCCAGCAACGACGACAAGTCCTTCTATTTGAATAAAAGAAATATTGTTAGTTAAGTGATTCCACCTGGTTAGCGTAGCCAATCCCACACTCCAAACTGCTACCAAAATGCACACATTACTACAAATGCACAAAACCAACTGCATCACATGCACACTAAGATCCTAAACCCAAACATATTTTGTCCCTGGGTTATCATCCACAGTTGAACATTCGTACATACATGCACTGGTATTCCAAGCACAGATGCACCATTACAAAATAACCAATGTAGACAACTGTTTGCACTCTACAAATACACTCAAATGCATCCATTAAGAACATAGTAATGCACATATGTATTTGCTGGATTTAAATTGAAACAACAACCATTTACCCCACCACACAACGTACCATCTTACTACTCAATGCATTCTAGGAAGTTGTTTATACACCCACAATGGTACAAAAGTAGAGTATATACGCTCAAAACATCCCCAAATTAATTCCCTCAATAATCTACCATATGTGCAAAAAAAAAACAAAATGTACAAACAAGGTACACAAATACACACTATAAACAGCCTAAAATGCACACAGGAAAATATCAAACACGCACATTATGGATTCGCCAAGGTAAATACACACCGGACCTCTCTCATCCATTACGCACACTAAATTAACTTTTTTTTCCCAAGTAATTCAACACGTAACATCCCAACACACCACAAATTATTTTCATTTTAAATTTTAACCAAATATGGTTATTCACATTACCACACATCTTCACTTTCTACCTTTGCTTCACTTAGCCGAATGCACGAACCCATTCATCTTCCACACAATTACATACTACTAAAATGCACAACTACAAACTATTATCATGCACTCTAATCCTAACACACAATACTAATATGAACACACATTTCAAAATAACACAAATTCACCACACTACTTCCCCTGACAAGTAACCACAATGACCAATTCTCACCCAATATTAAAGATTTTTCTTTTGTTAGTGATCCCTCACTATTTCTATTCAACTAATTAATAACTCAGCAGATCCACCACAAACAAACTCTAAAATTTGTCTTCTTATACTATTACGCTGCTTCAAACCATCCCACCCCTCCCACTGCCTCGCAGCCACACCCACCCTCCCACCACCTCACAGACACGCCGCCCCTCCCACGACCAGTAGCAGCGATTTGTATATAAATAAATAAATAAATAAAAAATAAACAAAGCAACCAATTACAGATAACTTGCAGTTCCTACATTTGCATATGACCGAACAACAACTTCGAAAATTTTAATAGCCACAAAAAAAAAAAAAAAAAACAGATACTTACGGATTCTATTCGCCGCTGACTTCGCTTTGGTGTTGCGTCGTCCATGGATTCTGATGGTGAACACGATGTCTACTCTACAAGTTCTTGTCATATTGTGCAAAGCTTTGCCTGAATTGATTGTGGACGACTGACATCTCACCTACAAGAATGATGTGAACCCTAAGGAATTTAATCGGGTTTTTTCTCACATACCTTACACGACATTGCCACAATCACATTACCATTTACCTTTTTATCCCCCTACACTAATTATTACTACCGTTACTGCCTATTTTTGTGGGATTTAATTCTCCATTTTTATGCAATCTCAACCGTATAATGATTTCATCCAAAGGCTTACAATCATCCACAGTCCTCACCTAGGACACTATCCTCACTTGATCTTCACCCTAGATTTCGAATCAGGTGCACACCCCCCCTTTAGCCGAGCACATGAGAACTCTTTTTAATCGTTGATCTGTTATTTTGAATGGTCCATATTATATATAATATTAGTACACGTGAGGTGTTTTTTTTATATTGGACAGGGGCGTTTAGGTAATTGCAAATGTGGGGTGATTATTACACACACCAATGTTCGCCGGGTTTGGTGCGTGTGTGTCTATTAAAAAGGGTATTTTAAGCATTCTCTCTCCGCAGTCAATTTGTGCTTCCCTTAGACGCTTCCTCTGTCTTCTCCGTTCTTCGTCTCTTCGTCTCTCCGGGAGCTATTCGATCGGCTGCTGGTAGGCATGGCTGGGTCTTCGAGGAGACTTTCCAAGCGGCTTAGGGGGATCTCCTCCGCTTCAACTTCCGGTAATCCTCACTCCTATTCTTTGTTTTTCTGTTTATCTTTGTTTTTTTTTTTTTGTTTATTATTACTTTTTTTGTGGTTTTATGCCGTGGGTATGTTGTTTAGCATTATTGCGATGAGTATTTCCAATCTAGGGTTTAAATATGCATTAGGTTGTAGTTCGGTTTTTCGTTTTTTTTTCGATGTCCGGTGATTCGTTGTGGGTTTGTGGGGGTGCACGGCGTGTGCGTTTTGTGATGTTGTCCGGGTGATGGATTAGGGTTGTTATTTATTATTATTTTTTTTTTGGTTAAGTGTTGAGGGGGTGCGGTTGGACTGGTGTGGGTGAGGGGGTCAGAGTAAAAATGTCGGGGGGTGCGATTGATGGGTTAGGGTTTTGTTAGTGTTCCCTGTTTTTTTTTTTTTTTTTTGAATTTTTTTTTGATTCGCCTGGGGTTGGGGGTTTTGATAGTTTATGGTTGGTAGGGGTTTTGGTGGGTTTTGGGTTGTTGGTGTGTGTTTGGTTTTTGTGTGTTTCGATTGTTTGTGGGTTTTTTTTTTTTTTTTTATTTTTTTTATTCGGATTTGTGGTGTTTTTTGTTCCAGGTTGGATTTTCATTTGCAGTGGATATTGTGTGGGGTCTCATTTGTTTGTCGTGTGTATTATTTAATCCTTGTGGTGTTGGTTTTGATGCCAAAAGTGTTTTTTTTTTTTGTATTGTTTTGTGCCTTTTATTGTCCTTTTTTTTCCTGTATCTTTATGGGGGTGGGGGACCTTGGTAGGTCGGTTTGTGCGTAATTTGCTGTTTCTGTGTGCCTGCTTGTTTGATTGTATATTATATTTGTATATATTGTTTGATTTGTTGCCTCTTGTATGCTTCGTTAGGGGGTCAGTGCGTCGTTATACTATCTGTGTGCGTCATACGGTTTTTATTAGTTTTTTTTTGTTGATATCTTAAGTTTGTATTATAGGTCATGGATGTTTATATTTATGATTTTTGGGTTCCGGTCTATGCATACGAGTGTCCCACTGTGTGCGTGGGATATAAACTGGTGGCATTTTTACGTTGTTTTGTGGTGCTTGGTTAATATTGGGGTTTTAGGTAATGTATGTTTATGATTAGGTTGTTTGTGTTCCGGTCTATGCGTACATGTGTCTCATTGTGTGCGTGATAAGTAACGGGGGGTGAGTGGTATGGGCCTTTTTGAAATTGTGTTCATGGTCTGTGCTTATAAGTTTAACACTGCATGCACGTATGGTATTCTGGTTAGTGGGAAGTTGGGGCGCTGCATTGTTGGATGTTTTTGTGTCCTTTATAAAGTTTCAAATGCTGGGTTCCCGGTATATGCGTACATGTCCATTGCGGTGTGCATTTGTATGCATTTGGTTTTTTTTTTTCCATTTTTTTTTGTGTCTTGCGTATAATTTTTGCTGCCTCCCTAGGTGATTTTGTGGAGGAGCCTGTAGGTGTTGCTGTTGGGGAGCAAGAAGTTGTTGGCGATGGCGGGGTACCTGTGATGCCGCCTGAAGTTGCCCAATTGCCGCCGCAGCCCGCACAACCAATTGTGGATGCCGAAGTCTCGCCCGAGATCCCCGATCAAGTTGATGAGACACTTTTTCCCCCTCTGAAGATTCGTGCTACTCCAACGCATCTAGTTAAGCCGATGAAGAGGTTTACTGCGTGCCAAAAGAAGGCGGTCGTGGAGATGGGTTTAGGGGATTTACTGAATCTGCAAGTCCGGGACATCCCGAAGTCATTGGCCAGATGGTTGCTTGTCAATTTCGACCCCAAGGATATGTGTTTGCGTCTTGAGGATGGGGCTGTGGTAAAGGTCACGGAGGGTGATGTTCATTCCATCTTGGGACTGCCGGCTGGCGAGACTGTGATTTATAAAAGGGCGAAAGATGACGTCAGCGACTCTTTGAAGGATTGGCGGTCGCAGTTTGACAAGACAAATCATGATGTTACTCTGCCGATGATTGCTACGGAGTTGAAGGGAAAGCTTGAGGGTGATGTTTGGTTTCGGAGGCACTTCGCTATGCTCGCTATTAGTACGTTGGCGGGCCCTATGATGAATGGTTACGCTAATCAGCGTGTGTACCACCATTTTGAGGATGTTGAGCAGATTAGAAACCTAAATTGGTGTAAGCTTGTGATTGAGTGTTTGGTTGAGAGTCACGAGAAAAGGCTTGTGAAGCAGAATCAGCCCTTTACCGGTCCTTATTTGTTTATGTTGGTACGAATTATTTATGTTTGTTATTTTTTGGTATTCGGTTTCCCATTCTTGTTGATGCTTTTTAATTCTTGTGTGTGTGTGGTTTCCAGTTGTTTTATGTGGATAGGGTCGTCCATGGGGAGAGAGTTGTGCCCCGGGCGATGCCAGCTTCGCGAGGATAGACTACACGTCTTCTTAAGGAAAGGCAACTTGCTGAGTTCAGGGATGGCGGTTTTGGACGTGGTCAGGTGGTTGGGGCATACATTCCGGATCCTGTTGCTCCAGTTAAGGTATTTTTTTCAATTTCTAATTATATTTGTGTTGTTGGGGGTTGGTTCTCAGTTCTGGTCTGTGCGTGGGTGCATTAGTAGTGTGTGCATCTTTTTGTGGTAGTCCATCATGATGTTAGTGAATTCGGTTTAGGGTTAATTTGTTTGGTTGATGGTCTATGCGTATTTTGTAATCGGTTTGTGTGTGAATTCTTCTTGTCTACTTTCCATTACGGCGTTATTTGTGTTTGCATTATCAACACTTTTAGTTTGTATATTGTGTTCTGCGTATCTGTGATTAACTCTGTGCATATCCTGTTGTGCGAAGTTGAGCTATGTATTGGATTTCATGTTTTTTATTTTTTTGCGTTAAAGGCAACTCCTATACTGCTAGTGCTGTTATGTGCATGAATATTATGGGGTTGTTGCGTTCAAACGTGTTTTTATTTTTTTGATTCTGATTTTTGTTCGAATTCGTGGCAAACCATGTATGCTTTATTTTGTTGTTGGGAGTGTGGGGGTGTCAAGAATTTCCTTTTATTTTTTCTATTTTCTCTGTTAATGACGTAATACAATTTGGTGTAGACTGTTGATGAGCTTTTAGCCGACAAGACTGGTATGGTTGTTGGGGCGTTGGATGATTTGATGCAGTTTATGGAGCAACACAATGATCGTGCTGCGCAGTCGGAAGCTGTTTCGAGGGTTGTTGCTGGTGCACGGAGATTCTTGCTATTGGCTGATCGTGCTGGAGAGTCTGGCGGGGATCCTCCTGTTGAGGCTAGAGCTGGGGGTGCTTTCAGTGATGATGAGATGTGGAGGGACCCTGAGAATTTGGATGCTATTGATGCCTGTGACGTAGCTGCTCAGCAGGAGAAAGCTGTTGGAATTGTGCCCCCCTCTAGTTCAGTCATGGACCAGCAACAGTCGACTGTACGTTCTGCAGAGGCGGTAGTTGAGAGTGGGGATGGTGATGGTATTGATGTTGAGGTCCCGCAAGAGGTGCAGGCTGTTGTGGAGACCCCTGTAGCAGTTCGTAAGGTTGGTCGTTCGCGTAGGAAAGCTAGGCGTCTTTAGGTTCTTTGTGGTGACTATCTATGAACTTTTTTTTGGATGTCTTTCGCCACTAACCCGTTTTTGTATTTTGTTATCATTGTGTTGTGGCATGCACGGGGGTGGTTGTATGTGACGTTGGTGGTAACTCTATGTACTTTTGGTTTGTACATTATGTATGCACAGTCCTAGACTTCGGTTAACTATTTTAATGCTTTGATCTTTTCCATTTTCAGTGACCAGCTCGATATTCATTGCGTCTTTTATTTAGTTATACACATGATTTTGTTTGTATGACTTTTTACTTGCATTCGATAGGGTATGTCAGATATTCCTTCGTTCAGTCTTGGCTTGTCTCAGGATTTGCCTAGTGGTGGTTTGTCTCAGTATTTGCCTAGTGGTGGCTTGTCTCAGGAGTTGCCTTCCGAATGTTGGGAGGTCGTCGATGCAATTGTTTGGGAATATAACGCACGTACACCTGACGTAGTGCGGCGGGGCTGTTCATCAGCTCCATGTGCTGCGGTAAGTGCGGTTTGTACTCTACGGTAGTTAACTATTTTTCCTGTGTTTTTTTTTTCTTAAAGAATGGTCTAACGTGTTTTGGGCCTGGGGTTTTGACGTGTTTACTCTGGGTGCGTTTTCCTTTTTAGCTATGTGCGTATCACTTGTTCTGTCCATTTTTGTTTATTCACTGTCTCTGGTTGGGTCTGTGCGACTTTTCTGCTGGACATGTATTACCATGCTTGTTTCTTTGTTTTGTTCATTGTTGTGTGCATTTTTAAGTTTTTTTTTTATACAAAATTATTCTATATGTAGGGATGAGGAATTATTTTATTATGGTGGTCGGTCGGCACAGAGGGCAGAATTTGTTTCTCTGTTGGAAGGTAATGAGGTGATGGTTGGTATACTGAATGCTTGGACTGCTGTTTTGACTTATAGGGAAAGGATGAAGGCTGTTGGTTCACCTTCCAGATTCTTTGCGTCACCGACTACTACGGTTCTGCTCTATTCCTCGGTAGTATATGTTTGTATGAATGCTTTGGTTCTTATTTTAGCTTTTGGTTATTTGAATGTAGTTGTACACTGTTGTTGATCTTTCGGCGCCACACTCACGTCGGTTGCAGTGGTTTACGGATAGTATGGAGGCTGAGTTGGACTTTTCTTCATATACGGCATGGGATCAGTTTGACATGGTTATTGCGTTGCCTGTCTTTTTTGATATAATGTGCATTGTCTTTGCCTGTTTTATTTAATGTTCCCTTTGTCCTTTTGTTGCAGTTTCTGTTTCCTATCCTACAAAAGGGTCACTACTATGTCATTGTCGTGGATCTCAGGCGCATGCGGTTTGATGTAGTTGATAATTCATCGGTTGGTAATCTTTCGCTAGATAAATATGACCACGTCCCCACGGTGCTGGTATGTTTGGGTCAATACTTTTAGATTCATATGTGTTCGTGTATGCTTGCTTAACTTGTTGTCATTCTTGCAGCACGATTTGCTTACCGTTTTCATTGAAGATGTTGGGGTAACTGAGTTGTTTATGAAGGTCACAGAGTTAATTCCGCGTAGGGTTCGATTCTCATGGCGTGATGCGACAAACACAATTGATTGTGGTGTGTGTGCCATGCGTCACATGGAGTGTTGTATTGGCAAATCATATGCTTCATGGGACTGTGGTCTTCGGAGGCGCGATGCGCGTGCGGTGCAAGCTCTACGTGTCCGGTTCGTGTATGATATCTTGATGTTTGAAGGCAACACTCATCGCCACTCAAATGTTAACTGTGTTATGCGATCCATTGCAGTGGTCCGTGGCAGGCCATAATTTTATTCGGATGTTTTTTAACATTGTCAACCACATTTAATAATGTTATTTCTGCTCTTTCTTTCCCATAGAGATTTTGTTTGTTTCTGTTTTGCACGGCAACATTGCGTTTTACACTTGTAACCCGAATTTAAATAATAGTATGTGGTTTCTGTTTTGTCCCTTCCATTTTTTAATGTTTGTTCTTTCATGGTGGTCAGACAGGGTCTAGCTTTAGTTCAAATAAGCTAGTCACACACTTTACAACCGGTATGCTATTCAAATTATCTAGTTGTTTACCTTCTTTGCGCATGTTGTGGGTTCAATTTGCGTGTCTGTGCGTAATGGTCGCTCACTAAGTGCGTGTCATGGTTACGGTCCGTGCGTATTTGTGGCTCATCATTACGGTTTGTGCGTCATGGTAATAATTTCTGATCCATGTTTGCCTTTATACATTTCTGAGCTGGTGTCTACTCTTATCGCTTTATTTGCCTTTAATAATTTTTTTTTTTTTGAAAATTATTTGCCTTTAATAATTTAGTTTTCCCAATATATCTTCTACGCTTACATTGTTCAATTCGTATAATCGACTAATAACTATATTGTGTCAAGACATCTTCTAAGCTTAAATTGTTCGATAATAACATCAAATTATTCCCGTGTCCATTTTTCTAGACACAGTACTACCCTTGTGCGTCGTCTCGTAATGGTTTGTGCGTCATAGAAATAAGTTATTCGTCTTAATATATCTTCTACGCTTAAATTGTTCAATACTAATAATCTACTAATAACTCTATAATGTCAAGACATCTTCTAAGCGTTAATTGTTCGATAATAATACCATATTATCCCCGTTTCCATTTCTTTCGACGCAGTACTGCCCCTGTGCGTCGTCTATTATCGATCTGTGCGTAGGTTTGTAGGTATGTCTACTATCACCTCAACTCACGTGTAAACTGTATTTTTTACGCTTGAGCTGTATACTGGTTCTCGCACATGCATGCTGTATTTTTTTTTTTTAAAAAAAACCACAATGTAATCGTAAGAATTAAATACATGATCTAGTTGTCCAAATATAATAGTTCGCATTAAATAGTAACGATATGACTATTTTTCCCAACTTTATTTTTGTGGACAGCTCCTACTATTGTGGCTGGTTGCTAGTCAACAGGTCTTGCATGTTCGTTTCTTCTTACTTTGCTCCTTCATTGCTATCTCTTTAGCAGTCCTCATTCGTTTTCCTGACCCTTTGTTGCTTGAAATGGGTGGTGGGTGCACATTGACTTCCTCAGGTTGTGGGACGCCGCAGTATGACTCCATAATCACTTGTTTGCCTTTATCTGGACCCCCTCGTTCTCCCCCGCTCTCGGACCATGTCGCTTCGAAATCCTCTAGTGTTTTTCGAATCGGCTCCAACTTCGAACTGTCTCCTTGTGCTAGACCTAGACATCTGTATAACAAATTAATTATGGTGTTTTCTTCGTTATTGTTGGTTGAAGAAGTCCTAGCATGTTGCAGACTATCATTCCCCACTCCATTTGTGTTTTTTAATGTTGTTTTTGTCCATCGGGGGTTGATATGTTGGGGAGGTGTGTGCTCGATCCGTTCGTAGATTAGCACCGCATAAGCATGACTGCACAACAAACCAATCCGTGTGTACATTCGGCAAGTGCAAGTTGTTGTGTTTGTCCCATTCTCTACTATGACCGTGAATCTCTTGTTATATTCATCCTCAACCACGTACGTGCCTATTGGGCCATCATGCTTGACAGAACGCACTCGACAATCAAAACATCCGGCGCATATATTCTCTTGTACCTCGTAAAACACAGTTAATGTGTACTGTGCCGCTGCATCTTGCTCTATTCGCAGTTGCGTTTTGAACAAGGGTGTTTGTGCGTTGCAAGACCCACTTAGATCCGCCTCTGTGATCCGTTGCTTTCTAATTGTACTCTCTAGCCGGATGAAAAATTCCGAAAGACACATGTGTTTGTTTGTGTTGGTTCGGAAAATTCTATTTTCTGCTTCAGACCGGGATGTTGTACGGAGTAGTCCGCCCATAAACACGTCTTCAAAACACGCAGGCACCCATTTCTCACGCTCGTCGTACATACGATTCAGCCATGCATTTCCTTGTAATTCGTACTTTTCAATTACTCCTTTCCATGCAACTTCGAAATATTCGGAAGTCGCGCTGTCATTCCACACTACATCATTTAGTTCCCTTCGGAACTCTTCGTTTCGTGCCATCTCTGCGCTCACCTTATCACTCACCTTCGTCATTATGTGCCACATGCAATAACGGTGTCGGGTCTCCGGAAATTCTTTTGCAATTGCTACCTTCATTGCCGGGTCTTGATCGGTTACTGTAATACGCGGTATGCTGCCCATTGCGTTCTTGAAGTGCCTCAGCGCCCAACAATACGAGTCCACATCTTCCCTAGCAATTAGTGCTGCGGCAAATGTCACGCATTTTTTGTGGTTGTCTACGCTCGCGCAATTTGATTGATTTATTTCTTCCCTTTTTACATATGGAGGAAGAAAACTTACATTTAGAGGATGGTAAACACACGATTCCTTTATCCCCCCTTACCTTTCATGATAAAGTGGCTCCTGTGAATGGGACAAACACGAGATTGTACCTGTCACACCAGAAAACTAGTTACTTCTCATGCATATACTGTCCAGTTTTGATGGTCACGTACGTGCCCATGCATGTGGTAGACACTTGTTCGCTCACGCCTCAACTCACGCACGCACAGCAGAATGCTATTCACCCTATACCGCTCCATGTACATTTTAAACAAATTCACACAGAATTTTACTTTAATTTTTTGCCGTTCTGTTAAGTCGCCATGCATTATCTACCCTCTAATACGCTCACTATATAACTCACGCACGCATAGCGGACTGTTTTTCCCCCATCACCCTCCCCGTTGATTTTTAAATAAGGCTTGCAAAACTCTGTATCAACCTCAACGTTTACACATATAATACGATTGCAATTTTAGTTTTTAGTTTCCGGAATTGCGTACCTGTTTGTTTTGTACGTTGCATCGAACGATACGACATCTCCGAACGCACAGAATTTTTGTCGTGCTACTCCGTCTGCCCAAAACACACGTGCCAATTGATCTTTTTCATTTGCTTCGTATTCGAAGTACATGTCACTGTAGTCAGATTTGATATCAAGGTATTTTGATATTACCATTTGTGCGTCTCTACCTTGCATGTATGCCAACACCTCCCTTCGGTAATTCTTGAAATCCTGCTGCATGCAACCCACATTCTCAACTCCACCAACCATCTCTGCGTATATGTCAAAGCTCTTACTGGCACCGACATTAACCTTAGAGCAATTCGTTATGAATTGTTGATGACCAACATCTAGTTTCCTATTCACTTTCAAGAAAGGCTTGTAACTCTCCTCGCACAAACAGTGCGTGTGTGCCTCTTCGAATGTCGTCACAACATACCTTCCCGCCTTGTCTCGTTTGAATACAATCCTAGCCATGCACCCAACTCTTGTTGACGGCCGGCGGCATCTGGCCTTGGTTGGTGCATCACTAACAGCCGGCTCTGTGTTTTTGGTTTCCTTAAAACCTTCACGTGAACAAACCATCTTTTTCCTCAAAATGGCCCCATACCTGTTCTTCTTGTCCGAACTTTGACGCACATCAAAGCCAGCTATAGATGCATACTTCATGTAGAATTCAATACCGTCATCTAAGTTTTTAAACATTTGACCTTGTGTCGGCTTAATGTTGGGGTCGCATTCTGTTAACCAAGTCTCATTGCCGCCTGGTGATACGTCCATAACACACTCTCGCTGCCCGGCATCATCTTCCATGGGTAGTGAACGTGACAAACAACATACATTAGTAAACTGGTAGTATGTTCACGAACCACTGTTAGCCCAATATGCACCAACTACTTGTGTACCACGCACACGTCACAATATTCTGAAATCATGGTGGTCCTCACTGTTACGAAGACAACCACACGCACACACCTGCAACTACGTGTTAGTTGGTGTCAAAGTGCACAGCCACAGTTTCAATATAAGTGTCAGTGGCCCACACTCCTAACTCTGTCATTTTCTATTCTCACGCACACACTGCGATACCTAACCCGCACACAACCAGCACACCATCCGCATACAATGTTCTTAAATACGTCGCCTAACACTCCCAAATTATTTTCCATCCGCCCAACAACAATTATATATCAAACTAATTAACATGCATAAACGCACATACCAATTAACGAAGTCGCACATACCTTTGCTGCCTGAAGCAATGTCTACAGTCTCCGCCGGTTACTATGCACTCTCACACTTCCTCACGCGTTTCATCTTTTACCCGGCATATGCACATTTATATTACCTATAATATCTTCCCTAATATCATGCTTAAGATTCCATTAATATAATGTCCATAATTAAACAACTAAATACAATTACATTATGATCCTTGTGATTTCTAAATCTCCTTAATTTCTTACAAAATCTCATCTAATCTTGACCATTCATGGAAATGTAATCAATGGATATAAAGAGTTCTCATGTGCCCATGTGAAATGGGGTGTGCACCGGATTCGAAGCATATATATATATATATATATATATATATATATATATATATATATATATATATATGGGTAGACATCAGGTGAGACATGCCATCTAGATGAGAAATAGGACTTAATCTTGACCTTAGGATCTAACAAATTATTGGCTAAGATTGGTTGGGAAGATTTAAATTAGATAGTGTAAAAAGGCGCTGGTTTTTTATTGTAACAGGCATTCAAAGGGCAAAGGTGTAATTGTGTGTGCAATGTCAGTACGAGAACATAGGAAACCCTTGACTTTCGCTCTGCCCACTCCGTATACTTCGTACGCTTGAACCCCAATCGCCGCGACGAATCCAATTTCCAGACGGCGTTGAGCTTGGCTGACTCCGGCGAAAAATGTTTGGTTCTAGACGGCGTGAAAGGCGGCAGCGTGCAGCGAAGACCCGAACAGAAAGCAGAGGTAATTTTTTTTGTTCTTCGTTTAATATTAGAGGCGTGCAATTGCCGGATGTAAAACCCCAACCGAGGCTACGGTTCCGGCGCGACTGAATGTCTGAGCCGCTTCGGGTTACCGGCGCATGTTGATGGTTTATTAGGGATTAGGCACTAGATTTGTAGCCCACAGTGCACATAGAAGGACATTTAAATGCACACTGGATGAAGTATATGTAAATTTTGTATATGTAAATATTTGTTCAAAAAACAGTGTGCCACATGCTTATTATGTTGTGTGCACGTAGAAAGAAATTGGCGTCTAGAATTAGTTAACCCCCCATGCACAGCGCTCACAACTAAAGTGCACACTGTGTAGAACACATATGCAGTTGCACACTGTGTAGAACATATATGCACTGGTTTTAGCCCACAGTGCACAAAATAGGGCATTTAAATGCACGCTAGATGACGTGAATGTGAATGTCTGTTCAATAGTCATTGTGCCACATGGTTGGTATGTTATGTGCACATAGGAAGAAAGTGGGTTGCAGCGGTAGTCATCCCACATGCACAGTGCTCACACTAAGGTGCACACTGTGCAGAACACAGATGCACACCAGCCCACTACGTGCTTGTACATGGTATATATACCAGATTAATTTGGAGATTTGGAAAATGATAGGATTATTACCTTGCACAGAGTAAAATTGGTGTTTTAACAAGTGGTTTTTAGTAAACATTTTTGCAGCCATTTGAGGATCAGGTTAGTGAGGCGATGACGTGAATATGAATGACCATCGACCTTCGAACATCAAGCGTGCAATTAAGTTCCAAGATGATCTATTCCGCTGTTATGTGACACAGGAAAACTGACAAGAGGAGTTACTGTGGACCATGGTGTCCATTGATTTTATTTTGCTACTACACGCACTCATTCCCATATTGAAGTAGATATTGTTTTGTAATATTTTTGTGGAAACATTTAGTTCGCGTTACTCAACATAATAACTGGGGATGATTAAATTTGTCGTGAAACATGGATGAGTAGTAGTGCACAGTTATTTTATAAACTCAAACATATTGTTGTGGTGAACAAGCAGAATGGCTGGCATCACTAACATAGCCGGACTACACTTAAACTAATTAACATGCACACCACAGAATAAATACGTGCACACACTAATATTCCCTCCAAGGTATCAGTTTTTAATTCACAAGTGAATAACTAAAGATATAGAGTTGCAATTGAATCCATCAATTTTGTAGTGGACCAAAACTCCAAGCAACGAGCAGTGTAGACAACAAAAATTTAAGAAAAAGAATAGAATGTACTACACTCTAGTGCACAGCCAAGTCCAGACTCCAAACTAACATGCACACACACCATTTAGTTCGTGCACACATTGCCTCAAGTAGGTGCACACGCGTCCTTTCATCTAAAAATTCCCATATTAAACACCATAGAGGTAACCCAAATCAGACAAACCCACTACCCAGCAACAAGGAAAAAAGTTACCCAATGTCCACCTCAAATGTGTCAAAACGGCACACGGTGATATAGGAGGTGCACACGCCCACATACTGTATATGGGATGCATTTAATTTAATATGCTCACCTAGACTACACTGGGTGCACACACTTGACAATTCATCCGTATGCTAATAGCTCTCAAACATATACTAGTAACCAGATTAAATTATGTAGATTAAACGTACATACATAAAAATGAATAATTTAATAGTTTCAAGAAATTTCTCAATGGAAATTTAAAGAAGAAGAACTACGCTTTGGCTTTAGGGGGGCAATTGCAGCTATCACGACCATCATATTTCTGTCAAGTCTTGCACTCTCGGGTTGAGTTCGCAGCCTTTCCTGCAGCAAACTCTTTTGACGATTTGAACCACTTCCCACAACCCTTATTCTTAGCAACGGTTGGTGGGTGGACAACAATATCAGGAGACGTGAGCACACCACCAAACGCCCGAGCAACACTTGACTTACCTCCCCTCACCTATTTTTTGAATCCGTGCTACGACGAACATCGAACGCAACTGTACAAGCATAGCAGATATAGAACTCAACACCATCATCCAACCTGCGAAACCTCTAACCAACAAATGGCTTGCTAGCATTGTCACAAATCGGCACCCAATACTTCATTTTCCCTGGAGAAATATCCATGACACACCCCGCGAATATCATTTGCAGAATCTCCACTAACACAAAACGATGCTGCCACATGGTGAAGAGAAAATTTTAAAGACAGCCACTAAGCAATAATTTCTAGAACAATAGAAACACACAATAGCAGTGTGCACATAAGTCATATGGTCTGTGCACTGACTTTCAAACATAGAATAACAAACAAAGAAGTCAAAAATGCACAGAAATGATCCAAAATTAGAAGAAAAAAATGCCACAACCTGGAGATTACACGTCAAATTATTACGCTCCAAGACTTCCCTACAAACAACCTTTGACATAAATAAAAAAATAAAAAAAAAAAAACTAAAAAAAAAAAAACTAAGGGTAATAGAATATGGTAGGACGCATGAGCAGACATGCACACGTTAGAATACATACATTCCCACACTGGCGGGATAATAAAAATCACTACAACATGAAGATGAACGAGAAAACGAGCACTGTAAACAACTTGAAACCACCAATGTTAATAACTAAACGATTGCGAACAACAAACACACTCCCACGCCCCACACCATAATATCAGTATGATCCAGTACAAAAAACCCAAAAAAAACGTAGGAAAACATACCTTCATTAACACATTTCATGCTTCAGCAAAGGAGAGGGATGGCGTGCTGCTTCGGCAAGGAGAAGAGGCTGGCGTTTGACGATGGTAGACACTACGTTCATCAATGACGAAAACCAGAAAAACCAATCCTACTAAAATTAAAACCCCTAAAATCAAGCATAATATATGGATAGAATTCCATTCTAAAAATAAATCAAACGGACAATTACATTAAAACCCCTAATAATTAATATTAAGCAAATAAGGAAGTAAAAAAGAAATCATCTCAGCCATCAAAAAATCAAAGATGGACGCTCCAAAACAATTCTTAGTTCTCACCTAAATAGGTTGTCTCATTTGATTACAAATCATATATATATATATATATATATATATATATACTAAACTTAATAAAAAATAAAAATTTTAATATAACAAATGTTGGGCCAATCTACAATTATATATATATTTTTTTAATTTCTGGGCCAAACCTATCTCATTGCTGCAGCCCATTTTTCCAAAGTCCATTCACAATTTTGGAGGGAAAGCTAAGATTTTGCTTTATTATATATAATAATAATAATAATAATAATAATAATAATAATAATAATAATAATAATAACTAGTATTTGAACCCGTGCGATGCACGGTATAATAATATGATGAGAACAATTATCTATCAATAGTGTATTATAGACAGAGATGTAATTATAAAATACAAAATACAATTGGGCATATGCACTTTAACTATAATAAAATAAAACTAACGTTTATCAAAATAGTTTAAAAATTATTAAATACTTCTTTATATACAACATTTGTAGTTTAAAAATTTTTTATCCATGCATCGCATTGGTTTCTTAAGATGATTTATAACATTTTCAAATTTGTATTTATTTTATAAAAACCAAATATCAGAATTTAGATTTTCAAAACTATACTTTATTATTGATTAGTGACCATATATTTATCTAAATATAATTTAAAATTTTACAAAAATTAATTCAATACTTCAACGAATTAAAAAAAAAAAAAAAAAAACCTTAATACATGAAATAAATTAACCCAACAGGGTAGCTCAAGTGGCAAATGAGCTCTCTTTGTGGGGGAGAATTTTGGGATAACTCGGGTGCGTCCCACAAGTGATGATTCCCTTTGGGCCAGCTTCTGTGCCTCCCGGAGCGAACTGGGTGGACCTGGACCTTTAGACGGACAGAGAATGACCCGGATCACAATGTGTGGTTTACATCGAAAAAAATGAAATAAATTTTTAAAAAATCAAAACAAACCAAAAAAATGAACAAAAACACATATCAAAAAAATATAAGATGATTTATAACATTATCAATTCTGTATTACTTTTTATAAAAAAAAAAAAAAACAAATATTGATTTTTCATTCAAAAATATACTTTAGTATTGATTAATATCCATATACTCACCAAAATTTAATTTAAAATTTTACAAAATATTAATTTAATACTTCAGCGAACTAAAAAAAAAAAAAAAACTGCCTAATACATGAAATAAATTTTTAAAAATTACAAAACAACTTTTATATTAAAATTCATTTCAAAAAAATAATAAATAAACTGCACAAATAAAAATAAATTACAAAACAAAATAATTACTAATTATTACAAATTAATAACAATAATATCTCAACAAATTATTTCCAAAAATAAAACTAAAAATATAATATTCGCTAATAACATTTCCATATCCAAATCTTATAAAACGTAACATATACTAAAAACAATATATATATATATATATATATATATATATATATATATATATATATATATATATAAACTAAACCAGCCCAAATAGCCCAACTAACCCATCCGTATATATAAATATATTTACTCATACCCGACCCAAACCATACACAGATATAACCAAAACCCCTCAAATTAGAAACCAAATTCCCCTCCCCTTTTCCCGTACATTCCTCGTCACTCCGCCTGAACAGCTAAGCTCACCGGAAATGGAAATCGTGCCAAATCACTAACAACAACCTACAATCGAAGCTCTAACAGGCCCAAAATAGTGCAAATATTGTCGCAATTCCGTCATTTCTATCTCTCAAACCAAAAACACGGCAGATCCAAACTCTGCTACCACACAGTTTACCGGAGAAAGAAGATTATCAACGGCGGCGAAAGAAAGAACCTACCGTATCAGGTAATTTTTATTTCATTCTTCAATCTACGCATCTTTTTGTACATATCTTCACACAAACCCTAATTTTTTTTTTCTCAATACACAGTGTAGATAAAAACACAGTGAAACTATCTGCAAAAACACTCCAAGATTATGCAGCACAACACAAATTGGAAGAGAAAGCAACAAACCAACAAAGATAAGTATCTGACTCGCATTTTCCTGTGTATTTAGCGAAAATATGTAACATCAGCAGCTATAATTTGTATATGATGTTTAGGTTTTTTGAATTTGATGGTTTTTAGGGCATGCATGTATATTTATCTTCAAATTTAATTGAATAATTGCTTCTATTACTTCATAGAAATATAGTTCTAATTTTTTCAATTTTTCTAGTGTCTAGGTTCACTCTCAGAATATTTAATAATTCCATAAATTTTTAACAGCATCCATTATTTGTTTAATATCAATTTGCATGCTATAAATTTTTTTTTTAAATGCAAACGATAATTTACTTCTACACATACATTATTTTCAGTATTATATTACAAATACTATGAGAGTGACTTAAATATAGAATTAAAAAATATATATAATTGTAGAAATGAGATTATAACTTTATTTCCATGCTCATGTTTTCTCTTGCTAGTGATTATTGTAGAATTCTCTATGTTCTTCATTTGACTTTAATCTGTAACTTGTTAGCTACATTTGAAATTTGAAATTGGAAATGAATATGGTTCATTCACACATGTGAAAGATACCAATTTATAACACCTACAAAGCATTGATAATAGCAATACAATGATTACTATTTCATAGGCTGGAAGCAAAAATCATGACCTATCTTATTGGTAGTATAAATTTTATAGAGATAGTACTTCAATCTCAGTCTACTTTAACCATTTGGTTATATGATAATACACTGATTTGATATGAGTTTGGATTGTTAGGTGTTAGAGATTTGTAGGAAAAAGTGTATCCGTAGACTTCAATGATGTTACTAATCTCTTTCTATCACCAATAGATAGAAGTCATATGTTAAGACCAAATTCATATTGAAGAGTATATAAGAAAACATTACATTTATTTGGGGGAATTAGGCTTTTATTTATTTTTTCTTATTTTATGGAAGGATATCTAGGTTTTTTTAATATTTTTTGGGTTTTGAATTTTTCTGAGTTGTTTGTTTTTTGATTGGTTCTTTTTTATACAAGACTGATTTTTCTAATCATTTGTTCTCTGTGAAATGTGTGTGTTTAGGCTGTTGATTTCCAATGTGATCTTTTGTGTATCTAGACTAATTCTAATAATTTTGTATAACTATATATTTTTTTTACTCTAATATTCAAAGGTGATTATGGAAACTTGCGCTTCTAAGTTCTAGATGACAATACAGTCTGATACTAAGAAACTATGATTTGCCTAGAGCATGAATGAACTTCAAGTCAAACATTTTTCTTGATTTTTAACCAATTTACTAATTCCTCCCATATTTTACTGGGATATTCACACTTAGTTGCTTCTTCAAAACACTAAACTCCTACACTTGTGCAGTTTTGATTTGCTTATCAAATTTCAGGACAATGGCGGTTGAACACAAAATAGCTGCACATCATAAGAGGAAGAAGTGCTAGTCTCCTTATGTCAAGCATTCTTTTTTTTTTTTCCAAACAAATAATCGATATTAAGAGATGTGCATTTTGTAACCATACTACAAAACAGCTTAGGGGTTGCAACCATTGAAAACCATTTTTCCAAATTTTTAAGTTAGAGCAAGTTTTATGTCCATTGATTTCAGATTCATAGAGCACATTAGTCAAGATGTGCATGTTTTAATTGATATCCCTCTCAACCTGTATATGTTAATTGGCTCCAAAAAGAGATTTATAATTATATGAAGCTTGATTAGCTAACTGCAAATAGAAACATAGTGTTTCAGTGATATCTTATTCTCAAACTCAGTTTATTGTTTCTAAGATAACACCATGTAAAGATACCATTTGCTGGTTTTATCTGAGTAAAGAGTAACACCATATTAGTGTGATATATCTTCTTGGCATATGGATAGTCTATTTGGACTCACATATGAGAATCTGTAATATTGCCTTCCACTTTGTTTTTGGTAGATCACAATCAATCCACACATGAAGCAAAGAGATTATAAAAAAGAAAGGTAGATTTTGCAATTAGGCAAATTACATTTTCTGTGGTGGAGATGTTGACCATACACCCTTATGTTCCTTATGTGTTTTATGCATTAACCTT
Organism: Ipomoea nil; assembly: GCF_001879475.1. Classification (NCBI taxonomy): domain Eukaryota; kingdom Viridiplantae; phylum Streptophyta; class Magnoliopsida; order Solanales; family Convolvulaceae; genus Ipomoea; species Ipomoea nil. Next base: position 3,875,552 of record NW_017616704.1, on the reverse strand, counting down.
ATTAAAATGGACTATTTGAGAGAGAAAGCCATCAATATTAGAGAATGGAAGACATCAATTTACCTGGATTCTCATGTGGACAATTCAACTACCACCTATCAACTATTACATCCAAACCTTAGAATAATTCAATCAAATCTTACATTCACACTGTAGTTTTTATAATAAAACTGATGTCATTTTTTTGATTGTATGAGACACATCTAAATGAAGAGCATTGAACTATCAAGGGGATTAACATGCCAAGAAAACGAAGTGAAAAAATGAACATTCAGATCTCTAGGCTGGCAGGTAACAACTGTATTCTTTGGTATTTTGTAAAACTTAGACAATAACTAACTTGTGTCAATTTTATTTTTTTTTTGTATGACACACGTCTAAGTGAAGAACACTGGACTATCAAGGGCATTAGCAGGCCAAGAAAAAGGAAGGGGAAAAAGGATCTGTTGAGACTGGTAGGCTGGCAGGCAAGAACTGTATTCTTTGGTATTTTATAAAACTTAGACTGTAACTCCAAATATAAGCTATACTTGCTATCTCCATTCTAATAAAGAAATTAACAACATGTTCTTTTTATTTTCATATAAGTTACATGTATATGAAGAACACTGGAATCCAGAGGACAAATAGCCAGCTAAAAAATGAAAGGGCCAAAGTAATAAGGTAAGAAGTTGACTCCCTTTGTGAATGTATTGTATTTCAAATAGAGGATTAACATTACTGCCAAATATGAATGCTTTTATAACTAACAAGTTTTTTAATTGGAGAATGTAGAGCAATCTCAAGAAAGGGAAGAACATTAGAAACTAACAGCAACTACTAAAAATATTATTGCTTTGAACAAAAGGAAAAAAAAATTACTTACTATCAAATCATGAAACACACATTCACGACTTCTAATGACTTTCTCATCTGTTCCTTCAAATGCCAAATAGGTACGCACCAGACGCAAACGCATTGCTTTGGAAGTCTGCTGAGGATGGATTTCAGAGCAAAGAATAAACTGGCCAGGCATGGTTAACGCTAAGAAGCTTTTGGGGTGGTTTACAGGGAAGAAGAAGATCGGAAGTGGAAGAACATTAGCACAACCTACCTATTTATATTGTTAAATAGTTGTATTAGAGATGTAAAACCCATGATTAAAAGTTAGGCATGCGCCGGCAAGCAGTAGAAGGACTCTTTGAAACCAATACACAATTATTAGAATTAATATAGATACACAAAAGATCACATTGGAAATCAACAGCCTAAACATACACGTTTCACAGAGAACAAATGATTACAAAACTCAGTCCTGTATAAAAAAAGAACCAATCAAAAAACAAACAAATCAAACAAATTCAAAACCCAAAAAATGTTAAAAAAAACCTAGATATCCTTCCATAAAATAAGAAAAAAAAAAGCCAAAATTCCCTCAAAACAGTTTGGGCGGGATTTGGAGGGCAATTTGATTGGCCAAATCTATGGGCTTTATTATATATAAGACTAGTATTTACACCCGTGCGATGCACGACCATATATATAATATATAGAATATACAATATAATATAATAAAAAGATAATTTTTTTAGGATAATATGAAGAGAATATAATATATGAAAATCTAAAAATTTTGAAACGATAAAAATTAGTAAATTACAATTTTATTACACATTACAAAAAATTTCTTTGTACATAACATTTTTAGTTATACTTAGAATTGGTACATTTTCGCCACAAATCAAATATGAGTATAGAAAGTTACCCGACAATTAAATAAGAATTAATATTTAAATAGGTACTTAACTAAAATAATAAATTTTTAATACAAAGTATTCTAAAATAAAAATTATTAAAAACATCTTAGTAAACAACAAAAGAAATCTATATTCTCATTTATCATTACACCAAAATCAATTAATCTATATATTAATTGCACAATTTGGTATTGTCATATCTTTGAATAACATAATATGATTGGTGAATGCTCTATGACTTCATTATAATATATAGAAGGATAGAATGATATATAAGGAGACAACGGTGTAGTTCTTTCCAGATATGGCGCCTACGTTCTTTACGGCCCCACTGAACGTCAGGTGAGGCACAACCGCACCTAAATAAAATTTGTATGAAGATACTCACAACTACGTGTTTATCTACCGTATATGGTAGAGATCAATAAAAATTTCTATCTTATTAGATGAATATAAAATTCAAGCTGCATGTTGATAGATATTCTATCTAAGCGTTTATAGAAATTAATATCTCCAAAAAAGAGGTTCAATAGCAAGGGTTAAAGAAGAAAATTCATTTACATGAGTTTGAAACTACGAAAAAATGCAGATCTGGGAAAAGATAAGTACATATATTTTTATTAGTTTTTTAACAATTATTTTTTAAATCCATGAATCTAATAAATTATATTTGGATTTTAGAGTTCTAGAAATAGTATTTTCAGAAATACAGTATAAGACAAAGATACTTATAATGCATTAAACTTTTATATTCTAATAAAACAGTATTACCAAATTACCAATTACCAAATATAATAATAATAATAATAATAATAATAATAATAATAATAATAATAAGAAGGGATAAGGGTCAAATAGACCCTCAAACTATATACCAAAGTGCAATTAGACCCTTAAGCTAAAACAACATTCAATTAGACCCTTAAACTTGTTAGATATGTGCAATTAGCTTACTTAACAGGTTACCAAAAGGTAAATTACAACTTTTCTTACATGACATACATTTTTTGTGAAACCTTATTTAAAATTTTTAAAAAATATATTTTTAAAACTAATTAAAAAAACTTTCCATCTGATAAGAAACCTAACTACGTCTTCTCATGAACAACCTCAGCTCCTCTAATCATCACCAAATTAAACCCCGACCTTTTTATTTCATATTTTCTCCATCTTAATTCAATTATTAGTACTGATTCAAAAAAAAAAATAAAAATCAATTATTAGTACAACATAGCAAGCTTTGCTACTGTACGTTTCTTATACTGCAATATATATATATATATATATATATATATATATATATATATATATATATATATATATATATATATATATATATTTGCAGTATAAGAAACAGTAGCATAGCTTGTTCTAGTGGAATGAACTTGTTCAGGATCGAGCGAAGAGAAACTTGAGAGCGTTAAATCGCAAGAAGATTCGCAGATGATGATGGATCAAAGGAATCGCAAGCGCATGATCTTGAACTGGGAATCAGCCAGCGGTCGAGGATGAAGAAGCAAAAGCTTCGTCAGGTGGAAAATTTATTATCATGAGAAGACGTAGATCGAGTTTTATCTCAGATGGAAAGTTTTTTTAAATTAGTTTCTAAAGATTAGCTTTAAAAATAATTTTTTTTTTTTTAATTTTTGAATAAGATTCTACAAAAGATGCATTTTATGTATTAAAAGTTGACAAGTTACCTTTTGATAACCTGTTAAATAAGTTTTTTGCACAAATCTAACAAGTTTAAGAATTTAATTGGATGTTTTTTTAATTTGAAGGTCTAATTGAATTTTAGTATATAGTTAGAGGGTCTATTTGACCCTTATCCCTAATAATAATATAAGTAAGCCGTTTCATCCCGTTCGGCCATTCCCATCTCGGTCTTCACTCTAATCCATGCATTCATTTCCCTTCTCTTTTTCACTAATCCATCCATTCATTTCAAGAAGCTTCGCTCAAAAATCTTCGCTTTTGTGCTTTCCGTTTGCCAGTCAACTACAACACACCATATCACAGCTCCACGATGATTCTCGTGAATCGCAAGAACGTATGGTTTGTTTCTCACAATTTTTTCAATACCCATCTGAGATTTGTAGATTGCAGAGCATTTCCCTTAAATTTATAGGTCGAATCTTGCATAACAAATAGTAGCAGTTGCACCCTAGTTGATATAGTATATTTAAGGCATGAAAAAAGAACTGAATTCTGATGCGAATGATCTGTTTTTTAACAAATAACAGAATATTTATTGATTCATTTGAACTTAAATTTGTCTTTTTTTCCTCAATACGAATGTCTAACTTTTGTTACTTAATTTGATTGTAGGTAATCCAATTTTAGGACTAAAAGATTCAATGAAGCATTGTGAAAAGTTGTTCAATCTGTTCTTTATGGTTTTATATTGTCATGGGATTTCCAGTGTAAGTTTTTTATTCTACCAACATAAAGAGTTAAAACAGTCACTAAATACGTAATTATTTATATCTGCTTTAGAAAAGAAGAATATTGACTGCAAACGGAATATAATTTCAATAGAATATGGACGAAAGAAATAAAAATATGATATCATTCACTGGAAAATCAAATCTGATATCTAATAACCGTAAAAATATGATTTAACGCATTTGAGAAGATAGAAGCACAGTCCTCAATCTCTACCTGTCAGTTTTTTTTCTATCACTATGAATATTGTATTATTTAATCCTACCCAGAGTTCAATAATAAATAACTTTTAATGGATTGAGATAAGGTATTAGAGAAATACCTTTTAATGGGTTGAGCAAACTCGTCCAGATTGATGATGAAGAAGATGAAGTGAAAAGTGCATTATCTGCCCTCAAGCACAAAAGATTGATGGTACTGGAAATCATGAGGTAAACATATATGTTTTGGGCTATTTTCATCAAAATTATTATAAAGATAGATGTTATAGACTATATATGTATGTCATATAATTTATCGGGTCTTAAAAAAATAGTAAAAATTGAAAGAAACAATATTAAACTCAATATTGATGTTTAATGAACTTACCCCCTGAATTAGCTTATATATATGATTAATATATTCATAGTTTTATATAATATATCACTACTGAAAATTATGAAATTTCCGACCACCTGAAACTGATCTTAAATCAAGTCAAAAGCCTTGTTCCGACCACTTTTGGTATCCGGAAAAACCTTTGTTGCTATTTCCGACCACTTTTTGGTATTAACTTGATTTAAGATCACTTTCAGGTGGTCGGAAATTCCATAATTTCTAGTAGTGTATGTAGATAGATTTTAAATTTCACCAATGGTATAATTTTCTATTCTTTGGCTATGAATGTCTCTTGATCTCAATGGCTATGAATGAAATGAAAGAAATGTGTTAGGGATCAAGATACATTTTAATGGAAGAAATATGTCTGTTGAAATTTAAAAGAAATATTTTACGAAATATATATTGAATATATATATATATATATATATATATATATATATATATATATATATATATAATCATAGTTTATATAATATATGTAGATAGATTTTAAATTTCACCAATTGTATGATTTTCTATTCTTTAAAAAAAAAAAAAGAGTTGAAAAAGGATACAGAGATTTACCAAATGTGCAGGTGTAGTGCAACAACTCTTCTGGATATGGAAGCTTCGGCGGCAACACCTCACGCAGAGAATATGGGTCTTGTTCCTCCTCTTCTCGAGGCTCTGTTCTCTACACCATTGCTATGCAGTTGCAGAGAATATTCACTTTCGTTCTTTGTAACTTGGTACGGTTTGTATTGAAGAGAATGTGATGTATATATATGTGTTTAGATATAACTAAGGGTAATAGTTATACTTTTTATTATATTACCAATTATCATTTACCAATTAAAATTAGGGTTACCATTTTACATTTGCTTACCAAAAAATTATATATAGATACCTAATTTGTATTTGAAGAATATATTTACCTAATTTATAATGAATAATATATAATATATAATTTTTATATTTTGATAATTTATTAAATTAGAAAATTATAATATTACATAAATGCCTCTAAGTTTTGGGGGGAAAATTTGGGAAGGAGGATTTTATTTTTATTTAGATATAGATATAGATATAGATATAGATTTGTAATTGTGAGACTACTATGCATGTGTTGACAGTATTATTTTATTTTATTTTTAAAAAAATAAAAATTAAAAATAAGTGCTACTTAGAATTGAAGTAGAATGATCCAAATTAAAGTTCGTTCAAATCCTTATCCTAATTGTTTTGTCCAATTCCAAGAATTCTAGAACTTGTATTAATATTCCTTAGCCAGTCAGGTTTATGAATCCTATAGCTGCATGGTTTCTTGTCTCATATGTTTGCAATAAATTAAATATGAATAATTGTTGTTCAACCAATTTCATAACTCCATGCACGCATTGCATACGTCCTCCCTTTGCATGTAATGGCTCAAATGTCAAAAGCAATGCCGACGGTATCCGATGCATCACCGTCGGTGCCGGAAGATATGGTGGCCGAGATCCTGAGCCGGTTGCCGGTGGAATCATTACTGAGATTCAAGTGCGTCTGCAAGGAGTGGTATCAGCTCATCCAACAAGATGACTTCATCGAAAAGCATCACCGCCACGGCGCCATGAGTTTCTACTATCATAAAGAATACATAAATCAACCCTTTTACTGGCCAGATTGGCGGATTCCTCCGATCCATAAGGATGCGGAGTTCACGTGTATTGATATACAGAAAGGGTTAGTATTAGAGCAAGAGCGCCGTGAAGTTCCCACGGAAAGGCTTCGCATAAGGAATCCGGCAACGAGGCAAACGGTATACCTGCCGGATCTCCGGGTCGGCAACGAACAGCGGACTTGGGTGGTGGCCAGAATGTTCTTCGTCGCAAAAAGCAGTAAGGAATGTAAGGTGATAAGTTTCTCGGATTTGGAAGAATCAGTTTTGTTCGGACGATTTAGAGTACTAACAGTGGGCGTTGATGCAGCGTGGAGACCTCTCAAGAATTCCCCACCAAACTCCATACACTGCATTAGCAAAGCCGGCGGCCTTGGCCGGCACCCGAAGATATACGCTCTGAGTATTGAAAATATTTTTTATGTAGTCGCAATGGACGGCAAAGACAGGAACATTCTGTGGGTGAACTCAGAAGACGAGAGCATTAAAACTGCTGAAATCCCAGAAAATCTCTTCTCAGATTGGAAATTTGTGATGCCAAGAGAATGGAATTCAAAGCTGTCTCTTTTCTACAATGGGGGAATCCGAGATCTAGATCAAATCAACATTTGTGTTTTCGTGAATAACAACAAGAATGAGTGGACTAAAACCCAGACCGTCGATCTTAAATCATTCATCCGTGATTATCCAATCCCGTTCTTCACAGAGGAGAAGAAAATATGGGTGAGAGGGATTAACGGGAAACGGTGGGAGGTAATTTGGATTCCAGATGTAAGCTTATATGGTGTTGTTCCATGGCGTATGAAGGATGAACTAAGCATTAAACCCACAGTTTTGCAGCTAAAAGGAATGGAATCAGACAAGTTTGATGAAGCAATCGGCGCACGTTTTTGGAAGGAAAGAGATATGCCGACCACCACCTCCCAAATTATTTCTGCAATTTCAATCCAAATTAAATCTCTGATGTGAATTCCTAAATTTAGTCATTCAGATTTTGCACATATTAATAACTAGATTACATGGTGAAAATAGAATTTACAATTGACCGTTATCCTTTTTTTTTTTTTTCTCAGAAGTTAGAGACTAAACTATGGACACTTTTATCGAGTTAATTCCAGCAATGGTCCTCCGACTATTGTGATTTTTCAAAATTAGTTTCCGATTTTCAATTTGGACGAAAAGGACATTTGACTTTCTAATTTGTTCCACCAAAGGTCCTTCTGTTAACAATCCGTTTCTTGGCCCTTAGAGGGCAAATGTGTCTTTTCGTTGCTTTCTTCTTCCTCTTAGCCTAGCAGCCTTGGTTTATTTTACCCACAGAAGCAGTCAAAGAACTCCAGTGACATTGTTCTTCCCACATTGACATTATGTATCCATAGATCTGGAGATATTGATAACAAAATATAAATAATCTTGGAGATATTGATCACGACCGACCCAACCGCCAGTCTCGCCCACTCCCTGAGCGCAGCCGCCACTGCGGCCATGGAAGGGGTTCTTGGAATTTGTTTGAACTTTGTATATACCAAAATTAGGACTTGGTCATTGCAAGGCATTGTAATCGAAAGTTACCTACGGACAAACCTTGTTGTTGAAGGCTATAGTTGGCAGTAGATATGAATTAGTGCAATTTTAACTCACAATTAAATCAAAATCACTATCCAAAAAATGCATTAATTACATATAGTTAAATTCTTCTGCTAGATGTCTTATCATCTGACTATGACACTGGAATCAGCAAAAAATGCATTAATTACATATAGTTAAGGTCTTTTGCTGCTAGATGTCTTATCATCTGACTATGACACTGGAATCAGCAGAAGTACGAAAGTCGAGACTTAGAAGACCTTTTGTGAAGCAAATACTAGGTTGACTAGTAGATATATTTTTGACAGAGTCAATACGAGAAATTTTCTTTGAACTTTTCTGAAAAGAGCTGTTAGGCACTTTTCCCAATGACTCCTAACTACAAGTTATCTTCTGAAAATTAAAAGACATGCTTTTTGGACATGCACCGATCAATGACATTCATCTTTATACCAATATAGCCAGGAGATTTTGGCTCTCATTCTCCCGCCCAACAATTAAAGATTTTCCATATATTTTAACCTTTTTATTTTTTTTTAGCTATTTTAGATACTATGATTGTTTTTGTTGGTTTTGGAATCCTATTTTAGAGGATAATCATTCATTTGATTGGTTTTGGGGATGGATTTCGTTTTCCGATTAATTTTTTCTAGGAAACGTGTTATTGTATCTATTTTTTCCTTTTTTTTTTTATAGCTATTTTAGTGGGCATGAGTGTTTTTGTTGGTTTTGGAATCCTATTTTATAGGATAATAATTCAAAAGATTGGTTTTGGGGATGGGTTTCGTTTCCCGATTTCTGTCATAGAGGAAACATATTATATTTGAATAAGAAATCTAGGTTTTATCTACTAAGCTAATCCTCTAATCTTCTAATTTTTCTCTTTCTATAAGTATTCTACTGCTGCGACTCTGCATTATCTCCCTCAGCCGGCTACCAGGTCTTGGAACTATCAGCTCTTCTTCTTTTTCACTCAGCTGTGATGATTACTTACACAGCATAAGTGATGGCTTTCAGTATAAATACACCTGTTTATACAAGCAATTGCACATTGCAACCTTTCAATATTAGTCTATTCGAATCACAAGCTCTTCTTCTTTGATGGCTGGTCAGTTTGTTCTTGCTTCTCAGCTCACTCCACTGTGCAATAGGAAGGCCATTCGAGTTAGGCTGGTGCGAACATATGCTGTTTACGAAAACAGAGAAAACAAGGCGATTAGCAGTCTGGAATGTGTTTTCCATGATGTAGAGGTGTAGTATTTTCGATTTTATTAACATAAAATTTCTTTGTATTTGCTTATGTTCACTACTTTCCAGTTTAATACCTTTGAATGTGTTCATTTAGGGTGTGTTTGTTCATTGTACTATACCTAAGGATCAAGTGCAAAAATGGACCAAATTCAAGGAAGGTTGTGTTTATGGGATAAAGAACTTCCTTTGCATTACTAACTGCTTGAAGTTCAAGACAAGTAATCATCGTTACATACTTAAATTTAAGCATGATACTATGGTTAAGGAGTACAAGAAAGTCAGTTTTCCTAACAAGACTTTTCGTTTAAAATCGATATCTTCCTTGGTTAGGAAGGATGATATTGATGAGAAGATGCTCATAGGTATATTCTTATCTTTAAATACAGACTTTTTAACTTTTAAAACTATCCTTATTTAATACCTAACTATTTGTATTTGTTTTTCTAGATGTGATTGGAAGGGTCACTGAAATCTATTCTCCAGTGGAGAGGGTTGTAGCAGGACAGAGAGCTAGGCTTATTGATTTTGTTTTGGAAGATATCAAGTGAGTGTACATGTTTATATTACATTTCTATGAGTCTAAAAATTTTTATATTACTATTCTTTTTAAAATAAAATTTTCTTTTATTTCTTTTAGTCAAGATCAGATTCAATGTACTCTTTGGGGGGATCATGTGAACAGTTTGCTTCCTATTTATAGCTCAACAGTCACTGAAGAACCAGTGATTGTTTTGCTACAGTTCTGTAGGGCAAAGATCTTCGATAGTATGTGTTCTCTTATTCTTCTACTCCATTGCTCAAGTTTTATTAATTTATTCTTTTATCTTTTAGTGGCATTATCCTGAAATTGCATATTCTTTATTTCTAGATAGAGATGTGCACATATCAACTTCATTTAATGCAACAAAAATTTGGATCAATTAGAAAATGCCAGATTTTGAGGAGTTTAAGAAAAGTTTAAGGTATAAATTATACATTATGTTTCTATTTTTAAATTCCTCAGTTCTTCATTGAATCTATTTACTTTTATTCCTTCTATTCCAGTCTGTCATCTGACAGAACTCCATTAAGAAAGTTGGACTCAAGCTCTAGACTACCTGGATTTAGGCCAAGTCGTAACAGTCTGAGTGATGATATTGTTGTAACTTCTCTAAGTGAGATTTACAACAGGAAGGAGGTAAAAAATTATTTTTTCTCTTTTATTATTATTTTTTTTTAAAATCCAGATGGCTAACTAACTTCTTTTTTTGCTATTACACAGCTATGTGAGTATTGGGTGGCTGTTAGGATTATGGATGTTGACAGTTCAGATGGTTGGTATTACATGTCTTGTAAGGGAACTAACTGTGGGAAAAAGCTAACTCCAAGAGAAGGTTTGATGTACTGCTCTAAGTGTGACCGTAGCTGGCATGAGGGGGCTGTCAAGTATAAGGTGGTTGTTCGTGTAACCGGCAGTACATGTGAAGCACCTATGCTCATTTGGGATAAGGAATGTTATGATTTGGTTGGTGTTTCAGCTTCATCCCTAAGAGAGAAGTATGCTGAGGTGAGAATGGTTTGTGTACTCTAATTTGGGATTGGTAATGCTATAGATGTTCCTATGTTTATTTCCTTAAAATTGTTTTTTCTCAGAATGCAAAAGGTTGGATCCCACCTGAGTTGCAGTCTATTTGTGGGATGCCTATACTATTTAGGATTTCTATGAAGAAAGATCAAGTGGACAGTCTCAGCTCTGCATTTGGGGTGTTAGGGTTCTGTAGACAAGCTGACATTGTTTCAAAACACTGTGGGGTTATAGACTGTGATTTAGATGCAACATAACAAGCTCATGAGGTTTAATTGTTTTCCTATTTAAACTGTTTTCTTCTTTATAAAATTGAATAACACTATGTGTATTATTCAATTTTTTTCAGGATACATTTGGTCTGGATGACTTTGGTGATTTTGAAATGGTTGGATTTGATGAAGGTGGTTCTTCTGGAAATGTTGCAAGCACACTTAAGAGGTCTCTAATTGATGAGTTCAATCAGTTTGATGACTCTAAGAGACTAAGACTTCAGTGATTAAGTTGGAAAAAATGTGATGCAATTGCGGTTTCTATTCTATTTAGCACACTGAAGAGGTCTCTAATGGATGAAGTCAACCTGCCTTCCTACTATAATAGACCTACTATTTCAGTCTATAAGTTGGTAAAAATGTAATGCTTTTGCGGTTTCTATGCTATGTTTTGTAATGTTTCCCTAATGGGGTCAGTCTATGTACTACTTTCCAATTATGTCTTATGTTTTGGGACTCTAAGGACAATATGAATATTATGTCTACTTATTTTAGTTTGTATTTCTATTCTCAAGTTTATTTTACTTATATTTCCAGTTTAAATAGTACCAGCTAATGGGGTGGTTTTAGTTGTACATAACTTTTCATTTAATTATGCTTTATGAATTATATCTTCATTTGATAACTCTATCTAGAATTAGATAATTAAATACATATTAATGAAGTTATAACATCATAAGTAAATGTAAAATCTTTTGTATTATTTGAAAACAAACTTACTTATTGAGTCTTGCTAGATATTTGATGCGAACTGTTTTGTTATACTGAGATCCAGATCCAGATCCAGGTCTCTTTGTATCTGAAAACAACTGCAAATATAAACTATCAATGTCTTGCTACTTTTTAAAAAAAGGTTGTCTATCTGTGTACTAAATTACAACTTATGAAGTAAAAATAGAAGTATTAATAAGTTAAGTTGGCATGATCAAATAAAATTACAATACAGTACTAAATTTACTCAATTAGTAAATAGATTTCAATCACAAAATGACAAAAGCTTACAGATCTAAGCTGGAGTGATGGCATGGAGTATTTCAGGTTTTTCAAAAGGTTCTAGATTAGTTTTTTAGTACACTAATGACCATGAGTTACAAATCTAAGTTGGAGTCATGATTTCCTAACTTAGTGTTGTATTAATAGTATCTGTTGAACCTTTAATCCTATTTATTTAACTAAACTTAGTACATGTGTTATACATTCAAAGTCAATAGTTTATGTAAAAACAGTTTTAAGCTATAAGTAAACAGAAAAAAAAAAAAATCAGATTTTAGTGTGAAAGAATAGTACTAGGTTAGAATCATAGTATGCAAGGATTTAATTTGGGATTTACAATTGAAGCCTAATAGCTTGACAACAGTTATTATACAAAACCTTGGAAATTTGCATTTGATTAAGGCACTTTTATTTGTTGAAATCAAAGTGCCTATATCTAATGCAAATTTCAATACTTGCATTATTTAAGATATTATGAAAGTATTTGGGTAGGGATTTACAGTTGAAACCAAATAGTTTGACAACAGTCTATATATAATTTTTAGGCTCATTTGCCTAATAGAAAAAAATAAAAATTTGATCACTGTTATCAATGAAGCAAAATGTTGAAATTAAAAACTAACGACTAATTAACCATTATGTATAAATTCAATTCAGATATGACTAGACTTTGTATTTGTAATAAAAATCAATGAGTTTATAGATGAACAAATGTATAATGTATGGCAGATGTCATGAGTTTGATACTCAATTTGTAAACTCATTTAAAAATGTGATATTACTAATCTGTAAACTCAATTAAAAATGATAAATGCATAAAACCATGTATAAAGATCAAGCCAAAATTTGATCTTATAAACTGATAACCAATTAAACAATATTGGGAAAATAAAATCAACTATCAGTACACTGTTACATTCCCAATAAAAATGAAATTCAAATCTAACAAAAGGCTATAAAATAGTAATCATTTACAAGTATTCATGAGAGTTGTGCTAGGGTAATCAAATGCTATTGCCACTATAAATAAAGATCCAACACTTGGAAGATCAATTCAAACTGCAGGTTCTGTGTAACTGTATATGCAAAGCATAAACTTAAACAAACATGAGAAAGTTAGAAAAATCTACTACAATTGGTTGCAAGAGAAAGTATGGGATTTCAAACAAAGGTATGAAAGCATTTTATATTACACTACAGTTTATAAATACAAGTTTCATATAAATACTTAAAATCACATCAATTAATGCCTAAACAAGTAAAAGAATTAATAAATATATAGCTAAAGCAAAAAAAAAAAAAAAAAAAAAAAATTGTCCAAGAACTGTAATATTGGCAAATTATACTTATCTTTGATGATGTGTAGTTTTCGTTCTGTTTTGAAGAGTACTGCCAATTTGGTTTTCTTCAATCGCATTATATTTTTCTTCTCAGGCTTAGTTTTGTTTATCTACAATAAATTAGATCTCACATGCGAACAAAATAGGTTTGTGGTTAATTAGAATAACACATATTTCAAAATAACATAATTTAAATACAACTAACAAAATCTGAAGAAAAATACTGGAATATTTAAGTGAGAATTTATTTTTTACAATTAGAGAAAAACTTATATTTTTTAGAGCTCAAATCCTCTTTATTTTCGTTTTCCAGATTCGAAATTGATTTGCATGCGTATAAATTGGTTAGGGTTTGCGGTTAATTAGAAAAAATATATATACATAAATGACATAAAATAGAGAAAAATAGGTATTGTATAATCTTCCCTCCATAGTGTTCGAACATGATATCTGGAAATCGACCGAGATTTGGGTAGAACAGTGGGTAAAAATATATAGATAACTGAAATTGGTTAGGATTTTTATTTAATTAGATAAAAATATATAGATAACTGAAAGAAATTAGAATTAAATTACCATGTATTGTAGATTCTTGCCTCCATAGTGTTCGAAAATGTATCTGCAAATCGAATCAGATTTGTGTAGAACAATGTGGGTAAATTCTCTAATGGTTTTGGAATGGTGAAATGAAGGATTTTTAAAGTGATTTTGGTAGTATGGAAGTCGGATTGTAGTTTCGAGTTGGTATTTTTGCTTGGTTTCCTTCTTCGTCGATGGAGGTAGGCTTAGGGCAGAGCTACGAGAGAGACAGCGAGGAAATGGGGCGGTAGGGTTGTACTGACTCGGGTTTGGGGGGTTTTATATGGTGGGCTATGTTTGGGTCGAGTTTTATAAGATCTGTTGGGCCAGTGTTTTGGGTATAATATATGTATCTAATAATATATATTCAGATAGATTGGCCCAGTTATACAAAATAATTTTAATAATAAAATATAGTTTTAAATATAAATTTATATATATTAACTTTTTAATTTGTTTAATTGTGGATATTTATATAATTTGGAGTATAAATTTGAACCAGGTTATTGAATTTTTTTTACACATTAATCTTTATTGATTTTTTAAATTCTGTGTGTATATAATTTTTTTTTTTTAATCTCATAAGAATATTATAATGTTTCATTTCAATAAATTTTATAACTGTTTGTTATATTATTATTGTAGTTTTTTCTTTCTTTGCGTATTCATTAAATTGTGAAATACATATTTAGAATGGACGTATTTGATATATTACGTTGATATTAAAAACAAATTGTAAATATAGCATTATATATATATATATATATATATATATATATATATATATATATATATATATATTGTTGGACAATTTTAAATATATAATGTCCTCGCAAGTGCACGAGTCAGTGTAGTGGTAGTGTGCAAAGGCAAGGGTCGAACCCAAGAGAAAGTTGATATGATGCAATTTAATAAATTGAAATTGATTAAATTAACAATTTAAAGTACTAGAAACAAATAATATCAATAATTAAGATTAGAATAAACTTAAATCCGAAGTAACTGAATCAAAATGTAACTTGATAATTTAAGGTGTCTAAAGCTAATTAGAATTCAAAATGTCAAAGAATAAAGATCAATAGAACTCAGGAAGCTATGGAATAAAATTAAACAAAGAAACCAGAATATCAAATTAACAGTTAAAGTTGGAAAAAGCTAAACACAACAATTTTAACACATTATAAGATAAACATAATTGACCGATAAAAATAAAAACTTGATTCAATGCAAAATTCTCATGATAATGAAGTCATTTTCTTAGGCAAATTAAACCAGCAGAACATTACAACCTCAATTCACTAATCACTTTTTATCAAATAAACAAAAGAACTTTAATGGTAATTAAAATTGCTATGCTAATTAGAGAAAAAGAATAAACAAAGGCGAGAATATGAATGAGAAGACAAGAAGAATTTGTGTGCCTATTACGAAGCTATGGCCGAAAGCTTTTGAATTAAACTAAGCAAATACTCTACAGAATTGCAATAGCAAATTAATGGAAGGAAAAAAAAAAAAGGAAAAATACGTGTGCCAATTAACAGTTGCTGTCCAGAAATTTGATTTGCTTTGCCAAAGGTGTTGAATGATAAACTTCTTGCTTTAGTAAAGCCAAATTCAATGATAATCCAGAGCTTGCTTACTGCCGTCCAAGGAACTACCGCCAGGAAGAATTCAAGCCACTGTTGGACGGAAATCGTCGCCGCCAAGCACTGCCCACCGGAAATCTCCGGCTTTTGGTGAAGAACAAAACCGCCTCCGGAATTGTTCCGGAGTTAAAAACGGATGGTGGGTGGTAATTCGTGGTGAAATTCCGTTGTCAGTGATGAAGGTGATAAATGGCTGTGAGGAGGTTCGCTGAAGATCTTAGACCGAACTTTATTTATAGCCTTCGACTGCTTCTCCTTACACTATTCAATTCTTGGCATAGATGTCGCAGGAGAATGAGGATCGACTCTTCTTTCGGGTCTTTAACTGACTGGACCGAATCTTCGTTAGGATGGGATGAAGTTGCGCCTCTCTCATATTTTATTAATTAAAGTCCTGATCCTAACAAAATGGACAGATCTAATCTAATCTAATCTGATAATCTAATAATAATAATAATAATAATAATAATAATAATAATAATAATAATAATAATCTTATTAAATTGGGGTTAAGGAATTATTGTTCTAATATAATTCAAATAATAGACAGATTTAATAAAAATAATCTTAAAATAGATTAATATTAACAAAACTACTTATGTCAATAATAAATAAAATTAGATAAAAATTAATCAATTATTTGCAGCTTAACTATAAAAAATTATTTAAAATAACAACAAAAATAATGTTTATCAAATCTTCCCACACTTATTTATTTGCTTGTCCTCAAGCAAAAACATTATTAACAAGAAAAGAGATTAAAATAAAAGCAAGTATTAGATCGAGTTGTACCCAAATAGCCTTTCAAATTTATTTGCCTCATCAATGCAAAATTAAAGTCAACTCAAAGAGTGCATAAAATAATTGATTAGAAATTAAAATCTTTAGCAACTAAAATAAATATAAAACTTGTGCTCGTATGCTAATACCCCTTATATGAGCTATACAAAATCTCAATAAAGTAAATACGAAAATTTCACAAAATATAACCTAAACCAAATTCGAAAACATTCTATCACAGTGCAGGTACAAAACATGAAGGAAACAAGGATCGAGACATTTATTAAAATTAAAATGCAATTTGCTCGTCTCTTTCAAAGTTCACTCATTATTTTTCTATTTTGACTTTTTTCCAAAGAGAACTTCCCCAAAAACCTCGCCATTTTACGCCAGACTTGTTTGGGTTTTCATTTTTGTGTGTACTCATAAACCAGACCACAACACTTATTGATTTATTTATTATACATGTGTATAGATGGCTGATTCAGCGGAGTAGAATCTCTTAGATTTGCAAAATAAATAACTTAATAACCGAACACTCTCATTTATTTTTATTTTATTTTTTTTAAATCATTTTTATAATCTTTTCTTTTCACCTCACTTATGTCATAAAGATGATCCTTGAACCAACACACTACACCACAATTTATAGCACTCAAGAATTTATTTAAGAATTTGAAAAAGGAAAAATAAAGTGAAAGATGCATATAAACTACTAAAGAAATTGTACAGAACACATAAAGGTATTTCCTATTCTATTTATGTTTTATTTTTTTTTTTTTGTTTTTTGATTTTTTTGGTTTTTTTTGAAACAGAGATATTCAAAAATATAAGAATAGAGATTAACAACTAGTCAAATGCACTATACATACTAAGAGTTGACAAAAATATGCATAATTTTCATCATAGGCTAGTCAAAAGGCTTATTGGGTAAAGGCTCAAGTTCTTATTATTTTTAAAAGTATTTTTTTTTTTAATTTTTTTTTAAAGAGATTGACAAATATTTCAAAATAGAAATCTCCTCCCCACACTTATTTCAAACATTGTCCGCAATGTTGAGAACAAACAAAAAGTATAAGAGAAACACAAACAACATGAAAATAAAGGAGAAAAGGGGAAGAGAATTGGGTTGCCTCACAATAGCGCTTCAGTTATTGTCTGTAGCTGGACAACATGGGCATTTAGAGTCCTGTAACTCTATCTGTTCAATACTCAAGACTGAGGGATCACCCTCGAGGTACTGTTTTAGTCGTTGCCCATTTACCTTAAAATTTTCACCTGTGTCTGGATTTTCAATCTCGCAGGCACCATGAGAAAATACTTCACGTACCACAAAAGGCCATGTCCACCTAGATTTTAACTTACCTGGAAACAATCTCAAACGAGAGTTAAATAACAAAACTTTCATCCCAGGTTCAAAATATTTCCTCAAAATAAATTTATCATGGTAAGCTTTAGTCCTTTCTTTATAGATTTTTGAGTTTTCATAGGCCTCATTCCTTATTTCATCTAATTCATTTAAATTCAATTTTCTTATTCCACCAGCCCGCTGCAAATCAAAATTTAAGAATTTAATAGCCCAATAGGCTTTGTGTTCTAACTCTACTGGCAAATGACAAGCCTTCCCAAATACCAACCTGTATGGGCTCATGCCAATTGGAGTCTTGTAGGCTGTCCTGTAAGCCCACAGTGCATCATTCAATTTGATTGCCCAATCCTTCCGGGAAGGATTCACTGTTTTTTCCAGTATTCCTTTGATTTGTCTGTTACTCACCTCTACTTGACCAGAGGTTTGTGGATGGTATGGAGTAGCTACTTTATGAGTAATGCCATATTTTTTCAAAAGACCTGCAAAAAGTTTATTACAGAAGTGGGTACCTTCATCGCTAATAATAGCTCTGGGTGTCCCAAACCTGGCAAAAATATCTTTCAGAAATTTCAAAACAACTTTACTATCATTTGTCCTAGTAGCTACAGCTTCAACCCATTTTGATACATAATCAACAGCCACAAGAATATAATTATAACCAAAGGAAGTAGGAAACGGCCCCATGAAATCAATTCCCCAAACATCAAACAGGTCAACAACTAGAATATTTGAGAGAGGCATTTCATGACGCTTACTTATATTACCAGTCCTCTGGCATCTATCACACTTAGCACAAAATTCATACGCATCCTTGAACAAAGTGGGCCAATAAAAACCGGACTGCAAAACTTTCGATGCAGTTTTCTTCCTACTAAAATGTCCTCCGCAATTTAAAGTGTGACTGTGATTCAAAATATTTTGCTGTTCAAACTCAGGAATACACCTTCTAATTATTTGATCAGGACAAATTTTAAACAAATAAGGCTCATCCCAAAAAAAATATTTTGCTTTGGAAAGAAAATGTTTTTTTCCTTGTGAATTTAAGCTTGGGTGAAATTGACCCGAGACTAAATAATTCACGATGTCAGCATACCAAGGTTCTGTATTCTGTAAAGAAAGCAATTGTTCACCTGGGAACATGTCATTGATAGGAATATCAGAATTAGAACAATTATTAGCTACTTCGGGTAAACGAGACAGATGGTCAGCTACCACATTCTCGCACCCTTTCTTGTCCTTGATAGTTAAATCAAACTCTTGCAACAACAAAATCCATCTTATTAGTCTAGGTTTAGCATCTTTTTTAGCCAACAAAAATTTTAGAGCAGAATGATCAGAATAAACAATCACCTTAGAACCAATCAAGTAAGAACGAAATTTTTCTAATGCAAAGACTATAGCCAACAACTCCTTTTCAGTAGTTGTATAGTTAGCCTGGGCATTATCCAAAGTTCTACTCGCATAATGAATCACATAAGGCATCTTATTAATTCTTTGTCCTAAAACAGCGCCTATGGCATAATCAGATGCATCACAGATTATTTCAAAAGGAAACTCCCAATTAGGTGCAGTAAGAATGGGAGCGGAAGTTAATTTTTCTTTCAAAAAATTAAAAGCAGATAAGCATTCATCATCAAATTTGAAAACAACATCTTTTGCAAGCAGGCTACATAAAGGCCTACAAATTTTTGAAAAGTCTTTTATGAAACGCCTGTAAAAACCTGCATGACCAAGAAAACTTCGCACTTCTTTAACAGATGTAGGGGGAGGTAATTTAGAAATAACATCAATTTTAGCCTTATCAACCTCTATGCCCCTGTCAGAAATTATGTGCCCTAGAACAATGCCCTCTTTAACCATGAAATTACTTTTTTCCCAACTCAAAGTTAAGTTCATTTTAACACATCTTTCAAGCACAGAAGATAAATGAGCAAGGCAATCATCAAAAGAATCACCAAATAGAGAAAAATCATCCATAAATACTTCAACATATCTTTCAATCATATCAGAAAATATTGACATCATACACCTTTGGAAGGTTGCAGGTGCATTACATAACCCAAATGACATTCTGCGATAAGCAAAAGTGCCAAAGGGACATGTAAACGTCATTTTTTCTTGATCTTCAGGTGCAATAGGAATCTGAAAATAACCTTGAAAGCCATCAAGAAAACAATAATAAGCATGCCCAGCTAATCTTTCTAACATTTGATCAATAAAGGGCAAAGGAAAATGATCTTTTTTAGTTGCGGCATTTAATTTTCTGTAATCTATACACATGCGCCACCCAGTTACTGTTCTCGTTGGGATCAATTCATTTTTTTCATTAGTGACCACCGTAATTCCAGATTTTTTTGGCACTACATGAATTGGACTTACCCATTTACTGTCTGAAATTGGGTAAATAATACCCGAGTCCAACAACTTTAGAACTTCTGCGCGTACAACCTCCTTCATGTTTGGATTTAACCTGCGCTGAGGTTGACGGACAGGAGTTGCTCCTTCTTCAAGTAGGATCCGGTGCATACACACCGTTGGACTTATTCCCTTAATATCACCTACTGTCCAACCAATTGCACTTTTATATTTTTGTAAAACTTCTAGTAGACTTGTTTCTTGCTCAAGTGAAAGATTAGAAGCAATTATTACAGGATAAGTATTATTTGGACCTAAAAAAGCATATTTCAAAGAATTAGGAAGAGGTTTTAGTTCAAGCTTGGGTGGAACTTCAGCTTCAATTGAAGAATGGTATACTTCTTTGGTTTGCTCCAAACAGCTTGTAACTGAACCTCCTTCACCATTCCCCTCCTTTATTGGGCTTTGGCCAGGTTGGACTTCATCAGCCTCAATCTCTTCGACCTTCAATGGATATGCATCTAAAAACTCAGCAGAAATTATTGAATCTAAAACATCTACAGCAAAACAATGACTAGTATCGTTTTCAGGCAACTTCATTGATTTCAGAATGGAAAATTCAACAGTCTCATCAAGGATAGACATAGTTAATTTTCCATTTTGGACATCAATCATTGTTTTTGCTGTGGCCATGAAAGGTCGGCCAAGCAGAATGGGCATGTCCTGCTTATGATTACAGTCCTTATTTATGTCTAACACAACAAAATCAGCAGGAATTATTAATTTATCAACTTGGACCAGAACGTCTTCTACAATGCCCCTAGGATATCTAACAGAGCGATCAGCAAGCTCGAGGGACATTGTAGTAGATTTCAATTTATCCAAACCCAATTGCAAATAGACATAATATGGCATCAAGTTAATGCTCGCCCCTAAATCAAGCATTGCCTTTTCTTTCTTAGAATTCCCCACTGCAATAGTTATTATGAAACTACCGGGGTCTTCTAATTTTGGGGGCAAGTCAGTTTGTAAAACAGCGCTGACAGTTCTAGACATGAAAACTTTTTCATTATGTTCATACCTACGCTTTCTAGTGTTCAGTTCTTTCAAAAACTTAGCATAGGCAGGCATATTTTTAATCATGTCTAACAAAGGCAAATTCACATGCACTTTTGACAACAAATCATAAATTTCAGAAAATGATTTATCAAATTTTGAATTTTTCAATCTACCAGGAAATGGAACTGAAGGAACATAAGGCTTAGGGGGCACATAAGGGTCAACGGATTTATGCAACTTGGGTTCATCCTTATTAACATCATCAACATGTAAGTTTTCAACTATTTCGGCTGGTCGAGAAGTGGTATTCGCATTATTTTTAATAACTTTACCACTTCTTAAAACAGTCATAACCTTAGCTTTCTCAGGTTGACTAGGTAACTTACCTGGTACATGGCTTTGCATAGATTCGGCGATTTTCCCCACTTGTACTTCCAATTTTCTCATGGAAGCTTCAACTTGTTGAAACCGCTGCTCACTAGCTTCCTGCCGTTTATTGCAAACCTGTATAAAATTGTGCAAAGCATCCTCCACAGATGGTTTTTTGGGTTGAGGCGGAGCAGTTGGTTGAAAATTATTTTGGTTATTACCCCAAGATAAATTAGGGTGATTTTTCCAACCCGGATTATAAGAATTGGAGTATGGGTCATTTCTCAGCCTCTGATTAAAACTGTTCATTGCATTAGCTTGCTCAACATTGTCATTTCCTTCAATCATAGCTGCATTCTTTTGGTTCATACTCATCATGGAACACATGCTTGTCATTTGTTTTGTTAACTCAGACATATAAGTCGTCAATTCAGGATTTGAGCTAACTTCATACAAACCTGGTGTCCGTCCCCTTATGCTCTTTTGTTGGGAGTTTGCTCCTAGCATTTCATACAAAGCTAAGGTTTCCTCCGCAGTTTTTTCTCCCATGGCACCTCCAGCCGCATTATCAACTATCGATTGACAGGCTTGGGTCAAACCATCATAGAAGGTTTGGTTTTGCAGCTCCAATGGGTAACCATGATGGGGGAATTGAATGAGCAACATCTTGAACCTTTCCCATGCCTCATGGAACGGTTCGCCCTCAACTTGCGAGAAAGTTGCAATTTTCCTTCTTAATTCCGCAGTTTTAGCATGAGAATAGAATTTACTTATGAATTTATTGTACACTTCTGGCCATGTTCGAAGGGAACCTGGTGTGAGAGACATGAACCATGTCCTTGCTGCATCTTTCAAGGTGTACGGGAAACACCTCATTCTCAATTCATCCTCCGTCAAGTCATTCAACGGAAAGTTTTGTACTATCCCGTAGAAATCCCGGATGAAGGTAAGGGCATCCTCGGTCGCCGAGCCGTGAAAAGAAGGCAATTGACTATAGTGGACCGTCTTAAGCTCATAATTTCTTCCTGCATTGGTAAGCACTATACAAGAAGGTGAATTGCCTACTTGGGGCCTACCAAAGTCTTTCATCAGCCTAGGGTTGGGCCTGGGGTTGGGGTTAGGATTGGGGTTAGGGTTAGGGTTAGCTGGAGGAAGTGCATCCATAGTTGTGGTTGTTTCTTGTGGTTCAAAAACTGGATTTTCAAAAACTAATACTTTTTTCTTTCTCCTATTAATATGGTCGTCTAAAGGTAACAATTTAGGGTTTAAAGAACGACGACCCTGCATAAAATAAATAAATAAAATAACAAAGATAAATAAACTCAAACAAATAAATAAATAAGATAATGAATAAAGAGTAAAACGGAAATAGAGAAAACTAAACACTTATTAAGTACTTTTTTACTTTTTTTTTTTAGGTAATGGTAAGTAAAGGGGGAAAAACAATTACTAAGAAAAAGGAAAACAAAATAAAAATAAATCAAGGGATAGGGAAAACAAAAACAGATATAAAACAATATTTTATTGAATTGAATACTAAACAATTATTGAAAAAGTGAAAAGAAAAAAGGAAAAAGGAATCAAATTGCACAGTAAACAAACTAGAATCAATATGAATCAGAAAGTCAAATAACAATCAAATCAAAAAAGTCGGAACATGAATTAGAAACAATTTCTAACTCTGTATTTTAAGTCTAATATTACCAACCGATTAAAGAAATTAATACAAAATATTAACGATAAACTAATCACGCCCTAAAATCAAACAATTTAGTAAAAATCAGTAATTAAAATTAATAAATAAAATAAACAGCAACTAAGCTTAGAATTTGGGAATTGATTAAATAAAAAGTGTTCACAATTTGGGAATTGAAAATTAAAGCAAAAGAGTACTGCAATTAAACGGAAGGAAACAAACAAAGACCAGAAAAATCAATTTGCAAAGTTTTAGAAATTAACCCTTTAGCAATTTGATATATATAAACTAATAAAAACCACTGCCAACATGCAATTGAATTCTAAAACCTGGGAAGTGAAAAAAAATGCCAAAGCTAAATTGTTGTTGCTGCCGTTCAGAAAAGGATTTGTGCTGAAATTAGACTAATGAGCAAACAAGATTAAACTGTAAGAAGGAAACAAAAAAAAAAAAAAAAAAAAAAAAAAAAAAAACAACTACTAAAAAAATAAAAATAAATTGCAACGTAAACAAATTTCCCCGACAACGGCGCCAAAAATTGTTGGACAATTTTAAATATATAATGTCCTCGCAAGTGCACGAGTCAGTGTAGTGGTAGTGTGCAAAGGCAAGGGTCGAACCCAAGAGGAAGTTGATATGATACAATTTAATAAATTGAAATTGATTAAATTAACAATTTAAAGTACTAGAAACAAATAATATCAATAATTAAGATTAGAATAAACTTAAATCCAAAGTAACTGAATCAAAATGTAACTTGATAATTTAAGGTGTCTAAAGCTAATTAGAATTCAAAATGTCAAAGAATAAAGATCAATAAAACTCAGGAAGCTAAGGAATAAAATTAAACAAAGAAACCAGAATATCAAATTAACAGTTAAAGTTGGAAAAAGCTAAACACAACAATCTTAACACATTATAAGATAAACATAATTGACCGATAAAAATAAAAACTTGATTCAATGCAAAATTCTCATGATAATGAAGTCATTTTCTTAGGCAAATTAAACCAGCAGAACATTACAACCTCAATTCACTAATCACTTTTTATCAAATAAACAAAAGAACTTTAATGGTAATTAAAATTGCTATGCTAATTAGAGAAAAAGAATAAACAAAGGCGAGAATATGAATGAGAAGACAAGAAGAATTTGTGTGCCTATTACGAAGCTATGGCCGAAAGCTTTTGAATTAAACTAAGCAAATACTCTACAGAATTGCAATAGCAAATTAATGGAAGGAAAAAAAAAAAAAGGAAAAATACGTGTGCCAATTAACAGTTGTTGTCCAGAAATTTGATTTGCTTTGCCAAAGGTGTTGAATGATAAACTTCTTGCTTTAGTAAAGCCAAATTCAATGATAATCCAGAGCTTGCTTACTGCCGTCCAAGGAACTACCGCCAGGAAGAATTCAAGCCACTGTTGGACGGAAATCGTCGCCGCCAAGCACTGCCCACCGGAAATCTCCGGCTTTTGGTGAAGAACAAAACCGCCTCCGGAATTGTTCCGGAGTTAAAAACGGATGGTGGGTGGTAATTCGTGGTGAAATTCCGTTGTCAGTGATGAAGGTGATAAATGGCTGTGAGGAGGTTCGCTGAAGATCTTAGACCGAACTTTATTTATAGCCTTCGACTGCTTCTCCTTACACTATTCAATTCTTGGCATAGATGTCGCAGGAGAATGAGGATCGGCTCTTCTTTCGGGTCTTTAGCTGACTGGACCGAATCTTCGTTAGGATGGGATGAAGTTGCGCCTCTCTCATATTTTATTAATTAAAGTCCTGATCCTAACAAAATGGACAGATCTAATCTAATCTAATCTGATAATCTAATAATAATAATAATAATAATAATAATAATAATCTTATTAAATTGGGGTTAAGGAATTATTGTTCTAATATAATTCAAATAATAGACAGATTTAATAAAAATAATCTTAAAATAGATTAATATTAACAAAACTACTTATGTCAATAATAAATAAAATTAGATAAAAATTAATCAATTATTTGCAGCTTAACTATAAAAAATTATTTAAAATAACAACAAAAATAATGTTTATCATATATATATATATATATATATATATATATATATATATATATATATATATATATATATATATATATATATATATATATATGGTTCATATCAGTATTCTACTAAGAAACGAATCAACACTTAGTCAAAGATTTTTGTTGAAATAATTTATAAAACAGACAAAAAATATATAGATGAGAAGTATAAAAAATTAAAGCAAACTTATCTTTTTCGTATATATTTTCTGCCTATAATTTGTTGGTATTTTTTAGGCTTCTTTGCTGTTGATTGATGTATGTTTGTTCCTTTCTGGGCTTAGCTACGTACATCTGCATACGTAGAAATTAGGTTTTCAGGAGTATATAAATAAATCAAACTAATTTAGGGAAAATCGAAATTAAAACTTACTGCATGTGGGGAAATTGTTTCCTTAAACTGCCGATCGAGTTTAAGCTTCAAAAGTAGACGATTTGATTCCAGTTCTTCCGATTTCTGGGTTTCGATTTTTGGAGTATTTCATCTTGGACTAGGGGTTTTCATGGTTTAGAGGATGAAGCTTGAAGGATTGAAGAGAGTAGAGGTAGTTGGCTTATATTTCGTGAATCATTTATGGTTGGTGGGATGAGCGAATTGTACTGTTGTCGCGAAGGAGAGGATGAATCGCGACATTTTTGGTGAATGGCGAATGAGGAGACAGAGCGAGGGAGAGGGATGTGGAGCGATGGAATTCTGGGGTTATTGTTTGGGTTGGGTAATAACGGATTAGATATGTGGGTTTGGGTAGGTTTTGGGTTGGGTTGTTTAGTTGGGTTTCGGCCCATTTTTTTTTTAGTTTTTTTTTTTAATTATTACTATTATTATCAATATTATTATTATTATTATTATTATTATTATTGTTATTATTATTATTATTATTGTTGTTGTTGTTGTTGTTGTTTTTGTTGTTGTTATTATTATTGTTGTTGTTGTTATTATTATTATTATTATTATTATTATTATTATTATTATTATTATTATTCCTTAATTTGTTGTATTGACTAGTAGTATTGCGTTATTAATATTCATAATATTGTTATTTTTTTTGAAAATATTTAAATATTTTTTATCATTATTGATATTAATATTACTTTTTTTTTGTTATTCTTATGTTCTAATGTGTGAATTCTTTTTTTTTTTGTTAATATATTTATTAAATATGTGATTTTTTTATTGAGTTGCCTTCAATGTATTTGTATTTATAAATTGTTCATCTCGATATTTGCGTTGACTTTATAATAATAATATATTTTAAAGCATTTTTACACTTTTTTCCTTTTTTCCAATTAAATATTACGTTAAATAATGTTACAAGTAATGATTTTGTCTATTTCATATAATGAATTTGAAATTATTTTTAAATTTTCCATTTTGGGAATCAATAAATTATTGACAATTTCATCTTGGATTTTTGTTAGAGAATGTGGATAGTGTAACTCCTGAGCAGATCAGAACACGAAGGATCAATCGGTTTGGGATTCATGCACATAAATCATGCTTTGTGGGGGTCTTTGAAAATTCTCTTTATACGCCTTTGAGTGTATTAACAAATTGTAAGTTCCACAGTAATTTTATCACATTTTAAATTAAATCTTGTGTTTTTAAATTTTATAAAATGTATTTTCTTTAATGTAGGCAATCAAATCAATACTACGATATCTTCTAATGTTGAATGCTTGAATAGGCATATTGGTAGTACTAGCACTGAAGCGGGAAATTTATTTTTTTTTCTTTAAAAATGTTATATTAAATGTTAGGTAAATTTATATTTTGACTTGATTTGTTTGGTGTGTAATCATACAGTCGACATTGTTGATAATTCTAAAATCATATTGAATATTCCAAGTGTTTCAAGGCGAAGGAAAACAAATGTAACTGATGCAGGTATTTTTTGCATTTTTTCCCTAATTTTTCGTTATAATATATTGCTTTATTTTATTCTTATAGTAGTATATTCAACTAACAATAGGACAATCAATTATATGTAGACAACCTATCCAAAATAAGCGAAAATCTATTGTATGACCATTAATTGTATATAAATTCTTAAATTATTGTATACCTTTGGTAGCTTAAAGTTTTCAAAAAGTTCATTTATCTATATATGTACATTTTTTTGTGAACATTTTTTTTTGTAGGTGTGTATTTAGACAATCGGGATCCGAATTTTAAGTGTCAACATTGTGATGCATTGTTTTGATATGATGAGAGATTAAAGAGTGTAAGGGTGAATAGTTTGCCTAAGTATTCTATATGTTGTGGTAACGGAAAAATTAAGTTGGCACCTATCATTCCTCCGCCTAAGTTGATATCTGATTTGTTTTTTAGTGGCGATCGTAGAAGTAAAAATTTCTTGCAGAATATACGATCTTACAATAATATGTTCAGTTTTACATCAATGGGTGGTCGAATTGATAAACAAGTAAATTCTGGATCATCTCCACCAATCTATCGTTTGAACGGTCAGAATTTTCATTTGATGGGGAGTTTATTACCCACTGAAGGTAATTCAGCCAAATTCGCACAGCTATACATTCATGACTCTGCAAATGAAGTTATGAATTGAATTAGTGCTGTCAGGTATGTATACTAATTGTTTTCTATGTTTTTATAATATATTTGTTTGATCAATTTCTCAAATTCATTTTACTTTGCAAATTTTATAATTTTAAAAGAATGAAAGTGATGTACAAGACTTACACCCTCAAATTGTTGCTGATATTCAAGCTGTTTTAGATGAGTGCAATGTTTTGGTTAAGTCATTTCGAATGGCGAAAGAAGAAATCCAGTCAAATCCAAGAGTAGAAGTTAAAATGAAGTTGATTGGGAAGCGTAGCACAGATGCCCGTACATATAATTTGCCCACAGTTTCTGAAGTTGCTGCACTTATTGTTGGGGACTTGGATGCGCATCTCGGTGAGCGAGATATATTAGTGGAAACAAAGTCTGGATTGTTGAAGAGGATTAGTGAGCTCAATCCAACTTATCTTCCATTACAGTATCCACTGTTGTTTCCATATGGTGAAGATGGTTATAGGGAGGATATTGGCTTCAACATTGTTCGAGTAGTTGAAAATGGATCTAGACACCGTATTTCACCTCGCGAGTATCTTGCTTTTCGTATTCATGAGCGTTCATCAGAAGTTTCAACAATTTTATATGCTCGGAGATTATTTCAACAATTTTGGTTGATGGTTACACCATGGTTGAAACTGGTCGATTATTGTATATTCGCACCAATCAAAAATCTTTAAGGTGTGGAGCTTATCAGGGATTGTCTGATGCATTAACAAGAGGTGATATTGAGCCTGGTCGTCATGGTAAACGAGTTATTCTTCCTTCTGGCTTTACTGGAGGTGCTAGGTATATGATTCAGAACTATCAAGATGCTTTGGCAATTTGTGGATGGATTGTTTATCCTAATTTATTTATTACATTTACATGTAATCCAAAGTGGCCTGAAATAGAGAGGTATTTGGGAGAGCGACATTTGAGTGCTGTTGATCGGCCTGATATCATATGTCGGTTATTTAAAATGAAATTGGATGCGTTGATCAAGGAGATCCGTTCTGGATTAGTTTTTGGTAATGTAACTGCAGGTACGTATTTTTCTTTTCCTATATATACATGAAAATCATTCTTATCTTATTTCTAATTTCTGTTTTAATACTTCTTTATGTAGTTATTTATACTGTTGAGTTCCAAAAAAGAGGACTTCCGCATGCCCATATATTGATATTTCTGAGTCAAGAAGATGGTCGAGCTTTATGTCAAAATATTGATACTATAATTTCAGCTGAAATTCCAGACAAGGAAGTAGATAGTGAGTATTATAGGGTTGTTGAGGAGTTTATGATTCATGGTCCTTGTGGTCATCTTAGGAAGAATTCTCCGTGTATGGTTAATGGTCGTTGTTCTAAACATTTTCCAAAGAAGTTTGTAGACTCTTCAAATTTTGATCAAGATGGTTATCCAATTTATAGACGAAGAGATGATGGAAGGTTTGTTAAGAAAAATGGAATTGAGCTGGATAACAGATTTGTTGTACCACATAACAAATATTTGTTGCTTAAATATAGAGCACATATCAATATTGAGTGGTGTAACCAGTCCCGTTCTATCAAGTACTTATTTAAGTATGTCAACAAGGGGCATGATCGAGTTACAGCTCATTTCTACAAAAGTTCTGATGATTTAGAGAAAGGCCAAATTGTAGATGAGATATCTATGTTCTATGATTGTCGTTACATATCTGCTTGCGAAGGAACATGGCGTTTATTCGGATTTGACATTCAATTCAGAGTTCCTGCAGTTGAGAGATTGAGTTTCCATTTGCCTAATCAACAATTAGTTGTTTATGGCGATGATGATTGTGTTGATAATATTTTGAGTCGCCCGAGTGTTGGAGAAAGTATGTTTTTAGCTTGGTTTGAAGCTAATAAAAAGTTTCCCGAAGCTAAAGAGTTAACTTATGGTCAGATGCCCAACAAATTTGTTTGGAAAAAGGATGTTAGAGAGTGGCATCTTAGACGTAAGGGGTTTGCCATTGGACGTATGTTTTTTGTTCCTCCAGGTTCTGGTGAAATTTATTATCTAAGGTGTTTGTTGAACTTGGTTCGTGGTGCAACATGTTATAAAGATCTTCGTATTGTTGAGGGGGTGCAGTATAGTTCGTTTCGAGATGCATGCTATGCTCGTGGTTTATTAGCAGATGACAAGGAATATGTTGATGCGATTAATGAAGCAAGTAAATGGGCATCTGCAACTTCTATGAGGAGACTATTTATTACTATGCTTACTTCAAACGTTCTTATTCGACCAGAAGTTGTTTGGGAGGTAGTATGGATATTCTTAGCTGAAGATGCGGAGTTCAACCAGCGGAAACTACTAGATAAACCAGGTTTTTTTATTTATATTCTTTCTAAGGATTCAAAATACATACATTTTATTTACATGATTGTTCTATATTGGATCATCTGATATAAGTAACATTTAGATCTTATTTCCTTTTTTAGGTTTAATCCTCACAGATGAAGAAAAGGCAGACTATGCTTTGGTGGAAATTGAAAAGCTTTTACGATTTGGAAAAAGTATTTCTTGCTTTCCCTCTATGCCTCTGCCAAATATGAGTTCCTCATCTTCTCATGGAAATCAGTTGTTAGATGAAGAATTGTCATATGATTGTGATGCTCTTAAAGTTGAACATGATAATTTGGTCGAGAAATTGACAGATGAACATAGGCATGTTTATGACATAGTTCTTAGTGATGTTGCGAATGCTGGGGGTGGTTTATTTTTTGTTTATGGGTACGGAGGAACTGGTAAAACCTTTGTTTGGAAAACACTATCAGCTGTTTTGCGTTCTGAGGGTCACATCGTCTTAACTGTCGCCTCGAGTGGTATTGCTTCTCTACTTTTGCCAGGTGGTCGAACTGCTCATTCCTGATTTGCTATACCTATTAATATAACTGGAGATTCTACATGTAACATCTCTCAAGGGAGTGACTTGGCTAATCTAATTATAAACTCCAAACTAATTATTTGGGATGAAGCTCCGATGATGCATAAACACTGCTTTGAGGCTTTAGACCGAACTATGAGAAATTTATTACGGTTTGTGAATCCTTTGAGCACAGAGATGACATTTGGAGGAAAAACGGTGGTTCTTGGTGGTGATTTTCGACAAATACTGCCTGTGATTCCTAAGGGAACAAGACAAGATATTGTTGGAGCAAGCATCAATTCTTCTTATCTCTAGCAAAATTGTAAGGTTCTAAGATTGACTAAGAATTTGAGACTACAAAGATTGGGCAATGATGACAGTGCTGAACATATCAATTCGTTTTCGAAGTGGATAGCTGGTATAGGTGATGGTTTGATTGGTGGTCCAAATGATGGGTGTGCAGTAATAAATATTCCGGAACAAAATGTATTGCGGCCACATGGAGATTCGATATCAGCTATAGTAAATAGTACATTCCCGGAATTTTGCTCAGGTAATTTTGATATGGAATCTCTTAATGGTCGAGCTATTTTGGCTCCAACTTTGGATTTAGTGCATGAAATCAATGATTACATGAGTGGCTTGAATCCGACAGCTATTAGAACTTACTTCAGTTCTGATTCTGTTTGTCAATTAGATTCTGGTGTTGACACTTTAGCTGGTTTACATACAACAGAGTTTCTTAACACGTTGAAATGCTCGGGTATTCCAAATCATTGCCTTATGTTGCAAGTTGGATCTCCAGTTATGTTGTTGCGCAATATTGACTACACTCTTGGCTTGTGTAATGGTATGCGATTAGTCATTACTAAATTGGGAGATCATGTTGTTGAAGCGAAAGTGATGTCAGGAAGTAGTATGGGTACACGAGTTTTAATTCCAAGATTGTCATTGACACCGTCTGATCCTCGATTGCCATTTAAGTTCCAAAGGAGGCAATTTCCTTTAATGTTGTCATATGCAATGACAATAAATAAGAGTCAAGGACAAAGTCTTACAAATGTTGGCTTACTTCTGAAAAAACCTGTTTTTGTGCATGGACAATTGTATGTGACTTTGTCTAGAGTTGACAATCCAAATGGTCTTAAAGTGGTTGTTTTGAGTGAGAATGGGGAGTATTCTTCTTCAACGGTAAATGTTGTATATCACGAGGTTTTTAAAAATTTGTAATTTAGTATATATAATTATTCCAATGTATTTGACTTTTTTATATCTACTATTGTTTTTAACCTTTTTGTACTGCATATTTCACATTTTTATAATGCAGATTTGTATGTATATTTTTATTTCAAATGTTATTTATAATGTAGTTTAATTTTTATCCCGTACATCGCACGGGTGCAATACTAGTTTCACCTAAAAGGAAATAGATTTCGTCCAAAGGTCAATGGTTTATTGCAACAAAGGGAGAGATGACAATTTTTAGACACCTACCATTCAGCTTTATATACAGAAAGATCACAAGAAAAAGGAAACCCAAACATGGAATGCTTGCTTCTTGGGGGTCTGGCCAGGGTTATTATTTACAATACCCTACATAAACAAGGCAAAAAAATATGCTAAATACAATCATCTCTTCACAGTAATATTCATTAGACACTGAAAATCTGAAATTAGTATTTCCCAAGAAGAAATAATAACCATATACCAATTCTCATCACTAATACAGAATTACTTGCCAGCTAAAAAAGCAAAATGAAAACAGAGTACAACAAACTCTGTTGGAAAACTGGAGTACAGAACCATTCAACATAACCAGATAAAAGTTTCTTTAAACTATGTTTGTTGGGTGTTTAATGTTAAACACCCTTCAAAAATAAGAGTATGCCATTGATTGTAACGAACACACGGTATTCTTTAGTAAAAGGCGAAAGAATAGTTCGCTCTGTGTTCATTACATGGCTGCTTGAGTTTCAAAAGGTGTTCTGTATATGCATTTATATGAGACCGGACCACTAGCGTTTATGTTGTTTCTTCGATGTGGGAGAGGTTGTGCGCTGGTTGCAGGTTTCCTTGTTATCATTCAAGTCTTTCCATTCACTGTAATGGGACATGGCTTTAATTTGTTCACGATAGAACGGGCAGATCAGAGGAGATCAGACATGATTATTCCAGTCTTTCCAGAGCTTATCTTTCCTTGCTTAATTGACATAAATTCCAGCAAATCATCATCAGTAGTTTGCTCTTTTGTTCGTTGTTGAGGGCTTTATAAACTGCTTGCTATTCTTAAGCTTTAGCCATTTGCAAAGATGGATGTATATTACGCCAACCATACATTACTACTTATCGCAGTATGATATCAATTTGTCAAATTATTAGGAATTATAGATTTTGATGATATTAATTGATCTATTTTAGAGACTGACTTTTCAAAATTTGCATTGTAACAGTCCTTCTGTTTGAACTTTGTATATACCAAAATTAGGAATTAGTCGTTGCAAGGCGTTGTAACCAAAAGTTACCTACCCAAAAATTTGTTGTTGATAGTGTATACTATCGGCAGACCTTATTCTTTCCCATATGATCGGTAGACCCTAGTGACAAACATCATCAGCAAACCCGATCAACATATCCTAATTCCGATCCCTTGGAATTTATGTCAACAAAAGGTAGACCAATCAATTCTGGTGTTAAGGTCTTCTGATAGATGTTTTCCCATCTTACTATAAAAGAATCAACAAAAGTACAGTACTCGAGTCATGACTCAGTAGACTTTTGTGAAACATATACTAGATCGACTAGCAGACATACTTTAGACAGAGTCATTCATTTCACTTGAAAGGAAATAGATTTTACCCAAAAGTCAATGATGTGTTGCGAAAAAACAAGAGATGATATATAGCTTTTGGACACCTACCATCTCAGAAGGTGCATGTCAACATAAATATTTCAAACGTTCGAATTTCTGGTCCCCTTAACTTTATATATAGGGGACTTCTTCAAGCATAGAGTGTCTAAAGCTATGAACTCAATGCAAAATCTTAGTCAAGTACAAAGAAGACAAGCAGTGAAGAACGTGCAGCTTAGTGTCTAAAGCTATGTGAAGGATTGCAAAAGGAGTTTAGCAAGTAAACTTGTTGCGTGCCTGTAACCAACAAATCATATTCCAAATAATGATAAAACATGATTTTGAAAATTAAGAATCGAACCATACATTACTACTTAGTACTTATCATAGTAGGATATTATTTTATGCATAACTAGCAAGTATATTTTTAAATATTTTATTTAAACTATTTTGTCACTATAATTTTTTTATTCCTTATAACATTTTTTAAAGAAAATTATAAATAGTAAGAATCAATAGAAATCATTGGAACTTTGCAAGTATATATTTGAAAGTCACTAAAAATCTATTAAAATTTACCATTTAAAAATCCTTTAAAACTTTGCACTAGGATAATTAATAATGAAGAGAACAAGAGTTTAAAACTAATGGGAAAGTTACAGCAGTTATGCTTCCCCATGTCACTAGTAGTTGCGCCCGTACGATGCACGACCATGTTATTATGCCGAAATATATTAAAAATTGTTTTATTCATGATATATGGTCAATAAGGTTATAGACGTCACAAATACACAAAATAAAATATTTCATTATATAATAATGAAACAACAATTACAAATTATTAAAGATTTCTTTATAAACTACATTTTGAGTCTTATTTAAAAGACCTCTAGACTCCCCACTTATTAAGACCTTAAGACCATTTGGATTACTGACCCGAGAAACTGCAACATACAATTGGCCATGATTAAAAACATGTTTTTTTCAGTAACAAACCAACATGTGAAAGCATCTGACCTTGACTTTTGTTGATTGTCATTGCATATGATAACATCAGTGGGAACTGCTTTCTTTGAAACTTGAATGGAAGTCTTGGGTCTGAAGGAGTCAAAGATAGTCTCGGTATCAAAACCTTTGTACTTGCGTTATTCCCAGCTATGATTTTTCCCTCAATAACATGATTTCCCAATTGTGTTACTATTAACCTTGTACCATTGCACAACCCCATCGAGTGATCTATATTTCTCAACAGCATAACTGGAGTTCCAACTTTCAGCGTTAGAGAGTGGTTTGGTACACCTGAACACCTCAAGCTATTTAAAAATTCTGTTGTGTGTACTTGAGATTGCATATCAAAGTTTGACTCCGCCTTGCAAACAGAATCACAACTCAAGTATGTCATTGAAGCAGCTTGATTAATACCATTCATGTATTCATTGACCTCAACAACAACATCTAATGTTGGAGCTAATATAGCTCTATTCTCCAGTTGTCTTTCATCCATGTTCCCAGAACGGTATTCAAGAAATGTGCTTTCAACAATTTGTCTAATAGGATCAACCTCGTTTTCTAATACAATTGAAGACGATATCATTATATTGCAATCAACAACATTGTCTTCACCAAGATTACCATAACCTAAATTCGCAATCCATTTGGCAAAACTATCTAACTTCTCAACATCGTCTTCATTAGTAAGACCTCGCAATCTTAAATTCTTGGTTAGACGAAGAACTTCACAATTATTCCACAGGTAAGATGAATTAATACTGGCTTGCACTATATCTTGTCTAGTACCTTTTGGAATAACGGGTAGAATTTGTCTAAAGTCTCCACCCAACACCACTGTTTTCCCGCCAAATGTCATTGTTGAGCTCCTTGAATTCTTGAAACGCATTAAATCTCTCATTGTTCGGTCCAATGCTTCAAAACAATGTTTGTGCATAATCGGAGCTTCATCCCAAATTATTAGTTTGCATTTGATTATCAATTCAGCAAGTGGACTGCCTTGCTTGATGTTGCAAGTGGAATCTTCATTAACAGCAATTGGTATAGCAAACCTGGAGTGTGCAGTCCTACCACCAGGTAGCAGCAATGAAGCTATACCGCTTGATGCTACATTTAGAACTATCTCGCCCTTGGACCGTACAGCTGCTGAAATTGTCTTCCACAAAAATGTTTTTC
This sequence comes from Ipomoea nil, assembly GCF_001879475.1. Taxonomy (NCBI): domain Eukaryota; kingdom Viridiplantae; phylum Streptophyta; class Magnoliopsida; order Solanales; family Convolvulaceae; genus Ipomoea; species Ipomoea nil. Next base: position 3,839,723 of record NW_017616704.1, on the reverse strand, counting down.
CTGTCCCACCATAACCATAAACGAAATACATTCCACCTTTCTCAGTTTCAACATCTGCCATCACCTTATTGTATATGACTAACTGTTCATCAGTTAGTTTCGGATGCAACGAATTATGTTGATGCAATAGAGCTTCCCTATCATATGACATCTCCTCGAACAACAACCTGTTACCAGAAAACCAATCGTTGTTTTCATCTGGCATTGGCATAGGTGGATAATCTGATAGAGATTTGTTCCAAGCATTCAACAACTTCTCCATTTCAAGCAACGCAAAATTTTTTTTTTTTTTTTTTTTTGAGATTCATTTAGACTTAAATCTACAAAATAAGAATAAAAAAAACGTAAGATGTAATGGTTTAAAAAATTGATATGAATAATTAATAATATAACAATAAATGTTACCTGAGACTGAGAGGTTCCTTCTAGAAATATATTGAGCATCATCTGATAAGTATTGTCAAACCATCTCCCTAACATTTTCTAGCTTGGACATTGAATTGGATGTCAAAAGTGTAACAAACAACTTACGTAGCGAATGGGCTAAAGACCAAGTTGCTGCCTCAGTGATTGCATCAACATACTCTTTATCATCTTCGATTAATCCGCGTGCATAACATGCATCTCTAAATGAATTGTATTGAACACCATCTACTTGTTTAATCTTATCAAATGAAGTCGGTCCACGAACTATATTAAGTAAACATCTAAGATAAAAAATCTCACCAGTATTTGGTGGCACATAAAAGATTCGACCAATTGCCCAATTTCTTTGCCTAGGTTGTCATTCTCTTTTATCATTCTTCCAAACAAATTTGGTTGGCATCTGTGAATAAGTCAATTGTCTTCCTGCCGCGTATTTTTTATTAGCGTCAAACCAGGCCGTAAACATGCTTTGAGCTACTGTCGGTCGATTTACAACATCATTGACCAAATCGTCGTCATGAGATATTATTGATTGCTCATTGGGGAGATGAAAACTCAAGCGCTCAACAGATGGATTCCTAAATTGTATGTCAAACGCAAAAATCCTCCACGCGGCCTCAGGGGGTGAAATATATCTACAGTCATAGTACATCTTGATTTCATCTATAATCTTTCCAGTAGATTCTTCCACCCCACTATTGTAGAATTCAGCTGTGACTCTATCATTACCCTTGTTGACGTACTTGAATAAGTACTTTATTGACCTAGATTGGTTGCACCACTCCACATTAATATGAGCCCTATACTTCATAAGCAAATGTCTATTGTGTGGAACAACATATCTAATATCAAGGTCAATCCCATTCTTCTGTACTGTACGACCATTATCTCTACGCCGATATATTGGATATCCATCAAAATCCACTGTTGAGTTTTCAACAAATTTTTTGGGGAAGAATTTAGAGCACATACCATTTAGCATGCAAGGTGAATTCTTCCTAACTGCACCACATGGATCGTGAATCATAAATTCTTCTACAGCTTTATAATACTTAGATTCGCACAATTGACTTGGAATCTCGGCAGATATGATCATGTCAATATCTTTAGGATTAGGGTAAGGGTTACTCTTGCTCAAGAATATCAAAATGTGAGCATGTGGCAATCCCCTTTTTTGAAATTCAATGGTGTAAATTACTGCAAAAAACAAACAATGTGAAATTAGACCTTTAAAATTGTTAATTATTTAAAAGATATGAAACAACCAAAAATAATCAAATATATTTATGAAATCACATAAATTACCTGCATCTACCACTCCAAAAATTTTCTCTTTCTGAATGTCTTTAATTAGTGCATTTAATTTCATTTTAAACACACGACATACTATATCTGGCCTATCTTCAGCTTTGAGTTTCCTTGGTTGTAAAAATCTTTCAATCTCGAGCCACTTAGGATTACATGTGAATGTAATAAATAGACTTGGATATTAGATCCATCTACAAATTGCCATTGCATCTTGGTAATTTTACACCATATATCTTGCACCTCCGGTAAAACTCGATGGCAAAATTATGCGTTTTCCTTGGGCAGTAGGATCTACTTCACCACGTGTTAACGCATCTATCAAACATTTGTATGATTCACATCGAAGTGACTTTTGATGAGACCTAATATAAACCAAGCGTTCTGATTCTATCATGGTATAAGCATAAACCAAATATTGTTGGAACAACCGTCTAGCATAAAGCAATGTTGACATTTCATTGAACCTATCTTGCAAACGGAATGAGAAATACTCCCTGGGACTAAGTTTACTCATTGCATTTGAACTCCTTCCTTCAAGAGTAGTAAATTGTATGTCGTCTCTGTATCCGTCTTCACCATAAGGAAAGAGTAGTGGGTACTGCAGTGGGAGATATGCCGGATTTAATTCAATTATTCTTTGAAAATGTCCAGCTTTAGACTCCACCAATATATCTCTTTCTCCTATGTTTGGATCTAAATCACCAACAATCAATGCCGCCACCTCTCCAACCTGTGGCAAGTTATATGTTCTTGCATCCTTGTTCCTCTTACCGATGAGTTTGATTTTAATATCAGCTCTATGGTTACTTTCCATCTCTATTTTGGCCATTCTAAAACTCTGAACCAAAACATTAATTTCATCCAGTGCATCTTTAATGTCTTTAACAATTTCACGATGGATTGTATTGTTTGACTCATCTTCCCTGTTTGAAATAGAAAAACCCATACAATTTTATAATCTATATTGTTACAAAAATGATTTTAATTTATTTAAATTAAATAAACGTACATAACTTACCCAAGTGCAGTTATACGATTTGTGATCTCATTTTGAGTATCATAAATATACAATTGAGCAAACTTTGGTCTCTCGCCAGATTGTGGGAGCAAACTACCCATTAAGTGAAAATTTTGACCATGTAACCTAAAAGTCGGTGGTGCACTACCATTGTTGACCGTTCTGTCAATTTTTCCCCCCATGGAAGTAAAGCAAAACATATTGTTAAAGCACCGAATGTTCTTTAAGAAATGGGTACTCTTTTGATCTTGGTTAAAGAACAACTGTCTGATTGCCATAGGTGGAATATTAGGATGCGACAACTTTATCTTTCCATGACTGCAACATAGTGAATATTTCGGATTTCGAACACCGCTAGATTTATTAACTCGCTCCTCTAACCAAAACATAGCTCCACAATGATTGCATGAGTACGTTTGATCACCAATATCACTGTAATAATCTAGAAGAAAACAAATGTTATTACTCTTACCTATACTCAAATAATAAAGGTTATTACTCGTACCTATACTCACCATTAACATTTGTAGAGTTTGATGGTGTATCATGGACCACACTATCAAAAGCTGACAACAAATTAAATTGCATTGACGCCTTTGGTGTTGAGCTATTGTAATCCACAACGCATGATCTTGTTGTTTGAACTATAAGATGAAAACAAACGTTATTATTCATAAAGCAATTTATATAAATTCATATTTTTAAAAAGGATTTACTTCATTGCGCAACTTTACCATTTGTTAGATTTGTCAAAGGCCCTCGCCTTTCATTGGACACCATAGGGGTAGTTTCGAGCACGTTAGATTGCGATGTCATTGATTGAGTAATATTTTGTAAAACTATTAGGAAAAAAATTAATTTTAATACACAAACAAAAATTCCAAATATAATATAGTAAATATATATATAGATATATAATTTATAATAGAGAATTGTTTATCAATACCTCCACTTTGTCCACCAAAAAACGGCTTTTATTTTGAGATGTTGAATTAACACATGTAATCTTCTCTCTATCACTTGCCGATTGTATTGCAATTGAACACTCTAAACCAAAAATTTGAAAAAATCTCACATTAATCTCTCTAATATAAATAATGAGAATAAACTGTAATATATCATAGTACCGACAACATTGTTTAAAATAAAAGGACTAACCATCCATCACAGTTACTTTTGGTGTGTTGAATGTTGCATTTTCTGTACAATAAGATAATAAAATAAAGAATTACTAATAAATCTTATGATATAATAAAGAATTAATTACTAATAAAACCAATAAAATACAGATTTACTAATATAATTATTGATGTAAATAAGATTAATTAAATTATTACATTAAATAAACAAATTTACCCAAAAAAAAAAAAAAAACAAAGGCTATATATGTAACATCCCTAATTCAAATACAATAAACACCACACATAAGGTTCCTATATAAATAAGCGTATGTATAATATAAGCATATTAACCATATTTAACCATAACAAATATTAAGAAAATTGAAAAAACAAACAAATCTGTTTTAATACTGATGCTAAAATTCCAAATATAGTAATATAGTAAATATATATAGATATATAACATCTCATACCATTGTATACGCTAAAAGCTTGTTTAGAAAGACCTCCACACTGTGCCCCAGTAAAACGCCTCTTATTTTGAGATGTTTCATTAACAAATGTAAGCTGAGATCTATCATTTGACACTTCGATTGCTATTGAGCACTCTAAACAAAAAAATTACAAAAAGCTAACATTAATATCTCTATAATATAAATATCACTATTAAATGTACTATACCATAATACCGATATTGCAATTAGAAATAAAGGAATTACCAGCAATCGTAGTTAGTTTCGGTGTGTTGAATGTTTCATTTTCCGTACAATCATTTTCTGTCATAAAAACAATAACGATTTTATAACCAATAAGATAAATAAGTATTAATATAATTTTTGATTTAGATTTAAATAATACAATGATTACATAAAATAAACTATTTGACTGAACAAAAAATAAAACATATATGTAACACCATAATTTAAATACAATATTTGAATTACAATAAACACCATATATAAGATTGATTTAACAAAAATGAATAAAATAACCATATTAACCTAATTTATTCCACTGCGTATATAGCTACTAAGAATAAATAAGCATACTATATATTATACACATATATATACATATTATCTACTCCGTAATTTTATATATATATATATATATATATATATATATATATATATATATATATATATATATATAGCAAAAAAAAAAAAAAAAAAGAAGATCGAAGTGTCCACAATCCGATCATCACTCCCACTGTCTACTTACCTCTTCTCTCTACGATGTCTCACTCTATCTCTCTCTATCTATCTCTGTAATCCAGACGTCTTAGGCGTTAATGGCATCTGAATTTTGCATTGCCCTTATCCACGAAACACATTCTTGATCCAATCGCAGACTATACTGCGATTGGCTTCGAGAGATAGATAGAAGAGGGCGAATTTAGGGAAACCCTAAATTTGTGTTTGGGGTTTTAAATCCTATTTTTTTTGAAGCTAGATCTATTGAGATGGTTGTTTGTTTCTACGGATGCAACCTAGATGAACGCAGATCTGTATTATATAGCCCAAAATCATACGAAGCAGTGTTATTTTACCATCGCGTGAACATTCAAGGTGGTTACTTTTCATGGATCTCAACAATCGGATGAAGGTAAGTAATTTTCGTACTCATTCTTACTTAATCTTTACTATTTTTGCCCAAAAAATCGAAATGTAAATCGGTTTTCAATTCGAATTATGTGTGCTAAATTGTATGTTTGTATAATTAGGGTTTGAAACTCACTAATTTAGCAACTTAGTGTTATATGTTGCACTTGATTTCTATTAATTTGCAGTTTCTAACGTTTAGCTTTCCTATAATTACCAAGAAATTTGATTTTTGAATATAGCTATACTATATTGTTATCCTTGCTCTCCTATGATAATTTCTGCTTTTTAAACTCAAACAGATTTGAAAGATGTTTATACAGTTCATAATTGCAAGAAAGAAAAAGTTCAAAACTCATAGGAGAAGATTTATAGACAGAATATAGGAAAGACACAGAAACTATGACAGTAATTGATGTTTCGATCAATGTTCAAAGTACCTTTATTTGAAATTGTCTCCTTCCTTTTGGACCCGATGACAGTTGATTTAGTTAACTTCCTCATTGATTTGATCTGCTTAATGTTTGGAAAGTGTTTCTCTGTAGGTAGTGGGTTTAGTTGAAAATGAATTGTGTACTTTGCATTTAAATGTGATTATCTGATTGTAACTGAGTTTAAAACATAAAAGCCAAATGAAATTCCCTAGAATTTTGCTGGAATTTATTAATGATTACTTGTATTGGGAAGCAGAAAAGACACACCTTGAAAAGGTAGTATTTATTCTCAGTCTTAATCCTGGCATATGTTGGTGTCAAAACTAATATTATTTTTTCTAGCTTTAGAACAGAACTGATGAAATTTAATTTTGATGTCAACAGTCACCTAATTAGTAGATGCGTATTTTGTTTTAAAATTTTAGATCCAGTACTCTTTTTGATTCCCAGTTTATTTGATTTATTATTTTCTGTTTTTGAAAATAGTTCACAATTCTGTTTGTCTTAATTTACTCAGATTCTATCATTTGTTTTCAAGGAAATGGCACATGATGATAGTAATTTCTGATGCCATTACATTTCAGAGTTACGATATACTATATTAATATATTTGGAGTTTAGTTTAAGGTGATCTATTGAATTCCACTACTGGCAAATACCACAAATGAAGGCGTCATGTTATACTTACTTACCTGGCTAACCGAGCGTTCAAGATTTCACAACTTTGACACAAAATTCCATTGGAATTTTCTATTTATGTAAGCTCTGTAATTTGTAAACTATCTGTCTCTCGGCATAATAAATTAGATTTGCAACATTTACTATGTATTTCGCAGTTTCGTTAGCAGCTTTATGGAGGTATACTTCTGATTACTACTGCAAATTGTTATCTGCTTAAGACACTACAGAACTATTTAAGTGCACTGACATGTTTTGTATTCAAAAACATTGTTTTGGTTAGAAATTGTATGTTGTAAGACTTTGTATAGACTTAAGTATTTAGTACTTGACTGTTTTGATTGGCATAAATGTTTTGATAAATACAACTTTGATTTGGAATTTAGTTGTAGTCCTTATTTGGCTGAAATCTTATGGCTTTAATATAGAGAGAGAAGAGTCATAAGAATTTATATTTTTGGTAATGACATACTTGGTTTGGTTATCCATTGTATGTTGGCTTACTCTGTATAGATTTAATTATAAAGTACTTGACTATATACAGATGAGAGAAACTATGAGCCCAGCGTATTCGCCGTTCGTTCTTATGATCTCACCAGGGCACTATCTCTTGCTTTGATAACAAATTCCAACACCACAAATACAAATACTCTCCTGCAAAAAATTGCAGAAACAGAGTGGAGCAGTTTGGGCGGGAGAATTGAGTTCCAAGAGAGGAGTTTGGCTCCGGTGGATGTGTTTCTGATAATCAACATCATCGGAAAGAGCGCAGCTATAATGAACTGGGGTTTTGGACGGAGGGACGGGACCGCGAACTTTATATCTAAATCCATTTTGAGTTTTCAAACATGACAACCTATAACCAGTAGGCCGGGTGGACAAAATATTATCTTGTATATTTGGCTCCTAATTACTGCAAAACCTTATTTGTGGAAAAAATCTGGCAGTCGACAAAAGCATTGAGACAACATATATCCAGGCAATAAGATCAGCTCAGAATTTCATATATATGTTGGAAAATTGGTCAGAATATGTTGTAGATCTAGGCTACTGTTTATATAGGCTGAGCATAGAAGAAATCCTGAATCAATCAGTGACGTGCGCAAGACACTACTTTAAAAGCAAATATTGTAGACCAGTTAACACCGAGGACGGTAACAGTCTTACCGGTTGCTTTCGACCAGTTAACACCGAAGTTCAGGATTACAGAAGAGAAGAAGAGAAGAATGTATTGAGTGATTAGAACTGAGGAAGAGCAGGGTATTTATAGTGCTGAAAATACCCACCCCTCCTCTCTCAGCCATTCATTATTTCGCAAATTAAGGTGAGTTTGTGGTGAACATGCCCACAAAATAGGAAGTCAACTGTAACACAAATTAATGTGTGGATGGTAGATTTCTATACGAAATTTACCTCTAAAAGGGCAAAAAACTCGGAACAAAAACAAGGACCGAGTAAAATGCTCACCCCACCCCGACGCACAAACCGAGCCGGGCAGGCGGCGGCGATGCGCGCGTGTGGAATTCCCCTTTCCTTCTCACTCTACAATAGTTTAAGACGCCCAAAAGGGTTGGCAATAAGGAGGGAAAGAGTCCCTTATTAAATCAATGTGGAACAAGAGTGTCTTCCTTCTACTCACTTGTTAAGCTACCATCTTGAATGTAATCTCCAACAATATATTGAAATCCAGTATTTTCTTGGGTCATCATATGTTTGGATATCATAAGAAGATGCATGTCAAATTACATTTCTTTCTACGTATCTTTGTATCACATACATAGTATTTGCTTAGTTTTATCTCAGCTCTCATTCTCACTGTGCTAAGATTTTGCTTTATTATATATAATTATAATTATAATTATAATTATTATATTATATTATATATTATATCTACTATATATATATATATATATATATATATATATATATATATATAGAGGCGGGTTCAGATGCGGCAGTGTCTTACGGTGCGGTTATTTCTTACGGTGCGGCAACACCAATAGTTCACCAAATATGCACCATCAACGTTAGGAAATACACCACACAAAACAGAGTAAACAGAGCCCTGCATCACCAAACACACACCATTAGGTGTGAGTAAAAACACCATACACTGTTCGGAAATACACCATTGGGGGTGGTGAGTTATATGGTGTGGTTTTTTGAGTCTGTGGTGTATTTTGTGATGTTTTATTACATTTCATTGGGGTGTGTTTTTATTACACTGTTGGTGCATATTGTTAACACTGTTGGTGTATTCTGGAATTTGACCGCACCGCCGCACCGTAAGACCCCGCCGCATATTAGCGCTTTTCTATATATATATATATATATATATATATATATATATATATATATATATATATATATATATATATATATATATCTACAAATCTAATAAGAGCGAATAATGTTAGGCCCTTAACTGGAACAAAAAAAATGTCGGTACTAATTGTTTCTTAAAATGAATGGTTCATATTATTTTGATTTTAGTATCTTTTAATGATTTGCCTTTTTTACCCTCTATTATATTATTTTCTTCCCTTAAATAACCCTAAATTCCATTAGTTTAAACTTTAGTAACGGAATATTCCGTTAACTATTTATTATTATTAACATACTCTTAATTTATATAAGGTCTTAGGTTCGAACCTCATCCCAAGTATAGTTGGCATAATTGTTAAACATATATTATGAATATGTTAAAATGTATTAAAAAAATATAATATAAAATTTAAAATAAACTTTGATAAAATAATTAGCTCGACTAAATACATAACATTCAAAGTTGAGCATCAAAGATTATAAATCAGGAACTACTTTAAAATTATTATTTGATTTTCATGAATTTTTTATTTTAAAAAAATCAAATTTAGGTTAAGTTTTTTTTTTTTTTTTTTTTTTTGGTTTAATTAATTTTCATCTGATTATTTAGAACAAAACATAATATTTAAATTATGCTTTTGCATTATTGAAATGATTTAGACCATTATGGTATTAATATTTTTTACTATATCATTATATCAATATCTATTGTAACCATATATTTTAAATTATTTATTAGCATCCTCTATTGACAATATTTATTTACCTATGCATGAACATCTCCTATATAATATTACATTGATATACTTTGAAATACTTATTTAAAAATAATTATTGGGCATTATCCCATTCGCGCATAGCGCGTAAAAAAAACTAGTATACTAATAAGAGCCCAAGAGAGTTAGGCCTATAATGGGTAGAAAAAATGGCGGTCAAATTTTTTAATCAATTGAATGGCTGAGATTGATCAGATTTTAATTTTTCCTTAAGATTTTCTAATTTATCCTTAATGAATGTGATTTTCCGTTAACTTTTCCGTTAAATATTATCTTTTCCGTTAATTTCTGTTAGTTCATTGTTAACTTACTCATTGATTTTAATATAAGAATTTAAAGGTCTTAGGTTCGAACCTCATCCCAATCACAGTTGACATAATTAGTACTCTATTTTACTCTTATTAAATTAATTAAAAATAATAATTTAGTAGCTACAACAAAAAATAATATATATCATTTTTTAATTTAGAATTATGTGTCTACAATGTCTTTTATTCAAAAAAAATTATTCATTATCAATAAATTAAATCTTCAATATTAGTATATATTTATAAATATTTTATGCCCTAATTTTTATTTGCTCTCCCTTATGTCCCGTATTTGGTTTCCACCATATCTATACAATTATTATATTAACAATTATAATCAATCTTGATTATATTATCTTGGATTTGTAAACTTAGAATTGCCTATTTAAAATTTTAAATACGCAAATTTAACAGTCAATTATCTATGCATGAACAATTCCAATATAATCTTGCCTTAATATACTTTAAAGTAATTATTTAAAAAAAATATTGGGCATTATCCCAATCGCGCAATGCGCGGTAAAAAATTAGTATATATAATAAAGATAAAGATAAAGATATTATGGAATCTGAATTGAACCGGAATCTTTTAGGGTCCGATTTAATTCGAAGCAGACTGTTCGAACCGGACCACGTCTCTAATTTATGGCATATATCGTAATTTTATTTCATTTTTTATTTTGTTTTTTAACCAGGAGCATCAAAGGAAGACTTAGGCCTTTTGTGGGACTTTTTAAATTATTTTGACACACATGCTATCTTCTAGGGATGAAAGTACATGTGAACTACGGTCTAAAATATCATCACGAATATTATTAATAAAAATAATGTACTTATGTGTTATAATAATGTATATTATGTTTTAGAATAATATACATTATGTGTTAAAATAATGTACATTATGTGTTAAAATAATGTATATTATGTGTTAAAATAATGTACATTACGTGTTAGAATAATGAAATATCTAGGGTAATATAATGTACATTATATTTTAAAATAATGTACATTATGCTTTACAATAAAATACATTATGCTTTACAATAATGCATATTATGAGTTATATATATATATATATATATATATATATATATATATATATATATATATATATATATATATGTGTGTGTGTGTGTGTGTGTGTGTGTGTGTGTGTGTGTCTGTGTGTGTGTGTGTGTGTGTGTGTGCGCGGTTAAATCTAAGCTATTGATCTTGTCTAAATCAACGTTCAAGATTAACAATGATTAAAAAAATGTGGTGGCAATTTGGTCTTTTTGCATCTAGGTTAAATTTAAGGTGCGTGATTTTTTTTTTCTTACGGTGCGTGGTTTGTATGCTTAAGGTAAGTCAGTTGTTGAAACGTAAGGTGCGTTGTTTTACTTCTTAAAGTACGTGGTTTGTGTGCTTAAGGTGAGTTAGTTGTTGAAACTTAAGGTGCGCAATATTAAAACTTTAGGTGCATGGTTTTCCTTCTTAAGGTGTGTGGTTTGTGTGCTTAAGGTGATTCAATTGTTGAAACTTAAGGTGTGTCGAGTTAAAGCTGTAGGTGCGTGGTTTTCCTTCTTAAGGTGCGTTGTTTTCCTTTTTAAGGTGCGTAGTTTGTGTGCTTAAGGTGAGTCAGTTGTTGAAACATAAGGTGCGCCATTTTAAAACTTTAGGTGTGTGATTTGTGTTCTTACGGTGCTTTGTTTGTGTACTTAAGGTGCGTGGTTTGTGTACTTAAGGTGTGTCATTTTAATGCTTAAGGTTAGGTGCGTCAATTCTACACTTAAGGTACGTTTTTTTGTGTTAACAACACGGGAAGCTATACCCGCACATGAACCCTTCCATATATATATATATATATATATATATATATATATATATATATATATAATATTAAAGCCTAATAGGCTAAGTCTGCAGACTTGAAGGCTAAACCTTAATACATATACAATCACTATTGTGTGGACCACGATCCAAAACGACACAATATACATTATTGTTAAATATAAAGTATATTATTCTAATTCATAAAGTATATTTTTATAACTCATTAAAGTAAATTACATTATTTTACCCAAAAGGTTTATTATTGTAACACATGAAGTACATTATTTTAACTCATAAAATACATTATTCTAACACAAAGTATATTATTCTAACTCATAAAATACATTATTTTACCCCAGAAATTTCATTATTCTCACACATAAACGACTGCAGCAGATAGCGTTATTGACCAACGAATTGTTTTAACGCCAAAACGACGTCGTTTCTAGCCGTGGTCCACACAGCTGTGTGAACCCCGGTCTACACAATAATTTGCCATACATATAGGCTTTGGCCTATTTAGCTAAATAAGCTTTAAAATAGTCGTAAGCCTGATCTTTTTACTAAATAAGTTAGACTAAGGGTGTGTTTGGTTCGCACATGGGAATCGGAATCGGAATGGGTATCAAATACTTGGTATTTGGTAATGGTAATGGGTTTTGGTAAAAGTATTTTGCATGTTTGGCAGTAGGATGGAATGGGAATGATTAGGCTAAGGATGAATAATGTGATGAAACCCTTATAAAATAAGGGAATAAGTTTTTCATTAATGGGGTATTCCAAACCCTTAGATTGTAATTCAAGATCCGCAAGGAGACTACCAAACATATATTTTGCTCAACGTACAAGCATCCTCAATAGATATGATTTGTTTAAAGGTTTTTTAGGTGCCAACTAGGAGAGAGGATGTAGGAAAAAAAGTGTGAAAAAGAAAAAGGAAAAAAATTAAATCTAACAAAATAAAAATAAAAAAGAAAATATATAATAAAACATACTAATATTATGCTCTCAGTAGGTGCGATTGTTGCGCTCAACACATGTACATTTGCTATTTTTGTTCATTTTCTTTGTCTTGGCAGGCCTCACTAAAAATCACTACTTACAAAAGTAAAATTCATCTAAAAATTATGTTCACCATTAATATAAATATCATAACTTAGTTTTTTTCCACCTGCAAAAACTATCTAAAAATCACTAATGAAAATACCCTAAATATGCATAACCTCAGTGATCTCAATATCATTCTACCATTTTCTATAGGCTTTTATCACATTCTTTATAGGCCCCTCAGGTTGTCATTCCATATCAAACAATCCACCACCTCATTATTTTTTTTATTTTTATTTTTTTGTGATTTTTAATTTTATATTTAAACTATTATTAACGATAAATACAAACCATATATCACCCCAAGATGATACTTGTAACACCCCGAAAATCCGACTCCTTAATTAGGATTAATTGAAGAATTAATTCTAATTTCCTTGATGAATTTCTTTCCTAAATCCTGAAATTTAATAGTCAAGGGACTAGAGGTTGATTAATTCCTTAGTCAAGCATGAGTACCTTATGCTTTGTGCTTTGTACCTAGACTTTTGTCTTCCTAGCCTTTTAGTAAGGGTTAACTTGTCCTTTCACACATGATTGGTGTTTATGCTTGCCCTAGCAAGACACACATTTCATTCATCATCTTCTAGCCAATCTCCTAAACACTCCACCTTCTTTCTAAGAAATCTTGGCTTACTCTCCAAGCTAAAAGAAGATCTTCCTAGCCTTGCAAAGATTCAATCCAAGATCCCACCTTTCTACCTCCCAAGCATAGGAAGGGGTAAGATCTAAAGTTATTTAGTGTTTTTAGTTAGCTTTAAGGTGTCTTTATCTAAGTTTGGTGTTTTCTTGTGGTTTGGCTTGTGTAAGAAGGTTGTGAGGAAGTAGAGCTTCAAAGTAGGGCCTAGGATGGTTAGAAGAAAGAAGGTTTTGGTCTTCAAAGGTAACACATGCTATACAAAACCTATTTTCTAATTGCTATTAATGATTATTGGCTTCTATTTGATGATTCTTGGTGTATTTGTGAGATTAGATGCATGATCTTGTGATAATGCATGTTTAGAGCTTGTATTTAGGGTTCTTGAATGCTATTCTTGGGTTCAAGTCATATCTTTGTTGTGTGTGGGGTTTTGAGTGTTTTGGACTTGAACTTGACCTTGAAGTTGAATTTCCCCGAAGGGAAAATGTTGTACAGGGATGTACCCCGCTGGCAGAACGGCGGACAGTGGCCTACCCGCCGCCCCACCCGCGGGGAACGCAGCCTTATGGGGTTGTACCCCGCGGGCAGGACCACGGGTGGTGGCCTACCCGTGGCTCCATCCGCGGGGAACGTGTATGATGATGGCGGGGAGTTGTTTCCCCGTGGTTCTTTCCTTTTGGTATTTGATGTTGACCTCCCATTGTTGGATTATCAAGCTTTTGTGAGTCTTCTTGATGTTTCGTATGTCTAGAACGATGCTTTAAGAATCCATGTTAGGATTTGGTGTCTTGAATCGTGCTAATGGTCCAATCTTATGATTCGTTGGATTAATATGAGTCTTTGAGGTTCGTTGGAACCATTTTGGTTTACCCGTTTGATGAGCATGCTAGTTATGTTGTCTTTGATGCTAGTATGTGTTGTTTGTCAATTCATTTTGAGGATTGGCAACTTGGGTTGCCAATCATGTTGGTATTAGATTGAAGTCCATTGTTGTTGTTGAGTATTTGTTTCATGTCTTTCATTGAAACCTCTTGATTGAATCCCTTGATGTGATCTTGTACAAATGTGGTACTTTATTGATCATTCCGTGATTAAGCTATTGTTGAGCTTATCCGTTGTTGTACACACCTTGTGTGGAATCTATGCTTTGTTGTATCTCTAGATTTCGTGTGTATTGACTCTTGTTGAGATGTTGGATTTGGATGTGATGAGATGATTGAATTGGTAAAGTGGACAGCGTGGGGACTTATGTGTGAATTGATCCGTTAGTGGGTTTAAAGCTCTGGATTGCCATTTGGATACTTATGATTTGTGGGCAACTTGGGAAACTCATTCCAGTTGCCAGAGATAGTAGCTAACCCGTTGAGCTTGGAATCTCAATAGGGGGTGTATACACTTAAAGTTGCTAGATCTGTTTCCATTGGGCTGCGGTCCTAGTCATTGCGATGACTCTATGGTATGTGATTGATGAGTTGGAGTCCTTCACACTGGTCCACTATGATTCGGGTCGTTGAGATGACTCTTTGATGTATGCTTCGGTTTGACTATGTCCTATGTGGGCTTGGAACATGTTGTGAGTATGAACCTCATTTATTGATTATGAGCAGGTCTATGATGAACCCTACCTTGAGTATGGTAGGTAGTATCTATTGTTAAGTATGTCGTTTGTTGTTCTATTGCCTTGTTGAGTATGTTGGCATGTGGTCCTTGTTGAGAGTGAATTGATGAGTCTATTGATGTTTCCTATCTTGGTTTTAAAATGATATATGTTGTATTCCTCTGTCTCAAATGGTTTTGCTTATATCTATGTATATTATGATACTTAACGCGTATTGGTGGGTTACCAGCATTATTCGCTGACCGGGTGTTATCCCTATCTCTTTACAGGTTTTGAGTAGCTTTGGAGAGCGAGCTAGTGGACCGTAGTAGTCTAGTGTAGCTCCTTATGCTTTACTAGTTGTTTATGGCATGTGAGCCTAGTTAGTTTAACCGTTAGCTGTTGTGGTTTGTTTAGTAGTTTACCTGTGCACCTATGTTTGATATAGGTGTGGCATAGCACCTCCGTGTTTAGACGTTGCTTCTGTTGTTTAATGATTAATGTTTAGCTTTATGTCTCTTGTTTAAGCTTTTAAATTTTGGTAAAATCGGGGGTGTTACAATACTGGATTAAGAGTATGGTTTAATTTTGTTGGGTAGGGAATAATCATGTATGTAAGGGATACATTGTATGATATAAAGTAAAGTATGTGCGTGTGTATAATAAATATATTTTTTTTTGTTTTTTTGTTTTTTGTTTTTTTTTTTTTTTTCACAAAAGAACATTGATATGCCTGTCCAAAATCTATATATATATATATATATATATATATATATAAAAGTAAAATTCTCCTTCGTAAATTTTCCCCCCAAAACTTATGGGCATTTATATAATATCTTAAGTTTCTAATTTAATTAATTATAGAAATATAGAAATTATATATTATATATTTTTCATTTCCGTCTATATACTCTATATAAAGTAATTTATGTGTGAATATTATATATTAGCTTATTAGGTAACAATTAGGTAGCAAATTAGGTAAATATAAATCCAATCTATAATGAATAGCCAATAACTATAATGAATAGCCAGTAATATCAATGTTATGAATTAAATAGGAATAAAATTAATTAGGAATATTAATATTAAGGGAAAATGACACTTTTTGTCCCTGAGTTATATACTTATAGCACTTTTTCCCCCTCAATTATTTAGGTAAGCACATTAGCCCCCTCAATTATTCTAAAAGTGGTGCTTTTTTCCCATGATATATTAAATTGACATTTATACCCTTAAAGTAAACATTTTATTTATTTTACTACTCCAACAAATTATTGCGTATACGTAGGGATGACCACTGATCGGTTTGAATTGAACCGGATACTAAAGCAATCGAATTAATAGTTTTCGGTTATAATTCAAATCTAGAACCCAATATTTAAATGTCAATTTATTAAAATTATGTATCAAAAAAATTGAATCTTGAACCGTGAACCGGCGGTTCCGGATTCGATTCGCGATTTTGAACCGTCTTTATTTTAAAATCTTATTTTTAATTTTAAAATAGTCTAAATTCAATAATAAATGTATTTTATTTTTTCAGTTCAGAACATGAACCGTCCGTTTCGGTTCACGATTTTAATAAACTCTAAATATCGAATTTCGATTCTAAATTGTAATTGGAATATTTCGGTTTGGTTGCTATAGTGTTTGTTTGGTTTGAACCAAATTATGGTCATAATTTGTTGGAGAAAAAAATAAATTAAATATTTAGTTTAAGGGTAAATATGTCCATTTAACATTTCAGGGGGAAAAACAGCCACTTCAATAATTTAGGGGGGAAAAATGCTATAGGTATATAACACAGGGGGAAAAAGTGTCATTTTCCCTAATATTAATATAATGACTTGATTATGAATATCAATATAATGAATTGATTATGGCAATACCTTAAATAAATAAATACACTTTTCTTTTGAAAAAATCTTACAAATTTATAATTCTCATATTTTTCACCTATAAATACAATGAGTTGATGACTAAACAAATTATGAGTCTTCATTTTACCTTTGATCCCTCTTTTCCCTGGCAGATGACTCTCTCATCACCCATTTATCAATTTATTAATCATTATGGTTCAATAGCCACTAAAACTAATATGTATATTTCAAAGCATTAAAGGTACAATTTCTCTTCTAGCTATTTTTATCTCTGTGAAAAAAGTTATTATTTTTTCATTTACATTCTTTATTATGGATTTGTCTGGGTTGATGCCACTCCAGACCAGCTATAGTTGCTCCGACTAAGCCGATGCAAACAAGTTTAATTTTTTTAGAAAAGTATTTTTTTCGTATTATTTTTGTTTATAATTGATCTTCCGTAGTTTTTAATTATTGTTTTGTTTTTAAAATTTTGTATTATATATATATATATATATATATATATATATATATATATATATATATATATATTCGTATTATTGTTTTGTTTAAAATAATAATTTTGAAATATTTTTTATATATTTTATTTTCAGGCACGGTTTTTGTTATTTGTGCAATGCAATGGTTACAGAGTAAGTAGGGGATACTAGCCGAGTTTACTGTTTTTTGGTAACTTTGTAGTTAAGAGAGAAGCGAAAGCTGCGGTCGAGAAGGACAAAAAAAAAAAAAAAAAAAAAAAAAAAAAAAAAAAAAAAAGAAGCAGAAAAAGGATTCAGCTTTAAAACAAGTTATAGAGAGAAGAAAATGCCGAATGCAAGATTCAAAAGAATGTGGTGGAAAGCGGGTTCCTCTTCATCTGATGAAGACACTTCTTTTAATTCTGAGAAAGAATTGATGGCCAGTAGATTAAAATTTCCATGTACGTGCATGCTTGAAAGTACCATTTAGTATTTTTTTTTTCTTTTATTGACCTAAACATGATTTCCTGTAATTTAATTCTTATAAAAAAACCAATGTTCTTATATTTTTTATTTTTAGAGTATGGATTATTTGTTCGATTCAATTTTTTAAAATATATTGTGGGTTGTGTCTTAAGTATTGAGTATATGATGGTGTTTTTTATTGTTCTCTTTGTGTTATGCAAGGGAGGATTTTATTTTTTATTAATAGAATAAATTATCATATGATTATGGGAACATTTATTTAAAATCTAATGAAATTAAAATTTTCTATACTATTAATACAAATAAAATTCTCCTGTGGAATTTCCAGCACAAACTTTTATTAATGGTTTTACATTACTTTGAATATTCATTTGTTTTATTCGTTTATCGACACCATGTTAATGGGTGAATATAGTATTTAAAAGAATATTTGAAAAATAATTATTAACTGAGAATAAAAACAGCACCGAATTTAGGCCAATTAAAATAAGAAATGATTATTAATAATTGATTGAAAATTAAAAATGCTTCGAAATTGACTCAAATGCAAAAAATTAAATGAATATTAATACTTGATTAAAAATAAAAATGAAATGAATATTAATGCTTTAATATTAATAAATTACTGAAAATATAAAAATTTTCATTGAAATTAGGCCAATTGAAAAATGAAATAAATATTAATACTGGAATATTATTAAGTTACTAAAAATATAAAATTTACTGGTATAAAATGTATTAATAAATATGTAAAGTGAAGTTTGCATCTTAACGTTTAGTTGAGATAGAAAAAAATATTAATCTCGATTATATATTTTATAAAATGTAAAGTTAGTGGAATTATAAAAAAAAAACTATTATTAATAATTAACTAATTAATTAATATATATTAAAAAAGAATAATTGACTGAGAATAAATATGACAAGAAATTTAGGCCAATTGAAATAAGAAATGACTATAAATGATTTTAAAAAAGAAAAAAAGAGAAATTACTATTAATAATTGACTAAAAATGAAAAATGCTTCCAAACTGACTCAGTATATAGAAAGAATATTAATCTTGGTTATATATTTTATAAAATATAAAGTTAGGAAATAACTAAACTTATTGAAACTTAATTATTTATAATTTCACCTTTAATATAAATATATAGTTTTAATATCGGAAATTAATAAGATTCTTCTTAATGTGGATCTATATATTTTAAATAATTTTATTTTAATAATATTATACCTTAATTATAAAAATAATACCTAATATATATATATATATATATATATATATATATATATATATATATATATATATATATATAAATTATACCTTAGTATATACACTATCTACTATCTACTATATCTATCTACTATATATCTACTATACTAATAAGAGCCCAAGAGAGTTAGGCCTATAATGGGTAGAAAAAATGGCGGTTAAAATTTTTAATCAAATGAATGGCTCAGATTGATCAGATTTTAATTTTTCCGTGAGATTTACTAATTTATCCTTAATGAATATGATTATCTGTTAACTTTTCCGTTAAATATTATCTTTTACCTTAATTTTTGTTAGTTCACCGTTAACTTACTCATTGATTTCAATAAGAAAGGTCTTAAGTTCGAACCCCATCCCAATCAAAGTTGGCATAATTAGTACTCTATTTTACTATTATTAAATTAAATAATAATTTAGTAGCTACAACAAAAAATAATACATATGCATTTCTTTAATTTAGAATTATGTGTCTACAATGCCTTTATTCAAAAAAAAAATATTCATTATCAATAAATTAAATAAGAGAAATAATTTCATTAGTTATATTGTCTTTATTTTTCTCCAATATAAAAATTCTTTACATTAAAAATTCAAATTCATCAATTGATTATATTTGCTACATTGTCCCTATAGTGTCTTTATTAAAAAAATTATTCATTATCAATAAATTAAATAAGAGAAATAATTTCATTAGTTATATTGTCTTTATTTTTCTCCAATGTAAAAATTCTTTATATTCAAATTTATCAATTGATTATATTCACTACATTGTCTATTATCTATTTTGTGCACTAATTTTTAATTAAATATCAAAGTTATAATACAAAATAATGATATATATTTATTTATCAAGTATTTTATTAATATCATGAAAAAATTAAAAAAATTTAAATTAATAAAGCCAATCATATTAACTACTTGAGGGATTTGTTGACAAAGAGAATATTCAAATCACACAACAAATTGAAGTGAGAGACTACCTCGCAATGTCTTTGTTTGACAATCAGCAGTTAGCGGTTAGTGTTAGCAGATTATATTAGCGGTTTTGACCAGTGAATTATATCAACGGTTGGTAAAAAGATATTTAAAAAAATTAGTTGTTTAAATTAACATTTAAATGACCTAAGGGTATAATAATAATAATAATAATAATAATAATAATAATAATAATAATAATAATAATAATAATAATAATAATAATAATAATAATAATAATAATAATAATAATTGTTTTAATTATTTTTTTTTTAAATATAGATGTGTTTTGAGAAAATCATTCTAAAAAAACACTAAGTGAAAATATTGTAAATTGAAATGTTTGTATTTTCAGTGGTTTGGAACAAATTGTTGCTTCAAACTATTGAATAACCAAAACACTTTTTTTAGCATTTTGATCTTTGGGTTATATTATATTTTTCAATCGTCCAATATCTTTGGGTTTCATTATAATTAAAAAATTTTAAATTTATACTACATCTAAAATCCTTAAATTAGGAATTTCTTTATCCATAATAATTTATTCAACAATAATGGTTGAACTAAATGAACACAGAGCAAAACACCTAAAGGACTGGTACCGTTGATTCATTCATTGATCTTGTATATATGTGCATTCATTAAATATATTAGAACCCTTTGAAAAAAAAATACTTGGTTACTATTTAAAAAAAAAATTAGTAACAATTATAATGAATCTCCTATATTACATTGTATTCATATACTATGAATTACATATTTAAATAAACAAATTAGACATTAAATTACTTATGTTGAACTTCTCATATATAATCTTGCATTTATATACTTTCAAATATTTATTTAATTATAAACATTGCGTAGAAAAAATGACCGTTAAATTATTAAATCAAATGAGTAGTTCAGATTGTTCATATTTTAATTTTTCCTTGAGATTTCTTAATTTATCCTTAATTATATGATTATATCCGATCCGTTAACTTTTTCATTAAGTACCGTTAATTTACCGTTAGTGTAATTCTAATATTAAAGTCTAATATAGAATTATAACTACAACATTAATCTAATTGTAGTATTAAAGTCTTAACAGAACTCTAACCACAAATCCTACATTCCTACTGCCGGAATCTCCTCAAACAATATTAGTATATATTTAATATTTTATGCTTTAATTTTTATTTGCTCTCTCTCATTTCCCGTATTTGGTTTCAACCATACCCATACAATTATTTTATTGACAGTTATAATCAATCTTTGACTATATTATCTTGCATTTGTAAACTTAGAATTACCAATATAAATACGCAAATTCAACATTCAACTATCTATGCATGAACAATTCCAATATAATATCGTCTTGATATACTTTAAAATACTTATTTAAGAAAAACATTGGGCATTATCTCAATCGCGCAATGCGCGTAAAAAACTAGTATACTAATAAGAGCCCAAGAGAGTTAGGTCTATAATGGGTAGAAAAAATGGCGGTCAAATTTTTTAATCAAATGAATGGCTCAGATTGATCAGATTTTAATTTTTCCTTAAGATTTCATAATTTATCCTTAATGAATGTGATTTTCCGTTAACTTTTCCGTTAAATATTATCTTTTCCGTTAATTTCTGTTAGTTCACCGTTAACTTACTCATTGATTTTAGGGAAAATGGCACTTTTTCCCCCTGAGTTATATACCTATAGCATTTTTTCCCCCTAAATTATTGAAGTGGTTGTTTTTCCCCCTGAAATGTTAAATGGACATATTTACCCTTAAACTAAATATTTAATTTATTTTTTTTCCAATAAATTATGACTATAATTTGGTTCAAACTAAACAAACACTATAGCAACCAAACCGAAATATTCCAATTACAATTTAGAATCGAAATTCGATGTTTAGAGTTTATTAAAATCGTGAACCAGAACGGACGGTTCATGTTCCGAACTGAAAAAATAAAATACATTTATTGTTGAATTTAGACTATTTTAAAATAAAAAATAAAATTTTAAAATAAAGACGGTTCAAAATCGCGAATCAGATCCGGAACCGCCGGTTCACGGTTCAAGATTCAATTTTTTTTGATACATAATTTTAATAAATTGACATTTAAATATTGGGTTCTAGATCTGAATTATAACCGTAAACTATTAATTTGATTGCTTTAGTATCCGGTTCAATTCAAACCGAACCGTGGTCATCCCTACGTATACGCAATAATTTGTTGGAGTAATAAAATAAATAAAATGTTTACTTTAAGGGTATAAATGTCAATTTAATATATTAGGGGTAAAAGGCACCACTTTTAGAATAATTGAGGGGGCTAATGTGCTTACCTAAATAATTGAGGGGGAAAAAGTGCTATAAGTATATAACTCAAGGGTAAAAAGTGCCATTTTCCCTTGATTTTAATAAGAATTTAAAGGTCTTAGGTTCGAACCTCATCCCAATCAAAGTTGGCTTAATTAGTACTCTATTTTACTCTTATTAAATTAATTAAAAATTATAATTTAGTAGCTACAACAAAAAAATAATACATATCATTTTTAATTTAGAATTATGTGTCTACAACGCCTTTATTCAAAAAAAAAAATTATTCATTATCAATAAATTAAATAAGAGAAATAATTTCATTAGTTATATTGTATTTATTTTTCTCCAATATAAAAATTCTTTATATTCAAATTCATCAATTGATTATATTTGCTACATTGTCCCTACAATGTCTTTATTAAAAAATAATTCGTTATTAATAAATTAATTAAGAGAAATAATTTTATTAGTTATATTGTCTTTATATTTCTCCAATGTAAAAATTCTTTACATTCAAATTCATCAATTGATTATATTCACACATTGTCTATTACCTTTTTTTGTGCACTATTTTTTAAATTAAATATCAAAGTTATAATACAAAATAATGCTATATATTTATTTACCAAGTATTTTATTAATACCATGAAAAAAATAAAAAAAATATAATTAATAAAGCTAATCATATTAATTACTTGAAGGATTTGTTGACAAAGAGACTATTCAAATCACACAATAAATTGAACTGAGAACAACTTCGCAATATCCTTGTTTGACAATCAGCAGTTAGCGGTTAGCGTTAGCGGATTATATTAGCGAATTTGACCAGCGAATTATATCAATGGTTGGTAAAAAGATATTTGAAAAAATTAGTTGTTTAGATTAACATTTAAAATGAGCTAAGGGTATGATGATATAATAATAATAATAATAATAATAATAATAATAATAATAATAATAATAATAATAATAATAATAATAATAATAATAATAATAATAATAATAATTGTTTTAAAAAAATAAAAAAATAAAAAATATAATTAAGTCAATCATATTAACTACTTGGGAGATTTATTGACAAAAAGAGTATTCAAATCACACAACAAATTGAAGTGGGAACTATCTCGCAATGTCCTTGTTTGGCAATCAGTAGTTAGCTCTTCAATATTAGTATATACAGAGTATTTAATAATTTACGCCTTAATTTTTATTTTCTCTCCCTTATATCCTGTATTTGGTTTCAACCATACCTTTACAATTATTTTATTGACAACTATAATCAATTTTGACTATATTATCTTGCATTTGTAAACTTAGAATTGCCTATTTAAATACACAAATTTAACATCCAATTATCTATGCATGAACAATTCCAATATAATCTTGCATTGATATACTTTAAAATACTTATTTAAAAAAATATTGGGCATTATCTCAATCGCGCAATGCGCGTAAAAAACTAGTTATTATATATACTAATAAGAGCCCAAGAGAGTTAGGCCTATAATGCGTAGAAAAAATGGCGGTCAATTTTTTTAATCAAATGAATGGCTTAGATTGATCAGATTTTAATTTTTCCTTAAGATTTCCTAATTTATCCTTAATGAATATGATTATCCGTTAACTTTTCCGTTAAATATTATCTTTTCCGTTAATTTCTGTTAGTTCACCATTAACTTACTCATTGATAATAAGTAAGGTCTTAGGTTCGAACCTCATCCCAATCAAAGTTGGCATAATTAGTACTCTATTTTACTCTTATTAAATTAAATAATAATTTAGTAGCTATAACAATATATATATATATATATATATATATATATATATATATATATATATATATATATATATATATATATATATATATATATGCATTTCTTTAATTTAGAATTATGTGTCTACAATGTCTTTATTAAAAAAAAATATTCATTATCAATAAATTAAATAAGAGAAATAATAATAATAATAATAATAATAATAATAATAATAATAATAATAATAATTGTTTTTAAAAAATAATAAAAAATAATTAATCCAATCATATTAACTACTTGGGATTTATTGACAAAAAGAGTATTCAAATCACACAACAATTTGAAGTGGGAAACTATCTCGCAATGTCCTTGTTTGGCAATCGACAGTTAACTCTTCAATATTAGTATATATTTAATATTTTATGCGCTAATTTTTATTTGCTCTCCCTTATGTCCCGTATTTGGTTTCAACCATACCTATACAATTATTTTATTGACAATTATAATCAATCTTGACTATATTATCTTGCATTTGTAAACTTAGAATTGCCTATTTAAATACGCAAATTTAACATTCAATTCTCTATGCATGAACAATTCCAATATAATCTTACATTGATATACTTTAAAGTACTTAATTAAAAATAAAACATTGGGCATTATCCCATTCGGGCAATGCACGTAAAAAACTAGTTTATATATAATCCTCCTATTTCATTTTTTTGCTCAAACAATTAATTAAATATTCTATTGGTAATACCGTGTAGAACAGATATTAATTAGGTAATAACATAATAGCATAATGGGTAATAATATGTGATGGGGTGTGAACCCCATGGGCTCGGGGCCCAAGAAGAAAAGAGATCAAGCCCAAGAAGAAGAAGAGAAGCCCAAAAGGAAAATGGAGTAAGCCTAAAAGAGATACGAGCCAAACCGAGGAGTCCGCTCGACCCGGGAGTCGGGGCGAGTATGGGATCGGCACGGGTAGAAGGTCGGCCTAAAACTAGCCGTTAACTCATATTAATCTCCTATTTATTACCCTATCTACCTACCACATTACTATCCTATCACTACCCAATTTAATATCCCTAACCCCCCAAAGTAAATATCCTATTAAACTACCTCATCCTAACCCCCCAACTTAATACCCATAATTCCTACTAAATACCCCCCAACGTCTTTAATTTCCTTGAGCTATAAAAGGAGGAAAGCAGCAAGATCAAAGGGGGGGCTTCATCATGGAAAAGACACTACGCCACATCACAAAACAAATAATACTCCTCCCACGCCACTCATTCATCTACATGTGAGAGGACTCTCCCAAGTACTATCCAACCACTCACTATTCTTTCATCTTCAAGAAAACTCCATCACTCTCCCAAAGAGGATGCACTCTTCCACAACCACTCTCCACTCATCCAAGCAAGAAGGCCACATGAAGAAGACTCCATATGAGAAGACTCCACCACCATCCCACCAAGAAGCATACTCCATCTCTCGGTATCCCAGATTACTTTATTCTTACACAATGTCTCTATATACAAAATAGCCATACAACATGTACAAAGACACCTACAAAATACATAGTGGAGTTATGCTTGGCACCGCCCAAAAAGGCCCGTGGTTTTCCTTTCGGTTTCCACGTACAAAAGCATTGAGTTATATTTGTTTCTACTTATTTTTCTATAAGCCGCATGTGAAAGGTGAATCCACCGACCAAGGTTGTGTTGGACCTCCCTGGACCCAAAAACCCTAAAACCAACAATATGTATGATATTTTATAATTAATTGGTAATAAGCATATTCAGGCAACTACGCGAATAAGCATATAGATTTTATATTTAAAAATTTAAATTTCTGTGTTTTGTTTAAATTGAAATATTTAATGGTTTTACATTAATTTGTATATTCATTTGTTTTATTCGTTTATTCATACCATGTTCATAGGTGAAATTATAGTATTTAAAAGAATATTTGAAAAATAATTATTAACTGAGAATAAAAATGGCATAGAATTTAGGCTAATTAAAATAAGAAATAACTATTAATAATTAACTGAAAATTAAAAATGCTTCGAAATTGACTCAAATGCAAAAATTGAAATCAATATTAATACTTGATTAAAAAATAAAAATAAAATGAATATTGATGGGGTATGAACCCCGGCCCAAGAGGGATAGAGAAAAACCAAAAATAATGGAGAAGCCCAGAGGAAAATAAGGAAGCCCAAGAAGAATGAAATACGGCCCAAGGAGTGGGAGTCCGTGAAGTAGCAAGGCCCTAAGGAGACTCGGACTGAGTCCGGGAGTCGGGCCGACTCTAAGGTCGGGACGAGGACTCGGCCAGGAGGGCAGAGAGCCGTTGGAAGACATTAAAGAGGGCATTGAAGAGCCCAGCCAAGGAGCCGTTGGGAGGCCCAGTAACGGCAGCCCAACGGCCCTGCGATATAATTAGCATTCACGACCCCTTAATGTACTTAAAAACCGGATTAAAGGAGGGCCTACTATATAAAGGCCCCTCCAAAGATGTAAAAAGGAGGTGAGTCCATGCCCAGAGAATAGAAGAACACCTTTGCTACTTTCATTCACTCATTTCTATTTTTCTAGCTTTATTGAAAGGTGAATCCACCAGCCAAGGTTGTGTTGGACCTCCCTGGGCCCAAAAACCCTAAAACCAACACTGGCGCCATCCGTGGGGATCAAAACAATGAGTCACGTCCACTCTTGAGCATCGGAATTCACAGAGAAAGAGAGACGAGCGAGCGAGAGGATGTCTGAAGGACGAAGTCGTGCCTCCAACCGTAACCGCGAGCCGGAAGCCGACTTAAGAGATCGGTTGAACCATCGAAATTCGCAAAGTCAGGAAAATGATTCGCCACCCCGAAACCAACCCCCGCCAATGATACCTCTCACCCCTGAGCAGATTCGGGCCATTGGACGAGCGATCGCTACTGAGAACCGGGAAAGAGGAGAACTGTCGACTTCACGACCACCGCCACGCGACCAGCAAATACACCAAAGGACGGATGGAGACAGGCGAGGAGATCGACGAGTAGAGGATCCGCCGACGCGGTCAGTCCATTCGAGGTTAGGCCCGAATGCGACGCGCCAATTGGCGAGAGAATGATTGGGGGAAAGAGAGCCCAGCCGCGCACCGGCAAACCAATGAAATCGAGAGGTCACCCGAGAGAAAACCCGCACCAGGAAGACTCGAACTCGGGCACGACAGACCGAGCGACCTACTCGCAATGAAGAGCGGCAGGCCGAGTCACAGGTAGGAGAAAGTACCGAGTCCACAGGAAATCACACCCGAAGCGCCGAAGATGTGGCCCACTTGGCCCAAGAGCTACGGAATTTGAAGGAGCAAATGGAAGGTCGAACCAAGTCCCCAGGTCGGACGTTGCTCACCGCCTTGCCCTTCTCGGCCGAGATTATGGCATACAAGATACCCGGCGACTTTAAGTTCCCGGAACAGGCCACCTTCGACGGATCCGGCGACCCGCGCGAACATCTTTTGAGTTACCAAGCCAAAATGCAAGTGCTGGGGGTTCGGGATCCCGTCATGTGTCGCGCTTTCCTGCCAACGCTAAAGGGCTTGGCGCAAAGATGGCTCATGGCCTTGCCCCCAGGCTCAATTCGCAGCTTCGAAGAGTTGGCCGATCGTTTCATGAGTCATTATGCGGCTAACGTCAAACCGCAAAAAGATTTAACATATCTGGGAGATATTCGTCAAGAGGAGGGCGAATCTCTCAAAACTTACCTGGCCCGATGGCAAAAAGAGATTCAGTCCATCGAAGAGGTAGAGGACCAGACTGCCCTCACCTTCTTCATCGAGTCGCTGCGATCCGGCCAACTTTATCGCGACCTTCGGGACAACCGGCCCGCCACCTATGCGGAGGCTATTCACCTTGCCAACAAGCGAGCCAATACGGAACAAGCCGTAAAACATAAACGACAACGTGAAGTCGGAGGATCCTCCGGGGGGAAACAACCCCGGGCGGAGGTACGGGAAAGACGTCCAGATCCAGCCCAGCGCACATACGATAGGCCTAGCATCCAGCCTTATAGGCCGACCCCACAGCACCCGGTGCACGAGGTGCAAGCGGTCGCGCCGCCTCCGCCTCCTCCGACCAAGGAGCGTGCAGTGAATGAAGACACGGGTAAGACGTCTATGTATTGTCGTTACCACAAGTCATACACCCACAACTCGGAAGAATGTTATTACTTGAAAAAGATTATGGAGGGGATCATCCAGCAAGGGACGCCGCCTCCCAATCAGTGGCGAAGGAGATCTGCGACCCGGGAGGACAACGACCCCTCGGAGGCGGTCGAAGGCAACCGCGGTAAGCAGCCGGAGACCGATGAAGGTGAAGCCCAGTGGAGACAAAAGCCGGTTATCAACATGATAGTTGGCGAACCTGAAGGAGGCGACTCTGCCAACACTCGAAAGGCTTGGGCTCGGCAGTTGTACGTAGGGACCGTGTATGGGCGAGAAGGCGGCTCGAAGAAGGTATGCCGAGAGCCTATCGTCTTTACAGACAAAGACTCGCCTACGGGAGAAACTTCGCATCGCGACGCCCTAGTCATTGTTATGGATGTAAACAGAGTGGTCGTCCGGCGAATCCTGGTAGACACGGGGAGCAGCGTCAATATCCTATACCTCGAGACTTTCACCAAAATGGGATTGGCACGAGAACAACTGGCCTCAGTCAAGACGCCACTAGCCAGTTTCACAGGCGACTCCGAGGAAGCTGAGGGATCCATTATTCTACCCGTCGAGGTTGGTACCTATCCTGATGTGCAGAAGCTAGACATGAAATTCATTGTGGTCGATGTGGCATGCTCCCACAATGCAATCCTCGCCCGACCTGGTTTGGAAGATCTGGGAGCTTTGATCTCCGTCGAGTATCTCTGCTTAAAATTCCGCACACCGAGCGGAGTAGGTACAGTGCGTTGTGATAGGAGGGCCGCCCGCGACTGCTACCTGCAAGCTTGCAGGGGTATGGGCAAACGGGAGATGCAAGTTCATGAGATCACAAAGCGACCCCTGAAGAAGACGATGCCGCCTCGTCCCGAGCCGGCCGTGGAGCTGGAGGAAGTTGAGATTGATCCTGAGCGACCGGAAAGACGAGTGAGGATCGGAGTCGGCCTCCGAGAGGAGGTGCGAGAAGAGGTCATAAGAGTGCTTCGAGAAAACCAGTTGGTCTTCGCGTGGGGACCCGAAGTTATGCCCGGAGTAGACAGGTCTATCATCTCTCACCAGCTCGCCGTCGACCTTGGTCATCGACCTTTGATCCAGAAGAAGCGATGCCTGGCTAACAATCGAAGAGAGTTCGTAAAAAAGGAAGTAAATATGTTGTTGGCCGCTAGCCATATCTGGGAAGTCACGTATCTGGAATGGTTAGCTAATGTGGTACTCGTGCCAAAACCACCAGCCTGGCGGATGTGTGTAGATTACACCGACCTTAACAAAGCCTGCCCAAAGGACCCTTTTCCTTTGCCCAAGATTGACCAGTTGGTCGACGAGACGGCAGGGTCAGCGTTACTGAGTTTCATGGATGCCTTCCAAGGGTATCACCAAATTTACATGCACAAGGCCGATGAGGAGAATACGGCATTCCTAACCCCAGATGGCGTGTAATGCTACCAGATCATGCCCTTTGGACTCAAAAACGCGGGGGCCACGTATACATGAATGGTCGCCCGGCTGTTTCAGGATCTGTTGGGAAAATACATGGCGGCATACGTGGATGATATGCTGGTAAAGAGTCGGGAAGAGGTCAGTCACGCCGGGGACCTAGCCGACCGCTTCCAGGTAATGCTTAAGTATAATCTACGACTTAACCCCAAGAAATGTGCCTTTGCCGTACAACGGGGGGGGGGGGGGGGGAGTTCTTGGGATACATGGTAACCAAGAGGGGCATTAAGCCCAACCCCGAGAAGGTGCAGGCTATAATGGATATGCAGCCTCCCAACACCGTTAAGGATCTGCAACGACTGACCGGTCGACTGGCCGCCCGCCCTTTTTCGAGGTCATGAAGAAGAAAGAGGGTTTCGTGTGGACGACTGAGTGCCAGCAATCCTTTGAAGAGCTGAAAAGATACCTTTCCACACCTCCAGTGCTGTCCCCCCCCCCCCCCCCCCCAGGTCGGCGAACCTTTGTTTTTATATCTGGCGACGTCCCCTAATGCTGTGAGCTCAGTATTTGTCCAAGAGGAAGAACGGACCCAGCACCCGGTGTATTATGTGAGTTGTTCCCTGAAGTCGGCTAAAACTCGGTACACGCCTCTGGAGAAAATAGTTTATACCTTGGTGATCACAGTGCAAAAATTAGCACCTTACTTTCAGGCCCACACCGTTCGAGTCCTGACAGACCAACCTCTAGGAAGTGTGTTGCTAAATCCCATATCATCCGGACAACTCGTGAAATGGGCAATAGAGCTAACCCAATATGGAATCGAGTACCAGCCTCGCCCTTCGATTAAAAGCCAGGCCTTGGCCGACTTCTTGGTCGAGTGCACCGCGGGAGAAGATGACAAGATCTCGACCTCAGAGAAAGGCCCCGGCGAATGGTGGGAGATGCATGCGGATGGAGCAGCGAGTCGCCAGCACTGCGGCGGTGGAGTCATGCTGATCACACCCGAAGGGTTCAGGCTCTACTACGCTTTGAGTTACTTGTTTCAGACATCCAATAATGAGGCCGAGTACGAGGCAGTACTCGCCAAGACATTAGGGGCGGATCGCCTGCGGATCAAGACTGACTCGCGCCTGGTAGTAGGACAAGTGTCCGGAACCTGCGAAACCAAGAACGCCCGGATGGCTCAATACAAAGAGAAGACAGCGAAACTATTGAAGGGATTTGTGGCCTACGAGATAGAATACATCGCGTGGGCCGACAACATGGAGGCGGTTATACTATTGAATATCGCCTTGGAAGGCGTGCCAGACTATCTTGTGAGAATTTGCCAGAAGGAGGAATTGGTTCGACCCAACATAGAAGAAACAACCACTAAGATTCAACAAGTGACAACCCAGGAATGGGACCGTGACAAAAACCCAGAAATGTTTTGGATAGAAGACATTCATCGTTACAAAGAGAAGGGAGAACTGCCAGACGACCCCGCGGTCGCTGCCCGAGTCCGCCGCAAGGCTCCTTCATTCGAGATCATAGATGGGCAGTTGTATAAGCGATCATTCGGGGGTCCTTTCCTCAAGTGCTTGCTCAGAACGGAGGCGGAAATGATAATGGATGAAGCTCATCGTGGGATATGCGCGGCCCACCAAGGCGCACACACACTCGCCCGGAAGTTAGTCATTCAAGGCTACTATTGGCCTACTATGATGCGAGACTGCATAGAGTGGATAGCCAAATGCGTAGTCTGTCAAGCATTTGCCCAGAAAGATACACAGCCCGCTACCTTTTACACGCCAGTCACCACGGCCATCCCATTCGCAAAATGGGATATTGACCTGCTGGGTCCTCTACCGGTCACTCTCGGACGTCTAAAGTTCTGCATGGTAGCTATTGATTACTTCACCAAGTGGATTGAAGCCGAGCCGCTGGCCACCATCACTGAGTATCAATGTTGATGCTTTCTATGGAAGAAGGTGATTTGTCGTTTCGGGTTACCCGAACACATAGTCAGTGACAACGGTTGACAGTTCGACTGCCGACCATTTGCCGATTTTTGCCGACGACACAGCATACGACACACTAAAGTGTCGGTCGCCTACCCCCAGGCCAACGGGCAAGTTGAAAATGCAAACTGCACGATCGTGGACGGTATCCGGAAAAAGTTAGAAGACGTTGGAGGAAACTGGGCGGACGAACTTGACCGAGTCATATGGGCGTATCGGACCACCCAAAGATGGGCGACTGGTTAGAGCCCATTCTCTTTGGCATATGGCTTCGAAGCCAAGGTACATGTAGAGGTCGTCGAGCCCACTCACAGAGTCCGCAATTATTCGGATGAGGGAAACGAGGAAAGCCTCAGGATTGAGAAGAACTTCTTAGAAGAACGAAGGGAGGCCGCGTATACCCGCATGGTAGAGTATCAGCAGACTGTGAAGAGATATCGAGATCAATGAATTCGCCCACGAACCTTCCAAGTGGGCGACCTCATGCTGCGAGATCGACATGCTAGTCAACCCACGGAGGGGGGAAAGTTCGCTGTCAAGTGGGAGGGGCCCTATCGCATTGCCGCTGTGGTCCAAGCTGGCACATACAAGCTAGAAACCCTAGAAGGAAGGCCCATCGATCGGATCTGGAATGTAATCCACTTGAAGAGATATTATCAATGAAAGGTTAGTCACGTGTATTCGTTTAAAATTCGACTTTGAATAAAATGCCTACGGCTTTCCGCATACTGGCAACAGTTTCTGAGATAAAAAAAGCCTAAAAGGTCGCATTGACTGTGGGACTCGACGAGAAGAGATAGGAAACAAGGGCACTGACCCTTAGACGTTTCCGAGAAAAAGCCTATAGGAGTTGCCTCGTTTGAGAGAGTCGGCAAGAAAAGAGAGAGAAACTAGGGTTCCGACCCCAAGACGTTTCTGAGATACAAAAATCCTAAAGGGTCGCCTCGACTGAGGGACTTGGCGAGAAGAGATAAGAAACAAGGGCACTGACCCTTAGACGTTTCCGAGAAAATGCCTACAGGAGTCGCCTCGTTTGAGAGACTCGGCAAGAAAAGAGAGAGAAACTAGGGTTCCGACCCCAAGACGTTTCTGAGATAGAAAAAACCTAAAGGGTCGCCTTGACTGAGGGACTCGGCGAGAAGAGATAGGAAACAAGGGCACTGACCCTTAGACGTTTCCGAGAAAAAGCCTACAAGATTCGCCTCGTTTGAGAGACTCGGCAAGAAAAAAGAGAGAAACTAGGGTTCCGACCCCAAGACGTTTCTGAGATAGAAAAAGTCTAAAGGGTCGCCTCGACTGAGGGACTCGGCGAGAAGAGATAGGAAATAAGGGCACTGACCCTTAGACGTTTCTGAGAAAAAGCCTACAGGAGTCGCCTCGTTTGAGAGACTCGGCAAGAAAAGAGAGAGAAACTAGGGTTCCGACCCCAAGACGTTTCTGAGATAGAAAAAGCGTAAAGGGTCGCCTAGACTGAGGGACTTGGCGAGAAGAGATAGGAAACAAGGGCACGGACCCTTAGACGTTTCCGAGAAAAAGCCTATAAGAGTCGCCTCGTTTGAGAGACTCGGCAAGAAAAGAGAGAGAAACTAGGGTTCCGACCCCAAGACGTTTCTGAGATAGGAAAAACCTAAAAGGTCGCCTCGACTGAGGGACATGGCGAAAAGAGATAGGAAACCAGGGCACTAACCCTTAGACGTTTCCGGGGAAAAACTTATAGGAGTCGCCTCGACTGAGGGACTCGGCGGAAAGAGATAGGAAACCAGGGCACTGACCCTTAGACGTTTCCGGGGAAAAACCTATAGGAGTCGCCTCGATTGAGGGACTCGACGAGAAAAGAGAAAAACGAAAGGGCACTAACCCTAAAATAGCTTATAAGTAAGAAAGGGCCCAAGTGGTTGCCTCGACTGAGGGACTCGGCGAGTTAGAAAGGAGAAAGAAGGCCAGGGTATTGACCCTAACTTTTTTGAAGACGTCGGGTATTAGGAATCGCCTCGATGTAAGGACTCGGCAAAGGGAGTCTTAGTGCATAAACAGAAATTGCGTAAGTTTGAAGATTGCAAGAAGAGTTCCAAAGGAAGTTTTCATTCATAAAAGTCCCAAGGGGGACTAACCCTTACAAGATAAAAGTTCAGATTATAAAAAACCTAAGCTACGGGGGAAGGTACATCAGCGTCGACCTCCTCGACTCGCTCCTCTGCCGATGTTCCAGCTGGAGGAGTAGGCGAAGGGTCATCTGCTGAAGGCAGCGGCTAAGTCGGCACAACCGGATCTGCCACAGGAAGGGCCGCCAGAGAAGGATCAGTGGTCGCCACAGCCGCCTCAGGGACCGGCAGAAGGTCCAGCACCGGCTTGAAGCCCCAACCCTCAGGAGAGAAAGTTGGATCCCGGGCTAGAAGAATGCTGTGTATCTCCAGCTGCGCCTCACGGAAGCCCATGCGATAGTCGCGCTCGCCGAGATCCAACAGGTAATCGTCTCCCTCTGGAGTCGCCAGCCACTCTTTGGCCAGAGCCTCTCGACGACCTTCAACTGTCGACTTCACGTCCGCCTCAAAAGCAGCCGACTGCTTGTACTCAGCGACGGCGGTAGTCGCTGCGGCGGCGGCCTTATCTCGCTCCGTCTCCCACTGGCGAGTGACCCTCAGAAGCTCGGTCGTGTGGACCTCTCTCGCCTTGACGAAAACAGCTTGCTCTTCTCGGCGAGCCTCCTCCGACTAGTGCAGGTGATTGCTGGGGGCCTGCATTGTTTTCTTGAGTGCCTGCATACGCTTCCTCAGCTCCAACTGGAAAGTGAGGTTCTGGGAAAGAGACACGTTAGTAGAAAATCAAAATAACCAGAAGAAAATAAAGGGTAAAGAAGATAGCGAGAGCTCACTAGGGAAAACTGGCACAGAGAGGTCTCCAGGATGTACTCATCCTGCATCTGTGGACCGAGTAGTTGCCCTGCCATGTCTGGCGTCCTCCTTGAGCTCCAAACTCAGCCGGATCTTCTTGGAGGGAGGTGTGTCCGACTGCTCCAGCGGACGCTTGGAGCTTGGGCTCTCCGTTGGGGCCGGAGGCGGAAGCCTGGAAGGCGAGGCGACAGGAGACGGCGAAAAGTCCACCACGTTCCTTGGTGGAGTTGAAGTCGCCCAGGGAGCCGGAGAAGGGAGTGAGGAGGAAGCTGCTGGAGTACCTGTCAACCGCTGCGATCGTCGGCGCCTCATCTTTTCCGCACGGTCGGCCATGGCTGGAGTCGGAGCTTCGGCTTCGTCTGAGCTTGTGGAGTCAGAGTCGTAGGGACCTGCACAGATTAGAAGGGTTAGCAGTCGGGCCCAGAAAAGAAACAAGAGTGAGAAGGAGTTATGAAAGGCTACCTATGGTGGCCACCCCAGTTGGCAGAAGACCCCATTTCGCCATGGCCCGTACACGGGACCAATGTTTGACGGAATAGGGCCCCATGCCCTTTAAGAACTCAGCGCCCTGGATCGCGTCCTAGGTGAAGACAGCGCGTCGGGAGCAGGGTTTGAAGAGAGCAGTCGGCCACATGGTGGGGAAGGTGAAGGTAGAAGAGGAAGGACGAACAAAGAAGAAATAGGGTTTCCAGTCCTTTATGGAATCTGGAAGACCCTCGAAGAGTTGACGCCCGGGTCGGGCAGAGACTTGGACAAACCCTGGGGAATGCGACTCGACCTTGTTCACCGTGAACAAACACCTGAAGAGATCCAGGTCGGGCTCGCAAAGCCACCAGTGACACAGAGTGATGAAACAAACGAGAAGGCGGTGCGAGTTGGCACCAGTTGACCCGGGACCAAGTTGTAATGGCGAAAGAAGAGAGAGAGAAATGGAGAAGGTGGCACTCAGTAGCCAAAGGCCACCGAGTGCAGGTGAATGCCAACGCAACCCTCCGGCGGGTCGTAAATCGACTGGCCTTCCGGTAGAAGGACCGAGAAGAAAGCGGGCCATATTGAGGTCCGCCTTGGTGATTAGCGACGGAGACCCCGTCAGCCAGGATATGGGGTCAAACTTACCCCTCGACCGTTGGGAACCATTGGGAAGAGCCGCCACCGTCGTAAGGGGGGCCGGGCTCAAAGGAGTAGCCGCCCTGAAGAAGAAGGAGTCGGTTGAGATGAAGACGCCGATGGAGGGACAGACGGAATCTCCATACGGCGAGGTGAGGAAGAAGAAGATGAAGTTGAGGAGGAGGAGGAGGTTGAAGTAGAAGACCCCGCCGAGTGGCGGGAAGAAGAAGAAGAGGAAGTAGAAGACATAGTCGGAGGCACCAACCTGGGAAGTCTCCCACGAAGGGAAGGAGGAAGAGAGAAGTTGAGATCGATTTGAGAATCTTTGAGGAAAGTTTTGGGTAAAGTGCGTGGAAAAAGGGTGAGGAAGTATTTAAACTTGGGAGAATCCCAAGGGGTTGCCACGTGTCGATCATCTACTAGAGAATAGAGATGGTCGATGGGATGTGAGGGGACGGCTGCAATAAATGCCCTCGAAAGGCGGAACGATGGTTGAACCTAGGGTTGGCCTAAGACTGCGCGTCTATAAACCCTAGGCCTAGGACGAATCAAAGTGATCCGGCCTACTGACATAAGGCCCATCCTTGGCCACGGCCTCTGGGCTGCCCGGGTATAGGCTAAGTCATCTAAAGAGTGATCGCTGGGCCAGGCCCATCGGTCGGCATGAACAACTCTAGGCGAGTAAATAACCAGGCCGAGTCCATCGGTCGACATAGGAGCCGACGCCGACCTCATGTCACGACGAAAAACGAAAACAAAGGCGATTAAAAGCATAGTTTGGTGACAGTATAAGTCAAGTAAGAAATGAAGCAGAACAGTTTATTGATCATGGATGGATAAAGGCTTACGACTCGGCCACGTACAAGATAAGAGGAATATGAAAAGATGAGTCAGGGGTTAGTCTTCTCTTCCGCCGGGCGAGCAGGAGGCGGACCCTTTAAGAACAGTTGGGGGCGGAAAGTAGGCGAAGTCGGATCCGGTTCCGGCACCTCGTCCAAGTAAACTGCCAGTTTCCCATCATCGATCATTTGTAGGGGCCTCTCGAGGGCGCTGGGAGACATGGCCACCCCAAAAAGAGGAGGAACCTCCCACACTTCTTCCTCGTCCAGCGCCGGCTCCTCCACTATCGGCTCCACTTGCCGCTCAGTCGGGTCCACATGAACTAAGTCCAACATGTCCGGCGGTACAACAATGGGAACGGAGGTAGAGTCGCCCACCAAGCGACCACCATTGGCCAGCTTCTGCTGCCTTAGCTTTTCCAGTCGAGCATGTTCCTTATGACGGATGGAGAAACGACGATCGCCGATTTGATAACTCATGATCAAAGTTGCTGGATTGAAAGGTGGTGAAGAACGTGAATGGAAGGGAATCCCTTTATATAGCCTAAAAGGGGGAAAATATCCCGGCGAAAATCACGGAAGGAAATCATAACTGCCATCCTCGGGCCGGATTGGACAATATTCGGGAATCTCTGTCAGAGAAGAGTTCCATCGAATCCGCTTGGGAAGAACAAGATTCGCACTTTAAACTGGAAAAGTAAGATCTTTCAGGGATGCTAGGAGATTACAATTGTCAAACATCAGGATAAGACACCAAGCCGACTCGGAGACCAGCCGACTAACGAGCATAGTCGGAGAGCAAAAATCGCATGATTTATTATTATTATTCAGAAAGGCGGTACATCAAGAAAGGAACTTATTACACACCGACATATAAAAATCTATATAAATGTTCCTGTGCAGCTTCCCTTTAAAAACTTCACTCGGTGCTACTGACAGACCGCGAATGGCACAATCATTCGTCGGGGGAAGAAGGCTCGTCCTGAAAGAGCATCTCCTCCGATGGTCCGGTAGGAGAAGAAAAGAACGTATCCCAGAAGGCTGGCATAAGAGGCGGAACGACGGGCGCCTCGTCATCCGGATACAGCTCAAGGTAGCGGGCGAAGTCGGCATCGGTCATCAGATCAGTCGCCGGCCCGTCCAAGTCGTCGAGAGGGATGGTGAAAGTCATTTTGAACTGCTCTGGAACCGCCACCTCCACGAATGATCTGTCCTGTGCAGTGACTCGAGCCACAGTCGGAGGTGGGGGGTTGGCCAAGGATGGAGTGTTTGCCATAGAGGACGGAGCCTCAGGCGACGGCCGGGAAACAGAGGAGGTGGCACCGACATGATGCCTTCTGGAGGAAGGACGATGAGCCTTCTTCTTGCCCTCTTTCTCCAGTCTTGACCGCTTAGAAGGAAGGGGGCGATGCGGTGACCCGAAGTCAATTTTCTTCCCTTTCATAGGGGAGCGATCCATGGTTGATCAAAAGGAGTGGGAAGAGACACAAGGAGTAGGGCGCTATTTATAGGGTCTCGAACGAGAAGGAAGGAATCTGAACGGCCCCGGCGAATCAGGCAAATCACGAGAGATCTGGGCGTTACTCGTCTATTAAGGGCAATAGATAGAGAGAGATTCGTGGACTAAGGAAATAAACGCTGCTACTTTCCGATATCCGAGATAGAGGACCGGATATTAGAAAGTGAGGGACTAGTTGATGGGGTATGGACCCCGGCCCAAGAGGGATAGAGAAAAACCAAAAAGAATGGAGAAGCCCAGAGGAAAATAAGGAAGCCCAAGAAGAATGAAAGACGGCCCAAGGAGTGGGAGTCCGTGAAGTAGCAAGGCCCGAAGGAGACTCGGACCGAGTTCGGAGCGGGACGAGGACTCGGCCAGGAGGGCAGAGAGCCGTTGGAAGACATTAAAGAGGGCATTGAAGAGCCCAGCCAAGGAGCCATTGGGAGGCCCAGTAACGGCAGCCCAACGGCCCTGCGATATAATTAGCATTCATGACACCTTAATGTACTTTAAAAACCGGATTAAAGGAGGGCCTACTATATAAAGGCCCCTCCAAAGATGTAAAAAAGAGGCGAGTCCATGCCCAGAGAATAGAAGAACACTTTTTCTACTTTCATTCACTCATTTCTATTTTTCTAGCTTTATTGAAATGTGAATCCACCAGCCAAGGTTGTGTTGGACTTCCCTGGGCCCAAAAACCCTAAAACCAACAAATATTAATTCTTGAATATTAATAAATTACTGAAAATATAAAAAATTTCATTGAAATTAGGCCAATTGAAAAATGAAATGAATATTAATACTTTAATATTAATAAGTTACTAAAAATATAAAAGTAGCTGGTATAAAATGTATTAATAAATATGTAAAATGAAGTTTGCATCTTAACGTTTAGCTAAGATAGAAAGAAATATTAATCTCGATTATATATTTTATAAAATGTAAAGTTAGTGGAAATATACAAAAAAAAAAAAAAAAAAAAACTGTTATTTATAATTAACTAATATATATATATATATATATATATATATATATATATATATATATATATATATATATATATATATAAACAAAATCCTCCTATTTCATTTTCCCGCTCAAACTTAAGGGCAATTTAGTAATATCAATCTTATGAATTAATTAGGAATATTAATATTAATATAATGATATAATGATTTGATTAGGAATATCAATATAATGAATTGATTATAGCAATACCTTAAATAAATAAATACACTTTTCTTTTGAAAAATCTTACAAATTTATAATTCTCATATTTTCACCCATAAATACAATGAGTTGATAACTAAAAAAATTATGAGTTTTCATTTTACCTTGCATCCATCTTTTCCTTTGCAGAGGACTCTCTAATCACCCATTTATCAATTTAATCATTGTGGTTCAATAGCCACTCAAACTAATATGCATATTTCAAAGCATTAAAGGTACAATTTCCCTTCTAGTTTTTTTTTTTTTTTTTTTTTTTTTGTCTATAGTTGATCTTCGTAGTTTTTAATTTTTGTTTTGTTTTTAAAATTTTGTATTATATGTATTTTTTTTCGTATTATTGCTTTGTTTAAAACAATAATATTGTAATATTGTTTACATATTTTATTTTCAGGCGCGGTTTTTGTTATTTGTGCGATGCAATGATTATAGAGTCTGTAGGGGATACTACCCGAGTTCACTGTTTTTTGGTGACTTTGTATTTAAGAGAGAAACGAAAGCTGCGGTCGAGAAGGCCAGCGCAAAAATGCAGAAAAATGATTCAACTTTAAAACAAGTTATAGAGAAGAAAAAAAATTGGCGATGGCAAGATTCAGAAGAATGTGGTGGAAAACGGTTCCTCTTCATCTGATGAAGACAATTCTTCTGATTCTGAGAAAGAATTGAAGGCCAGTAGATTAAAATATCCATGTATGTGCATCCTTGAAAGTACCATTTAGTATTTTTTGCTTTTATTGACCTAAACTTGATTTCCTGTAATTTAATTCTTATAAAAAACCAATGTTCTTATATTTTTTGTTTTTAGAGTATGGATTATTTGTTCCATTCAATTTTTTAAAATATATTGTGGGTTGTGTTTTAAGTATTGAGTGTCTAATGGTGTTTTTTATTGTTCTCTTTGTGTTATGCAGGAGGATTTTATTTTTTATTAATAGAATAGATTATCATATGATTAATATTACTAAAGTAAAAAATTCATATATGACAAATTACTACATATAATTATGGTGACATTTATTTAAAATCTAATGAAATTAAAATTTTCTATACTACTAATACAAATAAAATTCTCTTGTGTAATTTCCAGCACAAATTTTTATTAATAATATGATTATTTCCCTTAAAAAGTGAAAATGAAAAACAGGTAGTATCAACAATTTAAAAGGAAGATTGTGCGAAAATAATAGAACCAAATTGAATATTAATAATTAATCGTCCAAATTTAATAATAATAAGCTTATTAAAACAATTAGTAATCTATACTATATATACAAACAAAATCATATATTTTAATTTCCGCCCAAAAGACTCCTACACTATTAAGGTTTGCGTAATATTATAAAATATATGGTAATACAATTCCTATTCGTACTACAATTGTACAAATATGGTAATACAATCCCTACTACAAATATTCTTTCATACTTTCCTATTCCTACTACAATTCCAAATTAAATTTGATATCAATTTACCTTTGTTAGGACTCTTATGGTGTTATAGTTCTAGTATGTGTGTATCTCTAGTCGACATATATATTTCCCTATCTGTAATCCTGAAGTGATTGATCATTGTATAACGTAATCCTAATCTGGTATCAGTTGCCAGGACTTCGTCTTTTTTTTTTTTTCCCTCATGGCTGCCGATAGCTCTGCCGCTGTGTCTTCTGAGCAAACGATCTCTGATGTGGCCGTTCCTTCTCCACCCAATTCACTTTCTACTGCTCACCATTTTGTGAGTATCAAACTTACGAATCGCAACTTCCTTTTCTGGCGGACGCAGCTTATCCCGTTTCTCCGGGGTCAAAATTTGTTGGGATACGTTGACGGTTCGATCCCGTGTCCGCCGCCGGTGTTGCCGCTACCGGCTGGAGAGGTCTCCTCTGCTTCGACTGTTGCTGCCAACCCTGCGTATGGCCTGTGGACTCAGCAAGATCAGGCTATACTTTCTATGCTTATCTCCTCTCTCTCGGAGGAGGTCATGCATTTAGCTGTTGGGAGGAAGACGTCCATGGAGGTTTGGACGGCGATTGAAACCGCGCTGGCTTCATCATCTCGTGCGCGTGCTCTGAATCTTCTCAGCCGACTGCAAAGTCTTCGTCAAGGTGACGCCTCAGTTGCGGATTATCTAGGCAAGGCGAGGA
This sequence comes from Ipomoea nil, assembly GCF_001879475.1. Lineage (NCBI taxonomy): Eukaryota > Viridiplantae > Streptophyta > Magnoliopsida > Solanales > Convolvulaceae > Ipomoea > Ipomoea nil. The sequence goes on along the minus strand of NW_017616704.1, from coordinate 3,798,097 downwards.
TGCTCATCGAGGATTTGGTCTTGGCTGGCCGGACGGTGTCTGCGGATGAACAAAATCTGTATGTTCTTCGTGGTCTCCGTCCGGAGTTCCGGTCGCTCACTGCTTCTCTTTCCACTCGAGCGACGCCGGCAACTTTGGAGGAGTTGGCTGATTTTCTCACTGCGCAGGAGTTTGTGATGGCTGATGAGTGGGTGGTTGCCGGTGCTACGTTGGATCCGGTGGCTCATGTTGCGCGGCAAGGCGGTGGTGCTGGTCGGCGTGGTTCTGGTCAGGGATGGCGTGGTGGTGGTCAGCGTAGCTCTGGCCAGTCGACGCGTGGGAACGGACAGTGGAGAGGCGACAATTCTGGTGATTCATCTGGGCAGAATCGCAACAGGGGGCGTGGACGTGGCAATCAGCAGCAATTTAGGCGTGATGGTCCAAGGTGTCAAATATGTGATCTCACTGGTCACACAGCTTTAACGTGTTACCGCAGATATTCAGATGGTGCCCGAGCCAATATGGTTTATCACGATGATCCGGGTTCGGGTTCTTCTTTGAACTCTCAGAGTTGGTTCCCTGATACGGGTGCCACTGATCATGCCACGCCCGACATTAGTGCTCTCACTTCTTCCGAGGATTATGTGGGTCCTGACTCTTTATGGGTTGGTAATGGTAAGGCCTTGTCTATTTCACGTGTTGGCCATACTTCGTTTTCTACCCCTTCCAGGTCTTTCACTATGTCTCGTGTTCTCCACGTTCCTAAATTGTCTGCGTCCTTACTTTCTGTTCAGAAGTTTGCCTCTGAGAATAATGTGTTTTTCGAATTTCACCCCTCGTTTTTTGTTGTGAAGGATATCATAACCAGGGCGGTCCTTCTCCGGGGTAAGAGCTCGGGTGGTCTTTATACCTTGCCAGTTTCTTCGTCTTCATCTTCATCTGCTTTCTTGTCTGCTCGTGCGTCGGCGTCTGTTTGGCATGGGCGCTTGGGTCACCCTCATCGACGGGTTCAGATTCATATTTTGAAATCTTGTTCGGTCAGTCAGTCCGGTCGTTTGCCTTTTTTATGTACTGCGTGTCAGATGGGAAAATCTGCGCGTTTTCCCCTGTCTCGTGTTCAGTCTACTAGTACTCGTGTCTTAGACTTGGTGTATACAGATATTTGGGGCCCTGCGCCTGTTTTGTCGGTTAATGGATATCGCTATTTCGTCATTTTCGTTGATGATTATTCGTGTTTTACTTGGTTCTATCCTATGCGTTTAAAGTTTGACATATATAATGTGTTTGATCGTTTTCGTGCCTTAGTTGAACGGTCCTTTGGTTGTCGTATTAAATCTATTCAATCCGATCTTGGTGCCGAATATAAGAAATTGCGCTCTTTATTTCTTACGCTGGGTATTCATCACAGGCAGTCCTGTGCTTACACTCACGAACAGAATGGTCGTGTTGAACGTAAGCACAGGCACATTGTTGAAACTGGGCTTACCTTGATGGCTCATGCGTCTGTTCCGTCTCGTTTTTGGGACTATGCGTTTGAGTCTGTTGTGTATTTGATCAACAAAATGCCTACATCCGGGTGTTGTGCAATTCCAGTCCTCATTTTATGTTGCATAGGTCTCATCCGTCTTATTCTTTTCTGCGAGTTTTTGGCTGTTTGTGCTATCCTCACCTCCGTCCCTATAACCGTCACAAAATGAGTTTCAGGTCAACCCCGTGTGTTTTTCTCGGGTATCCAGATTCGTTTCGGGGGTATCGTTGTATGGATCTCAGCACTAACAAGGTCTTTGTCTGCAGGCATGTTCGTTTTGAGGAGCATGTGTTCCCTTTTTCTAATTCTGTTTTGCAGCCGCCAGTTGTTATGCCTCCCGAGCCGTGGGCTGTCTCTCGTGTGCGGGCTCCGGGTGTGATTTCTGTGGTTCCTCCTGTGCCTGATGAGTGTGCTCCTCCTGCGACTCGCCCTCGTGCCCCTCCTGCGGCTCGCCGTCGTGCACCCAGAGCTAGATCTCAGCCTCCTGCTCGAGCTCCTGTGGTCACTAGGAGCAGGGCTCGAACCGACGATGCGGTGTTGGTTGCTTTGTCTGCAGAGGTGTGTCCTTCGGATCCTACTTGCTATACACAGGCCGTTCGGTTTTCGGAATGGAGGGGGGCTATGGATGCCGAATTTAATGCTTTGTTGCAGAATCAGACGTGGCGGCTGGTGCCTCACTGTGCAGGGATGAATGTTGTGGGCTGCAAATGGGTCTTTCGCACCAAGCGGAAAGCTGATGGCACAATTGAGCGGCACAAGGCTCGATTGGTGGCTAAGGGGTTCAACCAAGTGGCTGGACAGGACTTTTTTGATACGTTCAGTCCCGTGGTCAAGCCAACCACGGTTCGGTTGCTGTTGTCTTTGGCGCTGACCTCTGGCTGGGTCATTCGCCAGCTTGATGTGCATAATGTGTTTCTGAATGGAATGCTTGCTGAGACAGTTTACATGCATCAACCGCCTGGGTATGCAGATAAGGAATTTCCTGGTCATGTGTGTCTTTTGCAGAAGTCCTTGTATGGCTTAAAGCAGGCTCCTCGGGCTTGGTTTACACGGTTACACACTTTCTTGCTATCCGTTGGTTTTCGGGCATCCAAGACGGATGTCTCTCTTTTTATTTTCTCGCAGGGTGATCTGAGGGTCTACTTGTTGGTGTATGTGGATGACATCTTGGTTATGGGGAGTGATCCGTCCTTGGTCTCCTCTCTCATATCCAAATTGTCTGCTGCGTTCAAGATTCGTGATTTGGGTGCTCCGGGGTTCTTCTTGGGCATTGAGACAGTTCCGACTAGTGTGGGCATGCTTCTATCTCAGAAGCGTTATATGACAGATATTTTGAAACGAGCAGGGATGTCTGATTGTAAGCCTTTAGCCACTCCAGTTCCTGTTTCACGCCCTGTAGTGGGTGCCGATGAGCCGTTTGGCGATCTCACGAAGTATAGGAGTCTAGCTGGTGCTTTGCAGTATTTGACGGTGACTCGTCCGGATTTGTCTTATGCGGTGAACTTGTTGTGTCAACACATGCATGCCCCGACTGAGGCTCATTGGTCTCAGCTAAAGAGAGTGTTACGGTACGTTAAGGGGACTATTCACTACGGTCTGCAGCTGCGTAAATCTTCTAACTGTGATATTCATGCGTTCTCTGATTCGGATTGGGCTGGTTGTCCTCTGGATAGGAAGTCTACCAGTGGCTTTGCGGTTTTTCTAGGTGCTAATCTTGTTTCTTGGGTTTGGAAGAAGCAGCGCACAGTTGCCAGGTCGTCTACTGAGGCTGAGTACAAGGCACTTGGAGATGTTTGTGCTGAGGTCACGTGGGTTGTGTCCTTGTTGCGTGAATTAGGTGTGGATCCTGTGCCTATCCCGAAGTTATGGTGTGACAATCTGGGTGCCACCTATATGTGTGCCAATCCTGTTTTCCATGCTCGTACAAAGCACATTGAGATTGACTATCACTTTGTTCGTGACAAAGTAGCTGCGGGTGACCTTCAGGTGAACTTTATTTCGACTAAAGACCAATTGGCCGATATTTTTACAAAGCCGCTCGCTGCTCCGCGTTTTGCGTTCTTGCGTGACAAGCTGCAGGTTGTTGCTCCCACCTGAGCTTGAGGGGGCGTGTTAGGACTCTTATGGTGTTATAGTTCTAGTATGTGTGTATCTCTAATCGACATATATATTTCCCTATCTGTAATCCTGAAGTGATTGATCATTGTATAACGTAATCCTAATCACCTTATGTAAGATATCATATGGCATCTATATATTCTTTCCTCTTCTGTTTTTCTTATTCTTTTTATTTATCTTTTTTTAATGTCGAATAATTACCATAAATAATTATTAATAATTGTAAATTTATATTGGTTAATTATATTAATAATTAATTATTAAAGCAAGTATAATTTTTTTGTACTGTACACACATTATTTTTAATAATTTTGATTTAAGCTACTCAAGTTTCAATGTTTTTCATATACAAAGCTATAATTGTAAAACTTTCATAATAATATTGAATAAATATTATTCATATATTTAGATTTAATATATATATATATATATATATATATATATATATATATATATATATATATATATATATATATCTAATATAGTGATGATTAATGCGAGCAAATCATATATAAGCATAATCTAATATAGGAAAATATTCATTACTAACCATATATAACTTAGGAAATAACTAAACTTATTGAAACTTAATTATTTATAATTTCACCTTTAATATAAATACGTAGTTTTAATATCCGAAATTAATAAGATTTTTCTTAACGTGGATCTATATATTTTAAATAATCTCAATTTAATAATATTATACCTTAATTATAAAAATAATACCTAATATATATATATATATATATATATATATATATATATATATATATCCTATTTCATTTTTCCGGTCAAACTTTTATAGTCAATTAATTAAATATGCTATTGATAATACCGCGTAGAACATATATTAATTAGGTAATAACATAATAGCATAATGGGTAATAATATATATGATATTTTATAATATAATTGGTAATATAATTAATTGGTAATAAGCATATTCAGTCAACTGTACAAATAAGCATATTGATTTTATATTTAAAAATTTAAATTTCTATCTTTTGTTTAAATTGAAAGATTTAATGGTTTTACATTACTTTGAATATTCATTTGTTTTATTCGTTTATCGACACCATGTTGAATTTGACTTCACAGAAGAGGAAAGTAAGAGGTTTCCAAATTGAAACTCGAGAGTACTATTGGTTACAACCAAAGTCATGATTATCGAAGTCACGATTTTCTAAGATTCTACAAAGTCTTGTGAAACAAAAGTTGTGGATCGAATTCCTAGAGAAGGACACAACAAAGAATAATCTCAATGAAATAACTCAATACTAACGGATTCCAAATAAAGATGCAATAAGGATTTAATCTCAAGTAATAGATCGACACTCGTGAATTCCAAAGGAAGATATAAAAGAGAGATGATCTCGAAGCATTAGCTCAATAGCTCAATAACAAGGAATGAATAACAAGGAGCTTATGTGCACATTAACAAGGTACAACAACCACAGATCTAAACAAGCAAATCAAATCACATAAACACACATAGGTATAAACTTGTATACTTCTTACTGTTATCAACTTCACAAGGTTTTTCTTTCACATTCTAACTTCTAGCTTTCTTAGCTTTTCACTTTCAGCTTTCACTTCTACTTTCAACTTTCAAACTCTTAGCTTTTAGCTTTCAAACTCTTGGTTTTTCACTTTCAACTTCTCACTGATAACTTCTCTACTTTACTTTCAAAAGATAAGCAAAAGCACTTTAAACACATTGATAAAGCACATAAACAGTTAAGCACACGCAATGAAAACTCACAACCTCACCGCGTTCCTAATTGATACTTAGAGTTCTTCTTAACTCTGATTCTCATACTTAATCACTGAACTTAGAGTCTTTCTCATCTCAAATTCATAACTTAGGGCTCTTTCCCTAATCTGATCCTTTCTAAGATTTCCACTTAAAGTTCCCTTCTTATCTTGTCTTTCTTAAGACTTCAACTTAGAGGTCTTTCCTTAACTTGTCCATCCGAGTTCGGCCTGGGTGCGGCTCATGACGAATATCTTTCCGGGAGCGTCGTAGTTTCCTTGGTGAGTGGTGCCCCCGTGTTGACCCATGGTGGTGGTGCGTGGCCTTTGGGGTTGAGTGCACTAGAAGGCCTTGTGTCCTTCTTCCCCGCAGTTGTAGCATCGCCAGGGATTGCTCATGCAGTCTTTGCCTCTATGGCTTTTGTTGCATTTTGGGCAAGGGAAGCTTCTTGTGTTAGCTTCATTGCTTCCTAGGGGTGGTCTTTGGCTGGCCAGGTTACTTGGTCTTGTGTTGGTGTCGTTTCTTGTCCTTTTTACGGGTGGTGTCCCACCTCCGATGTTTCTTTTCCGTATCTGTTCTTGAACCCCTCGTTGTAGCAGTTGGATTCGATAGAGATTTGCGGCACTGGAGTAAGCCTCGTTGAGGGTCCGGGGTCTGCTTACCACTAGTGCTTTTCGGGCTTCGAAGTTGAGGCCCGATACGAATCTCTCTATTTTGGTTACCTCTGTGGGGACTAGTTCTGGTGCGAAGCGTGCTAGTTCTAGGAATCGTCTATGGTATTCCATGACGGTGGTCGTTCCTTGTTTCAGATGGAGGAACTCTTCGTGCATAGATGCTTTCACGTGTGTTGGATAGAATCGCTCTCGTAGACGTGTTTTGAGGTTTTCCCAGTCGAACCCTTGTTCTTGTCGGTAAGCGAGTCCCTCGTGGATCCACCAAAGGTCTGCCTCGTGTCCGAAGTAGAACGAGGCTATCTCCACGCGACGTTCCTCTGGGCATTCCACTAGCCCTAGAATTTTGTCGAGGGTCCGGATCCATTCCTCCAGGATCACGGGGTCTTCTTCTCCTGAAAACGTGGGGGGTCGATGATTCGAAACTTGTCGGGCGACGTCCGAGTTCGTGTTTGATGGAGGTGGTGGGGGTCTGTTATTGCGAAGAGCCACGTCGCTTAGTGCTTGGGTGACTTGTGTCAGTTGCTGCAGGGTTTGGGTTAGAGGGTCGTGTATGTTGGGTTCCGGTGTCCTTGATTGTCTTCTGTTTGGTGCCATGTCGTCGTCCTTCTGGGTCAATGTTTATAGGGATGTTAGGCGAGAGTTTTGTATCCTTACTTTGGCGTGATAAGCGGAGGAAAGTTCCCTTTAGATAAGTGAAGGGTAAAGTGAGGGAGAATTATGTGTAGGTTTCACAGTCTTACCGTGCGTCCTAAAGTTCTTGAGTCCTACGTTCATCAATACCTAAAGTTCAAGCCTATTGTCTTAAAGTCTAGTCTTAAGAGTCTTATCGTAGGGTCAAACTTAGGCTCTGATACCAACTGTAACACCCCGAAAATTTTAAACTTTTGACGCTTATATAATAAAGGTAAATGCTCATAAATCCCAAAACATACATAAGAGTACAGGGTGCTATGCCACACCTGAGCTAGAGAACTCAGGTGCACAGGCTTACTTCTAGAATCCTCAAATAGTATCAATACATAAACATGAGGGTCAGCGCATATAGCTCTGACACGACCTCGCAGCACCCTGCCTCGTATCACAACACGAAGGGGTCGATCGCAACCGACCGATGAACCGCAGCTCATCATAATGTTTGATCGCAACCAAACAGTGGACCGCAGCCCAAGAGTAGTCATCTGACCGCAGCCAGGAATATGAATCGCATCTCATGTAAAACGTTTGATCGCAACCAAACGGTGGACCGCAGCCCGGGAGTGTAAATCTGATCGCAGCCAGCTTCTGAACCGCAGCTCAGGAATAACCAATTTGATCGCAACCAAATTGGGGTATCATGCACACGTAACACATAACAAGTACATGCAACCCACATTGACACAATGGGAAGGGGAGAAATCGTATAATGAAACCAATGCATGATCATTCACATACTAGGAATAATCTTAAGGGGTTCATACTTCTTTCACCTAGGTCAATGGGATACCAATTAGACATTTCGACTAGCATGCAATACATAAGACTCGTTTATCCTACGAATGGTACCCAAAACATCAAACCAGACATAGGCACGATAGACGGAGTCCGTTGGGACACCACGGGGGTCGGGGGGACATCAAACGGGGAAGCCGGGATCCCGAAGTGGGGGAGTTTCCAGCGGGTAGCCGGTGGGTGAAGAGTCACCCACCGGCTGCCCGCCGGCGACGAGACTCCGGGCAGCGGGTGCCCGGCGGGCAGTCGCCTGCCCGCTGCCGGCGACGTCGATTCTGGCCGCGGGTAGGTGGCGGGTCCCCTACCTCCACCTACCCCCCACTGACTCTCTTTCACAATAAACGCCCCGGGATCCATTGTGGAACCCAAAACCATGCTAAGACACTTTTAAACGCAATCGATGACACCACGTAGACAATTAACGGATCAAAAGCGAGAAACGTAAGGCACGTATTCTATCATGCTTCCTAAATACAATTAATGCCTAAACATGCGAATTCCCACCCAACATATCAAGAATGACACCACACAAGTTTCACGTTACATCCTAGGGCTCTAACCATATTTAAATCATCAAGAACGTAATTCATCCCTTAATATCAAGAACCAATACAATTCATCAAGAATACCACATAATTATCACGAATCCGAATTCCTCAAGAATATCACACAATCATCAAGAAACCCTTATCATCATCAAGATTATCAAGATAAACCATATCACTAATTATCAAGATCACACCATCAATATCATAAACAATTCATCAAGACACAAGGATATAGGGGAATGCCTAAGATGGAGATCATAACTAAGAAAATAGGTTTTGTTGAGACATGGGTTACCTCTTAGCCTTAATTGATTTCCTTGGCTATGAAGGGTCTTTCTCTAAGTCTTTCTTCTTTCTTGATTTCTCCTAGGGGAATTCTTGGAACTCCTTGTGTGGTGAGAGATTATTGTGGTGGGGGTTCTAGGTGCCTCCTATGTCCCCTATTTATATATCTAAGAGTCCTAATTGGGGCCCAAATACTATAGGTTTGCTAACTCTATTCCTTTTAGGACTAGGGGTTGGGTTTAGAGATGAGGGCCCACGGACTATGGTGGCCCTTTTCCTAATTAATTATTGTAATTTAATTCTTTCTTTGGATAATTGGTTAAATGATTAATTGATTTTAGGGGTCGTAACACGGGGTGTTACACAAGGTCCCGTGACACCCGGTCCAAAACGACACGTAGCTGAGCCACAAGGGCCTGGCCACTGCACAGAACACAACCAACGGGGCTTGCGGCGGGGCTAGAGGTGCCCCGCTGCCTGGGACCGCCTCGATAGCGGCCTAGGGCCACAACTCTGACCTGGAGCCGTGCCCTGGGGCCGCTCCTCCACGGGACTTACCAACGGTCCCTGCCTAAGGCCGTTGGCTAGTCCCGTGTCTCATCTGGTGCACACTGGTTTGTGCACTAGTGAGTCTCTCCTTCATCTGTAAGACAAAATCAGGCAACCAAACACTCTCAAATCATCAACAACACATCATAGACAAATATAGATCACTTAATAGCTCAAACACTTTAAAAATCTAGAATTTATACTCAGTTCTACCTATAAAACAAGGCTTCACAGAGTCAAAACTTAAAAGTAGGAGTCCATGGGGTTATACCTTAGCTTCCTCTTCTTCTTGTGTAGATCCCTTCTCCTTTCTCCTTCAGAGATTACTACCTCCCCCCCACCCCCCACCCCCACCTATTTTCCTCAAACAAACACACATGCATACTAAGCTTAAGGCAACTCAAAGATGGGAGGCAGAGAATGAACAAAGTCTGTGAAATGAAATGAAATGGATGGAGGAATGAATGGCAGAACACTTACTGTGATTTCTTCTAAGGCTTGGAGTGAAGAGGCAAATGGAATGGATCAGGAGAAACAAGGAGAATATGTTCTATTTATATGGGTTCAAAACCCTAGGTAGGAGGCCAATGATTGGTTGAGGGCAAAAGAGGAATTTGGCTTGCTTTCTACTAAGATGAGACAAAGTCTGAGAATGGATCTTGGTTCACCTTGCATCATGGACCATAATCTAAAAAGTGATTTTGAATAACTTGGGGTTAGAAATAGGTTTCCTAAAAATGTTTTCTAGTTAAGACACTTGGTTCGGGCTTCACAGGTTCCTTTTCAGTTTCACTCAGATTGAATTTTCGGATCAAAAATTAGGTACGCAAAGTACACGATAATTTAGGATTTTAGATTTAAAATAAGTCCCGGTGTTGAATTTATTTAAAAGTGGTTCAAAATAATTTATTCAAGCACCTATTTGATCGCAAAAATTTTTATAGAGTGAAAAATGGCTATTTTAAAATTTCTTAAAACTGAATTTATAAAATAAAATTTTGAGTTGTCAACGAGTTCCTCCCAAAGTAAAGAATTTCTTGTGGCGGTGTGTGCGTAATACTTTACTTGTACGTGATGTGCTAAGGACTAAACTTGTGTGGATTGGGGGAGCCTACCCTTTATGCTCTTCTGTTGCGGAGACTATATCTCATCTTTTTTGTGATTGTAATGTTGCTAAGCAGGTTTGGGCCTGTAGTGATGTACTTCAAGGGAAATCCTTTATTGAGTTTGTGGAGTCCAATTTGCAATTAGCTGATACAGATGCTGTTGGAAATATTCCATTCAAAGGACATCATTTTCGAACATAATTATGTGGCAGCATGAATAGTGCTAGTGTGTGGATGTGGCTGCTTGAATGTCTCTTAGTCCTGTACTATAAAAGGGGCAGCCCTCCTTTGTCTAAAACACACCAAGAAGAAATATCTTCTTCTTCATTCCTTCTTCGATACTAATATATATTATATGATATATATTATAATATATAATTCCGTGCTTGCCTGTTCAAGTCTGAGCAATAGTGAGGTTCGCCTACGTGATTGCTAGTGCAAGCTATCCGTAGTAGGTCTGTGTAGCCTGTCGAAAGCGTGCCAGGATTCTAACTGCACCGTTACCGGGCAAATAACGCTTTTAAGGTAGTGTTATTGTAACACGGCACAGATTTCCTTTCAACCATACACCAATAGTGTCCGTGCTTCTTAAAAGGCTTCCAGATCGTGCGTTGACATTGCTATTTTCCCCAACAGTTAAAAGCGTTATTTTGCAACAGTCAACCTTTAGCATTATGGCACCTTCTGTCATACCGGATCTATCAAAAATCACCGCGCTTGATGGGAAAAATTACAGCAGGTGGGCTAAAAGAATGCTTATTCTTTTTGAACAATTAAAGGTGGTTTACGTGCTATATTCAGTTGCACCTGAACCTACTCCAACAGTGTTCTCTCCCTTTGGTGCTACAAAAGCTAACCATGATTCTGATTACACTCCGGGTGAAGAATCGAGAGAAAGCACTCCTGAAATAGATTATATTCCGGGTCAAGAACCGGGTGTAACTCTGATGCAGTTTAGAAATGACAATGCGGCAGCCAGAGGATACCTTCTGTCTCAAATGAATGACGATTTGTTCGACATCTATGTCAAACAAGACTCGGCAAAAGTCATTTGGGAAACACTGTCAGAAAAGTACGGTTCCAATGAAACTGAAAATCAAAGTGTCAGAACTGTCTACAACAAAAGGAGTAGAAAAATCAAGAAGTTCAAAGGAAGGTGTTTTACATGCAAAAAGCAAGGACACCGAGCACACCAGTGCTACCATCACAATGGTAAAACTAGCAAAAATCAGTCTGACAGAGCAAGATGAGTATTGAGTCTCTTTAAATAAGTAGTTATTTTTGAGTAACTATATTTGCTCTAGTTCTAAGGGTTCGCATGAAGTATAATTATCTTAGTACTGAATTCTAGTTGAGTTGTCTAGATTTTGATTACTTGGTAGTACTTACTTCTTTAGTATGTTGAATACTAATGACATTGATTGAAATAATATGTGCATAGATATTGCTCAAACTTTTTATTAAAATTATTTATATAAAGAATCAGAGCATATATCATAGGCTTCAATTGTAATTTAATGAGAACATGGGAAAGTCATCCTTCTTGAACACTCTGTCTAGGAAGATGGTTTTTAAGTAAACTTCGGTTTCACCACTCGACCTGGGAGTACTTAAGAAGTAGGGTGTTGATCATACAGGCTAGTTAGAGCGCCACTTGATCTTCACCTGAAATGAGGATGACTTTCATATGTTGCTAATACAATCAAAGCCTTGCAATAGAAGTTGTTGAAGTACTGCAATAGTAATATTGATCTGCATCCTATGAATGCTTTATATGAGTTTTAAATTCCTTGAGGGAAGGAAAAATTGTGCTAGTGGCAACTCTGAAGTCTCATTGTTGAGAGATATTCCGAATAAATATGAGCTTAAACATATTCCTTTTGTATGAGATTAATTTCTTATAAGAATATGATGTGAAATTTGTGATTATGTTGTTCAACTTGATGTAGCATGTGGACAATATTATTTCCATGGCTTACTAACAATGAGCATTTGTATATATATTATTTAAACTCTTGGTTGAGTCATATTGAAATACCTATAATTCCTAGTTAAAGGGTAATTGTGATCAATTGAGATAACCAAGTTTGGTGAAATATATTCAATTGTTGAGCTTGTATCAGGCAGAGTGCGAAGTTTCTATAATGCTCCACAAAGCAAATCGGCCAAACTCAGTCTACAAAGGAGCCAATGTTGGGCACCAAAGATCAGTCTGGGTAAGAGATCAAATACATTTGACAAAAAAAAAAAATATTTGCAAGTGTTGCATTTTGGGGGTAATAAACTCCTTATATTTTCATCAAAAGTTTCTCTGTGGTATTGAGAATAATGATGAAAGAGAATGTTTCATGTTAAACATGAAAATCTCGAGGGATTATTTACGAGTAAACGAAGTACTCGTCAAAGTGCATGTAAGTTTGGTCAAGAGAATCAACTTACTTAAGGGTTAATTATGAGGATTAGTCACTGACTCATTGGAAGGACTTAAAGTCCAAGTGGTAATGAATTCGTGGTGGATCCCACTTCTGTGGTCAAACGAAGCCATGAAAAGAGTTACAAAATAGTACACTAGTTGGTCATTCCAATAGTGTGTGTACTTGTGAGGTTGAGCTACAACTCTTAATGAATTCATAACTCTTTGAGAAAGGGTGGTTTTGTTGAGACAAACCTAATGAATTCACCGCATAATGACATGAGTACAAAGTGCTCTTGGTGCCTTATACTCAATTGGGATGGTCTATGTTGAGATAGATCTAAAGAGATCCCTAACTTGAGTGGAAAAGGGTTAACCGCCTCTTATGAAAGATAATGGGGTTATCCCAAGAAGCCGAGTGGCTAAGAAACATGGTGATAACCGTGTAATTGTGGGGGTGTCCAACACCTTCACCACATTGTGATTCACAAACTGTCATTTGCGTTGCCAATAACAGTGCCTATGATAGAAAGAAAAGACTTACAACTGATTTATGTCTTTAACTACTCTATAAGCCTTTAATGGTGGTCTATACCGAGATAGACCTGATAGAGTTAAAAGTCTGTATTGAGATGGACTTCACAAGACGTAAAAATCTATAATGTTGTAAGACTTGTCAGAGTTAAAAGTCTATGTTGTGAAAGACTTTGACAGGGTATAGTAGAATTCTATATTTGAGACAGACGTAACATTCCTTAATACTAAGGGTGTTCATAAGAAGTCAAAGAGTTTGACTTTTGTAGGACCTGCCTTTTGAGTTAGTGTGTGCATTCAAGTTCAAAGTTTATCTAATCGGTGAGTTCAAGATTCACATCACTCCCGGGAAGAAAATTACTCAGTGTCACTACGTGTCAGTTCAAGTTCTCAAACACTGACATTAAGATCAACTCATTTGAATTGCTCAGACATTGTTGCCTCCTAGCCTTCTGCTTTGAATGTGTGGGGGATTGTTGGAAATAGTCCATTCAAAGGACATCATTTTCGGACATAATTATGTGGCAGCATGAATTGTGCTAGTGTGTGGATGTGGCTGCTTGAATGTCTCTTAGTCCTGTACTATAAAAGGGGCAGCCCTCCTTTGTCTAAAACACACCAAGAAGAAATATCTTCTTCTTCATTCCTTCTTCGATACTAATATATATTATATAATATATATTATAATATATAATTCTGTGCTTGCCTGTTCAAGTCTAAGCAATAGTGAGGTTCGCCTACGTGATTGCTAGTTCAAGCTATCCGTAGTAGGTCTGTGTAGCCTGTCGAAAGCGTGCCAGGGTTCTAACTGTACCGTTACCGAGCAAATAACGCTTTTAAGGTAGTGTTATTGTAACACGGCACAGATTTCCTTTCAACCATACACCAATAGTATCCGTGCTTCTTAAAAGGCTTCCAGATCGTGTGTTGACATTGCTATTTTCCCCAACAGATGCAACGGTGCAAATGGTAGCAAGGTTTTGGGTGATTTAGATGGTACGTAATGACCTAGTATGGAATGGTAATACGTGGAATCTTGCTGCCATGCAGAATAAGGTGGCCTCATTAAGTATAGCTAGGGGTGTTCAATCGGTTAACCGTGAACCGAATTAATCAAAGTTTGTTTTTCTTTAACCGTTAACCGAACCAAAGTTTGCTCTACCGAATTCACCGAATCGAAATTTTTTCGGTTAATCGGTCAGTTAACCGATTAACCGAACTTTTTAAAGTTAAAATTTAAAATTCTAAAAATAACACCTAAAATAATAAATCCAATTAAAATAAAATACATATCATAATAAATTCATAAGAAAAAAAAATAAAAAACATGAATTATAAACTCTAAACATCCATAACTTCAAATTAGTATTTATATTTATATTATATATATATATATATATATATATATATATATATATATATTAAAAACTTCGGTTAACCGACCTTTCGAACCGAATTAACCAAAGTTTTAAAATTCCTTTAACCATTAACCGAACCAAAAAAAGTTCAGTTCGAAAACGGTTAAGCGAACTTTGTCGGTTCGGTCGGTTAACCGAAAATTATCCGAAGTTTGCACATCCCTAGTTATAGCGTGGCGTGAGATGAATGTTGTCCATATGCCGTCTCTTCAAGTAGCTGCTGGTCCAGCCGTATGGGCTCCGCCTCCCATGGGGATGATCTCTTGCAGCGTTACATGCAAGTATAACAAATATATGCTTTCTAAAAAAATAACAAATATATAGTCAATAGGGAAACACTTTATGCTCGGTTGGCACCTCTGTAACTCTCTTTGATGGAAGGTCACAGAATCGAACTCCGGTGGTGGGAGTGTTCACACAAATACTACATTGTAATTGAGTGGATAATACTAAAAACAAAACATATAGTCAATAATTTAATTTGGTCAAATTAAAAGACAATGATTAATTTAATATTTCAAAATAGTTGAAAGAACATTTTTGACAATAACTCTTATTTTGGGAAAAAAAGAAATTTCACCCTACTGTGGATGAAACATTTTTTTACGTGCAATCTGGGCTCCTGTTCCCAGGGAGATTGGGAGAGAGGTTTCACGTGCAATCTGGGCTCCTGTTCAGCTGACCATGCGGAGCGCTGGGCGATTCTTATAGGCATGCGGATGGCAGCGAGATGGGGGGTGCAAAACCTCATCATCGAAAGTGATTCCCTGGGGACCGTTCAGAGCTTCTCCGCTTTAAAAAATGGGGAAGACATTAGATGCAACATCCTACAGCTTTGTGTTCATGAGGTTCAGCATTTCCAGGCCTTGGCGATTGACCATATATCACGAAACCAGAACAAGGCTGCAGATCGCCTTGCCGCAACAGCCCTCCTCCACGAGCTTGGGGCGAGAGAATTGCTGGACAAACCGGAGATTCTTGAGGACGTTTTGTGGGAGGATAACGCTGGTGCAGATGTGGTTTGCCAGTGCCTTGCATAGCTAGGCGCTTAGTCCTCACCCATGGGTTTTACACCCTCTTCTGTTTACAAAAAAAAAAAAAAAAAAAAAAAAAAAAAAAAAAAAAAACATTTTTTTAAAACCAATAATTAAAAGTAAAACAAATCAAAATTAATAAATAAAAATAAAAATATCTATCAGACAGCAAGCAATATAAATACTTTTGATATGTAAGTTTTTTTGGTAAACTTTCCCTTACTCTTACGGGGCAGATCCAGAAATACTTAGAGTCATAAATATTGTTAAATAGGATGAAAATTTTAAATACATCAAAATGAGATTAAAAAAAATACTCAAAACAAAATGTGAAATATATTTAATTAGATAAAATAATTTGAATAAAAAGCATATTATAAAGCACCCATATCATTATTAATATTAAAAATGAGTAAAAAACACAATGTTACAAATAAAAATTCCACAAAATATGAAATATAATTAATTAGATAAAATAGTTCAAATAGAAAACTTATTATAAATCACTAATATCACTATTAATATTAAAAAATAAAATTAAAAAAAAAAACACAATGTTATAAATAAAAAATTCAACACACAATGTTACAAATAAAAATTCCACAAAATATGAAATATAATTAATTAGATAAAATAGTTCAAATAGAAAACATATTATAAATCACTAATATCACTATTAATATTTAAAAAATAAGATTAAAAAAAACACAATGTTATAAATAAAAAATTCAATTAGAATTAATCTCACCATAATTCATGTTGTAGGATTTGAAATCCTAATATTTAGGAAAAATTAATTATCTTACCATCTAAGCTAACTTATCCTTTAGTTAATTTTAGAATTAATAACCGATTTGGTCCTCCGATTATTGCGAAACTACTGATTTACTCATCGACTATGATCTTTACCAAATTAAGTCCTCAACTTTACAATTTTTGCCCGATTTCATCCTCGTCTCTTTAACCGTGAAACCTCCGTCTAAATTAAGGATAGTAATGTAATTACACAGTGGAAGATCAGTCCGGCTATGTTTGCCGACAACGAATTGAAGACGAGATCACAGCATTCCCGAACTCCGGCGCCGCTCTCTGCAAATGCGTACTTCATTCCCAGCCCGACGGCCAAATCCGACAGCGGCTTCATCTCTCTCTCTCCTCCTCCGCCTTCACGTCTTGCAGCGCCAGAACATCTGCGTTAACCGTCTTCGTAGTTCTGTATGGTAACTCCGGCCTGCCGTTGTCGCCGGCGAGGAGGAGAAGTTCAGGCTGGAGGACTGCCAGTTCAGATTCCTTCAGAATCTCTGATGTACAAAGATAGGTGACAGCGAGATGAATATCATTAGCAGAGCTGTCAATCGTCTTATTGCTACGAAAATCTAAACGCCTAATTCCCTGGCTACAACTGAACTTGGATTCTTTTCTTGCCAGCTTGCAACGAGGCGTTTGAGCACATGATTCCTCTTAGGTAGTCGAGTAGTATGCAGGCTCTGTCGCGTGATTGGGCAAGTGGAGTTTCCCCTGTCAAGCCATTCTTTGATTGCTTTTCTTTCATAAGTCTGGCCGGCCGGCCTATTTCATGAGTCACTAGATCACTAAATATGTGACCAATAATGGGACAGACAAAGTCCTTTGGACTGTGCAGATACCCAAATTCTTGCATGAAAGAATCTGGAGAGCTAATACATCAAGAAATATTAGTTGAAGTTAGTGTTGGACCGAGACCTAAAGACCCAGAAGATTGCTCAAGCTTCCCCATATATGGTTTCAGGATCCTGGACGCATTGCTGGAAATCTGCATTTTTCCGACCACCAAAAAGTAGTCGGAAAAGGGGCATTTCCGGTCGGAAATGCAGTTTTCGACCAACTTAGCGACCACTTTATGGATTCGAAAAAAAAGCCCTAGCTATTACCAACAACTAGTCAAGGTGGTCGGAAATACCGACTTTCTTTCTTAGGTCGTCGGAACTAGTAATTGTCGGATAAAGGGAGCATATTTCCTACCATTGGTGGTCGGTAATTGATCGAAATTACCATCCACTGGTGGTCGGTAAAATTTACAAAGAAAAAATTAAAATTTGAATTACCGGCCACTAAAGTGGTCGGTAAGATTTACTAACAAAAAAATAAAATTTAAAATTCTACAAATATCAATTGAATTTGACCTGTTACAATTGAAATTCAAATTTCAGCACTACAATACAATTAGCAATTTAGGGAAATCAAAGATTGTTCAATCATTTAAATCAAGGTGTAGCAATTATTTCACCATAAAAAATACATTTGTCAAAATATTAACGAAACATGCTAATAAGATTGTAGCAATTGTTTCAGTTGGGAAGGGAAACCAGAAATACACAACATTATCCTACTTTAGCCTATCCTAGCTACGCATCAATAAAATTTCTCATACATAGAAAAAATAATAAGAGGAAGAATAATCATTCATCATAGTCTTCACTGCTTCCACCACCTCCAGGGGCTCCACCAGATCTCTGATACACAACGCTGATAATTGGATGTCTCAGATCGGCCAGAGGGCTTGTCTTCGGCTTTAACGTTCAAGACGCCATTAGCATCAACCTCAAATGTAACTTCAATTAAAATAAATTCTCTACCATATAAAGCATTACTCAATTTTACCTAGAACATAACGGTCACAACTAACTGCATCCTTATTGTCTTTCCAAGCTAACATAAGCTTCATCTGTATGTTTCCTACATCTTAGTAAGAATCATGGCACTAATCTCCTCAGGGCGGAAAACCTTCATCAATGTCCCATCTTCATCCTTGGGGACTTCTTAGGTTTCTTCTTCAAGATCTTCTGTGTCAAGCATTTTCCTGAAATACACTTTCAAAAACTTGGACAAAACTGACAAATTGACTATATTAAATTGCGTTGGTCCATTCTACAAGAAACAGAAGCACAATCAAGGTTACAAACGTTAAATATAAAGGCAAAATGACATGGTTAGAAGATAAAGCATACAAGTAGGTCTTCACAAAGTTTCCATAATTCAGTTTCAGATGCACTTGGATCCCACTCTAGTTCACGCTCCAAAGCAATTTCCTTTAGCAGCTTGAGTTTCACATCGGGACCAGGAGCTCGAACAGATAATAGCTCTATTAACTGCAAATACGCAGTAATAAAAACACCTTTAAAAACTATATGAAGCTCAGCTGAGCTGCTTCTTTAGCTATGTCATAAAACCAGAATGTGTATAACCTGGCGATTGACACCACACTCGGGCATCAGTTCAGCCGCAACAACAACAAATTCTTTCCCGTATTTTCCAGCAAACAACATTTAAACTTGCACCAACTCTGTAACATCTGCACATCTCGATGCAACAAAACATATACTGGAAATCGCTTCTTTCAAATCCAGAGGGCATTCCCTGGAACATTGAAGAAGGCAGGGCAATTCAATTCTATAAGACATACAAATTAAGTATTTTCTGAAAGGCAATTAGTACAAGAAGACATGAAGATGGTTTAGGAACAAAATAAAAACTCATTTTCTCCATTGAAAGTACAGTCCAGAAAACCAAATCTTTACCTCTGCGCCTCAATAATTGGAAGGCGAATGGATATAAGTTCACAAAATAATTCAATTATCTCCTGTGCAGCCATCATTTTCTCTTCTCTTATAATATGCTCTACCTGAAATAAAACAAAAAACCACCTCAATGAACTGTTTGACTTATGATCATTTCACTCACGAAATGGAATCAATGGAAATATATAACCACAAAAAGAATCATGTTTTTTACCCAAATCAGAGCAGTAGCTTCTTGACCAGTTTCAAGAAATTTTGCTATTTCTCTACGCATCTGCTTCATCTGAATCTCTCTCCGGTTCCTTAGATGCTTAATTCGAGGAATCGCTAGTTTCAATAAGGTTTTACTGTAAATCAAAATGAATAACTGCCATCACTCACAACTCGAAGTGAAAAATCACATTCTAATACACACATTCAAAACCTTGTTCAGTAATTTCAATCAGTTCTTACAGTAAATCGAAATGCAAATCAAAACCTGTTCTGCACATAATATTCAAATTAAAATCCACATAAAAATTGTAAATTATGGAAAAAAAAAAACTGAAATTTTAAAGAAAAATAAGAAACGGTTACCATTGGGCTGCTTTGATCCCTTTGTTGAAGAAGGAATCCATCATTGACAAACTTAGAATGTTTAATTAAAAACAAAATCAAGTGAAAGCCTCTACAAAAGTTAAATAAGTAGCTTATTTTGTAAATCACAAAACTGACCAAAAACACCAAAAATGTATATGCAGAGACTGGCAGTTTAATTTCGTCTGTCACGTAACCTGATGATAGATCAAAATTTGAAGCTTCAATCAGTTGTCCACTTGATCCATCCACACTGAAAGATTGTATGATTGTTGGGGCATTCCTCACAATTCAAAACAAGACAAGTTGAGGGAGTCACTTAATCCTTCCATATAATCTTTCTTAACCTGCAAAATTGAAAAGATTGTTCAGTAACAGAAACTATATTAAACTGTACAATAACATGTTAAAAATAATACCTTCAGCCATGCTTCAGAGCGCTTTGATGGTGTATACCCAGCATCTACATCAAGAGATTTAACCATAATTCCTTCACATGAAGATTGTAATGCATCATTGAGAAAGCAGTTAATCCTTGTTAATGTAGAAGAATCATCGGCTTCTACCTAAAAGAAGGTCGAATTAGTGGCACCAACAGCAACAAAGTGACAAAAATTTAATGCAACCAAAACAAACTTACTGTCATTTCTCTTGCATACCCCAAGTATCCTCCTTTACCCTCACAAAAAAAAAAAAAAAAAAAAAATCCTTCAAATCTGATGGCTTAAAAAGAAAAACGTTAGCATATATTATCCTTTAGGTATATTGGTATAGTAAACAGTAAATATTTACAAAGATAGAGACATGTACACATTTTCGTCTTTGCCGCAGTGGAAGATTCAACCTGCCACAAACAGAAATTCTGGCTTTAGAGATCTCCTTTAGCATCACATAAACAGCCCAATATAGATAGGACATGACAAAGAATAAAACAAGATTACTGGATTTACTGCTAAGGCCTATTTGAGAATTGCACCTCGTGTGATGCATATCAGGGTATAAATTGTATGCTTATGCATGAAAAATAAACGCAACTTATAACAACAACAAAGCCACATTGACCAAGGAAAGAGTGGGCAAGCAGTTGTCTAATGACGATATTACATCATAAAACATCAATATACACAGAATCTCTAGTGCACCATTTCACCTTCACTTCTTCAACTTTAATAAGCTTAAAGTAAATGAAATCTTCCTACAATCAAAACATTCCATATGCTAATACAAGGACCACACTATGATTCCAGGAATGCTAAAGGTGTGTCCATCTACAAGACTACAACATGAACCCAAAACAGGATGCTACACAGATTAGCTTGTGGATGATTAAAGAGCAAACACCCATATGAAGTGATCAAAATCTGTGAACTGCTGTTCTCTGTAGATCCACAAATCAATGTAGCATCAAAACTTGACAGTGTTCATATAGACATTACTGGAAAGAGGAATAATACCTCATCAGCTTCTGCTATTGTTTTTGTTAAAGCAACACCTTTGGAGTTTGCCCATGCTCGAGCCCCTTCACCAACCCAAAACCTACAGAAGGTAGGGAAGCTCCTTCAGAACACATTTAGACAACAAATGAGAACTAGATTTATTTTATGAAATGCAACAAGAGTTCTTCATGGTTCATTGAAGGAGTAGTGATACATGGGGGGTATACGTCCTAGCAGTGTTGAACCGCAGATATGCTCCTTAGCTAATAATGCTGCAATTTGGATGGCATTTCTAACAACTGATAATAATAACTTCACAAAAGATATATAGTGACTACAAGTGAAAGAAAATCACACAAAATTCTTAGCATTCCTTTCAAATTACACTTAACAAGTTCTCAAATTCATTATTGATAAACTTCAAGAATGTTCAATAATATGACAATATATTCACAAAAGAAACAATGTAATTGGAATTACAAGCCCATTGGAGAACCAACTCTGTCAAAATTAATACAGAGTATATTCAAACATACTACTCTAGAAAATGAGAAATAAATTAGGGGAATTGTGAGCCTGGAGTTGATTGAGATTAAGATTGGATAAAAGATGGGATTGGAGGGTTCTTAATAATAAATCAATAATAACAGGCATGACAAAATCAATAATAACAAGCATGACAAAATGGCCAGAGAAAGCAATCAATAACATCAAAGACATTCATTAATTGAAGAGGAAAATATGCATAGTCACTTAATCAATTATTTTGGTAGAACATCTACATTTGGACTCTTTTAAGAAAAATAGAAAATGACTTCCAGAGTGCTTTTAGCCGCAGTTAATGGTCACTGTTCAAATTGCAAATGTTAGTTTTACAACATAGTCTAATAACAATTTTATGATGTATCCTAACAGAATTACATTTTTTATGCCAAGCTATAATTATAATTATAATTTAAGAATTAATGCAGGTGAAAATACTGTTTTCTGGATTCTCTATCGTAAATAGCCTTGCCTGAAAGATCTAAAAGAAGCTGGAGGATTGCTGAGACTGTGAGGCGGAGGGCTGCTGCGACTGCCGGACTGGACTGGCGACCTGGCGTCTACGCGGTCTGGCGACAGGCGGTGACGGAGGCGGAGTAGGCGGACTGGCGGTGGCGGAGGCGGAATAGGCGGACTGGCGGTGGCGGAATAGGCGACTGGCGGTGGGGGAATAGGCGACTGGCGATGAGAGGCGGAATAACGATGGCGGAGGAGAAGTCGCGAAGAGAGATCTAGGGCTAGTGGTTGGGGAGTGTTGGTTGTTGTCTGATGCTGAGTGTTGACCATGTCTCTAATAGACTAAGAGTCTAATTTAAATTTTAAACTATAGAAAAAACATTTCCGACTAGTTGGGTGGTTGCAACAACACTCCAATTTTAAAAAACTAATTTTGGACGAAACTTTCCTGCCACCATTTAAATAGTGGTCGAAAATACCTACTACTTTCCGACCACCCTCGCTTTCGTCAGAAAAAATTTAAAAAATTACTTTTTGCGACTAATTTTTTTGGTGGTCGGAATGAGGTCGGAAAAACATTAATTTCCAACAGTGACGTGGCCAACAACATGCTACAAGGGCCGTGCAGAGTGCTGCTGGCCTGGCAGATCTCTCCAGCGGGGATGGAAGCAAACACTCTCTTCTCCCTTCTTCATGGGGGTTGGGAACATTGGGGGCTATGCCGCCGGTGCCTTTCTCACACACCAATGCATGCGACGTCTACTGCGCCAACCTCAAGAGCTGTTTCATCATCTCCGCAATCCTGTTACTAGTCATAACCGCGGTGGCCATAACCTGCGCGTGTGCTATTCATCGGGCCGGGGAACTTGTTGGGGCCTTTAGGAATCTCCCCAGGCTCATGCTCATCCTGCTCTTAGTCACGGCTCTTAACTGGATTGCGTGGTTCCCCTTTCTGTTGTACGACACGGATTGGATGGCGAGGGAGGTTTACGGCGGAGAAGTCAACGACAATGGGAAGAAGGAAAAAGGAGGTTTTTGACTAAAATATGAATGGAGCTAGAGTGATTGATAAGAATGGGAATGAATTTTTTTTTTTTTTTTGACAAAAATGGGAAAATCGAATTTGGAAAACGGGGTTGAGCTGAAAACAGCATTTCCCAGACTCGGTTTTATTTAATGCCAACGTCAACTACAGCCGCATTTGGGAAATGCGGCTGTAGTATAATATATCACAACTGCATTTCCCAAATGCGGTTGTAGTATAAAACAAATCCGCATTTGAGAAATGCGTTTCTCGTATTATACGAGAAACGAATTTTCCAAATGCGGATTTGCTACTGACGGGTCGCGTCAGTCGATATATAACTGACGTGACCGGTCACTGCTTGATGTGATCGGTCATTGCTTGATGAACATTGGTTTATGCTACACAAAACACAAATAGCAAAGGAATTTATACAAGCACAACAATTACTGTGGCACATAAACTTTACATTAAGCCAAGCATGAGAAATAACCTTAGTTGCAAAATACGTCACTGTAGATGACCTTCCTCTTTGAAGGCCTCAAGTCCTCAACATCATCCATATTAACATCTTCAGGAGGTTGAACAATCAAGTCAAGCAATTCCGGCTGACCAAGTGATCTAACATATGATTCAACTGAGATGAACAAAATTTTAAAATAACAAATAAAAATTAATCAGCTAGCTTAGATAGTTTAAAATTTTTATTTAAAAATGACAAAGGAGCAACACAAAAATGAAAAATAATGGGAAAAACATAGGACAACTGACGCGACCGGCACATCAAGCAGTGACCGGTCACATCAAGCAGTGACCGGTCACGTCAGTCATATACCGACTGACGCGACCCGTCAGTAGCAAATCCGCATTTGGGAAATGCGTTTCTCATATAATAGGAGAATCACATTTCCCAAATGCGGATTTGCTTTATACTACAACCGCATTTGGGAAATGCGGTTGTGGTATATTATACTACAGCCGCATTTGATGTTGACATTAAATAATACCGAGTTTGGAAAATGCAGTTTTCAGCCCAACCGCGTTTCCCAAACTCGGTTTTCTCCTTTTTGTCAAAAAAAAATTTTCATTCCCATTCTTGTCAATCAGCCTAGCCCCATTCCTATTTCAGTCAAAAACCCGGAAAAAGGTGTTCGCGCTGGAGCATTGGGACTAATGCTACAGTCGGTGGTTTTGGGATATCATTAAGGATTTAAGGTGGTCAATAGTCAGCGTAAGGTTGTCAATATAATTTACCTTACTATCCTTGGTTCAAACGGAAGCTACACAGTCAAAGTGACGGAGGACGAAATCAGACAAAAATTGTAAAGTTGAAGACTTAATTTGGTAAGAATGATAGTCGAGATCAAATCGGTAGTTTCGCAATAGTCAGAGGACCAAATCGGTTATTAACTCTTAATCTTATATAAATTTAATATTTATAAGTTATGCATATAAAAGGGACCTATACATATTACTGTATATATAAATGGGATGGGGTGGGGGAGTGAGAGGAGCTGCCTCACTGTCCCCCTTGTGGTTCCGCCACTCTTACTCTGTTGTGATGTCCGACAGAAGTTTGGGAAGAAAGAAGAGTGATATACTAGTCATTATTCTATTGAGTATAATCTACACAATTGTTTGAACTACAAGTAAAAAATACATTATTTAAGTATTAAAAATATATTACTTTTCTATATATCAAATAATGTGTATATATTCAGTACAAATAATATATTTTTAATCTATTAAAAATGTACTGGAGAAAAAAAAATCACACTACAGCAAAACGACAGTGCCCATTAATCCTCGCTCCTATATAACTACATCGGAACACACCAATAATGACTAATGAATGCCATCGTAACCTCAACTCAAACTCACATCACACCATAATAAGGGAAACACCTTCTCCCTTCCTCTCCTCTGTAAAATCCCATTTCTCACTTTAAATTCTTCATTTTTCAGATACACTACATTTTATTTACAAGGGAGAGAGAAGAAAAAAAAATTGAAGTCTCATACAGGGCTAGAAAGTCGATTTCGACCCATACGTTAAGCTAATGTTGACTCTAGATTTTGATCTCAAGACTCAATCTTTGTTTTTGTATGTCTTCTTAACCACGAAGAGGGGGCCTTGATTGTTTTCGTCTGATTTGGTAAATTTTAAAATATTGTAACAGAAAAGCTTGATTAAAAAAGTAGTTGCACTGAGGGGTGCAAGTTTGAGTTAGGGTTTTGGTGTTTGGTGTTTGGTGTTGAAGTGGGTGAGAAATGGAGAAGAAGAAAGTGGTGGTGCCTTTGGTTTGCCATGGACATTCGCGGCCCGTGGTTGATTTGTTCTATAGTCCTGTAACCCCTGATGGGGTCTTCCTCATTAGTGCTAGCAAGGGTATGATATGTATTTTCCTTCTCTTTCTCTTTCTTTTCCTAAATATATGCATTGCCTATTCTGTTTTCTGCATCTTTGGTAATTCTGTAGTACCCTGCCTGCTTTACTTTGAATCCTTTTCTATCACTTGATAGATTTGCCTGTGCTTATGGCAATCAGCAGTTTTTATAATTTTCCTAGGGATTTTTTTTTTTTTTTTTTTTTTTTTTTTTTGGATCCATTTAAAGATTTCTACAAAGGATAGACTCTACACTCAAATGATGTGCACTTGAAGCATATCTGACACAGCAGTGTCTAGAAGGTAGTAACTGCAAACAAGTAATAGGATTAAAATGGTAGAAGTGTAATGTGTATCTTCATAATCTTATTTGATTGAAGTGCAATGCATTTTCTATTGCAGTGTTAAACATTAGTAGGCAAGGTTGCAGATAAGAAAGCGTAATGTATTGGCTTGTTTTTGTGTCAAATAGATTTTCTGTGTGCATTCTGCAAACAAGTAGTAGAACTAAATGGCAGAAGTGTAATGTGTATCTTGATAAACCTATTTGTGATTGGAAAGGCTTGACACTAGTCTTGGAGTCATCATATAGTTTTACTTGTGATTTCCATTTCCACCTCGCTATACTTTGTCCATCCCAGGTAGGTTCCTAGATTCCATGGTAGATGTGTTTTTTCTTCAATAGTTTATGTTTCTGCCCCCTACCCTTTGTTGAGAGGTCTGGGTGTAACTGTGAGATCTTTATGATTTCATTTTGACACATACTTGTGATAAGATCTTTATGATTCCATAGAGTGCTAGTTTTGGTATGCTGAGGGATGTTTTTACTACATAGCAGATGAATATGTGACTCGTTGGTATACAAATAATTAAGCTCTAACTGAAACGATCAACATGGCATATGATCCTGTGGACAAAAAGAAGAGTAATTAAGTGTTAAATAAATTAATAATTTATCAAAAGTTTTATTCAATTCATTTGGTATGATTTGTTCATCAGCTGAGGGAAGGGTTTGTTGTGAACTACTGACCTAGATTTGTGAGGATCCTTATATTTTCATCACTACTGGCTTCCAAGTTGCATCTTCTGCACTAGTGCCTGATTCTTGTTCAACAAAAATCTAGGTTCTGTAATTATTAGAACTTGGAAGCAAAGTTATTTATGAAAGCCACTAACATATATATATATATATATATATATATATAGAGAGAGAGAGAGAGAGAGATTAGCTGTATTATTATTAGCATTTCCTCCATAATGCAGCTTGTAAAATATTGAAAAATGCTACTCTTTTCCCTTAAAATATCGGAGATGTTGCAGTGTGCTAACATCTATGGCATAGATGATGACTCTGTTTGGCATACCTAGCTTATAAACTAGCTTAAAGCTGAAAGATTAAAAGCTTATTTTGAAACCCTATTTAGGGTAGCATTTCAAAATAAACTATTATTTTAAGCTCTCCTTGTTTTACCAAACAAAGCTTATAGCTTATTTGTAGCTTAAAATAAGCTATAAGCACTACCAAACATAGCCAATATCAAATTTTCTATGTTAGATTTTCCATCAATTATGTCCTAAAATGTTTGGGTGGCTGATTGACTCTACTCAATTTTTGGGTAGCTGGTTTGCAAAGGTGCTGATCTGTTAAATATTGGTAGAAGTAATCCAGCCTTGTTGAATTATAATGTGTTTGCCTTCTCTGTATACTCTATCTATTGGCAGTGGTGGTCCTAAAATGTTAAGATAATGATCTGATTTTGTATTTTGATAATAATAAGTAAAATAAGTGGAACCTTTCTAGATCTTTGGGTATCCAACAGTAAGCAATAATGCAATATAAACATATTATCTTTCCTCCCATGACTCAGATTCCAAGCCAATGCTTAGAAATGGTGAGACTGGAGATTGGATTGGGACGTTCGAAGGGCACAAGGGTGCAGTGTGGAGTTGCTGCTTGGACACCAATGCTTTGCGTGCAGCATCTGGTTCTGCAGACTTTTCTGCGTATGTTGCAATTTCTGCATTGTTCTGTGAATGTGAAGAATTCATTTTATACTTTCCCTATAGTTAATGTGTCTTTTATTTTCTTACATCTATTTAGTATCCTGATGTTGCTCTTGATGCCCCCAAATTGGGGTATAACTGTGTGTGCTTTTCTTCTTTAGGACCATGTGTAACTGTGTAAGTAGTCTGGATTAGGAATCCTGCACATTATGGAGTCATTGTTATCAATTTCTACATTTAGCATATCATGCATTTTGCTTAAATCTCTTTATTATCTCAAACAGTTCTCTTGTTAAAACCCTGTTTTGTGAGACTGCTTTGTCTTTTTTGGACATTTGATACATATACACAAGCTAAGTTGGGTCAGTGTAGTATCACATGCTTTTCGTATGCCATAGTATGTGGAACTTAATAAGTTGAATAATGATTATATATAAGCTAAATTTGATACAGAAATATCTATGCCATAGTCTAAAAATAAATAGTAGTGGTATCTTAACCGTTGTCAGAACTCATTAACGTGCATATTATCCTTTGCTGACATGTTGATTGAAGAAATATATATATGGTGTTAAGTGGCATAGCATGTTCCTCTATTGTCTATCTCAGTCTTTGTTTCTAATCTTCCCACACAGGAAAATTTGGGATGCATTGACCGGTGATGAACTGCACTCATTTGAGCACAAGCACATTGTTCGAGCTTGTGTTTTCTCGGAGGTATGTATCTAGGATAACTGTAAGACTGTAGCATAAGGTGCATTCCGCAGCTGGTGGATCTGAGTAGAAGGGATCCTTCTGTTTCATGATCATTTATTTACTATATCTTGTCTAATTTGTTTTACCTATCTGGTTCAGGATACTAATTTTCTACTGACTGGTGGAGTTGAGAAAATTCTTCGAATATATGATCTGAACCGTCCAGATGCACCTCCTAGAGAGGTGGCTAAGTCTCCAGGCTCAGTGAGAGCCGTCTCATGGCTCCACAGCGATCAAACAATATTAAGTTCTTGTACTGATATGGGAGGTGTTAGGTATATTATTTTATAAAACACTGACCAGAGATTGTCTGGCCCTTAATTCTTATAAATGACTTGAGTAAATATGTTGTAGCATCTCTAGATCTTTTCCTCTTCATTTTGGTTTAGTTCGAGTGTTAGAAAGCAGTATATTGTTGTCGGAACGCAGCTTATAGTCAACCCTTTGTTACTTTAGAATGCTCTTCAGAAAAATCTTGATTTAAAATCCCTATTGCAGGTCTTGAAACTTCCCTTAGTCTTACAAGTATAAACTTGGGTTTTGCAGATTATGGGATGTAAGAACTGGCGACATAGTCCGCACACTAGAGACAAAATCACCTGTTACTAGTGCTGAAGTGAGTCAAGATGGTCGTTATATAACTACTGCCGATGGGTTCAGTGTTAAGTTTTGGGATGCTAATCAGTGAGTTACACTGTTCCTTGCCCCCCCATTTATCCTCTTTGCAGGATTCCTAATCTTAATTTTTACTTTTTGGTTTATGAAGCTTTGGATTGGTGAAGAGTTACAACATGCCATGTACGGTGGAGTCTGCTACTTTGGAACCAAAATATGGATTCAAATTTGTTGCTGGGGGAGAAGACATGTGGGTTCGTGTATTTGATTTCCATACTGGTGAAGAACTTGGTACGTGCTATACAACATATGCCTAGTCTAATTGTCTATTTTGTTTTCGTCTTATATAATCATTTGAACTTTTGCAATTTAATTACTGGCTCAATAAAGAGTTCTACCTGCAAATCCTCTAGAAGTATGGCCTTTGGTGCTTATCTTTTTGGGTTTTCTTGGTGGCGGGGGCTACCGAATTGAACCTTAGGTCAAAATACTACCATGTCAGTTTCAGATTTTAGGTCACTCACCTGCTTTAAATAGAAGTAGAGAGTTATAGAAGTGGAATTCTAACCTTCCTTTTCTTATCATCTGCTTCTCAAGTTCTTGACTAAAAAGTCTCGAGTACTATATGAGTTGGAGTGTCTTGAGAGAGTAAATTAATATCTAGATACTTTTACAAAATTTTTCGTTTCTATTTATTCTTTTTCTAAAAGTAACTACTTTCTCATTCTCAAAAGACCCAAAGATATTATTTTAAAGCACTTGCCAATTCAGAAAATTTTCATTTAATTTCTTCCATGCTCACGCATACTTGGTTTATTGCAGCATGCAACAAGGGTCACCATGGTCCGGTGCATTGCGTGCGCTTTGCGCCAACTGGGGAATCATATGCCTCGGGATCCGAAGACGGAACCATCAGAATATGGCAGACAGGCCCCTTAACGAATGATGACACTGATGCAATCACAGCAAACGGAAAAGTGAAGGTCTCTGCAGAAGAAGTTACGCGCAAAATCGATGGCTTCCACATTGCAGATGAGGCGAAACTGACAGAGGAGGTTTCAGGGAGTCCCTAATATGGCTGGCTACTGCACCTCTAAAATACTCTTAGGTGTAGACTATTGTGCAGTTGCTTGTTGCTTGTTGCAGCTGTAGCCTGTTTTTACTAAAATGCTTCTCTTTTGAACTTCATGAAGGCTAAAGCTTAATATGTACAAGCTTTTTTTGTGTGGGTTTTATGACACCAGGGTAAACCAATTACCAACCATTTTGTACTGATTTTGTAATTTTTGATATCATATAGTATACAAGACTTGTACGAGGTTATTTCTTACGGAGTGAGAATATTTTGGGCAAGATATGTGGCAAATGATTAGACAACTTTCCTTATTCTCGTCTTTACTTCTTTTTATTGGTGTAGGTTTGAATAGTAAAATATGAAAGTTACCCTTCTTGAACTTCAAACGGGGCTCGAGTGGATTTGAACATCATTTTGGGCCAATCTTCATGAACCACTTAGATCAATTATAACTACTACCCTCTCTCTCTCTCATTTTATTTGTTCTACTTATTATTCATGGTAAATTATTTTTATGTAACCGTGTGCACCATACATGATGCATACGAAAGTGGATTCATTATTTTTATATTATAGATTCATAATTTTTATATTATAAACTCATAATTGTTGAACTCTATATTCACAATTACAAAACTCTATGTTCATAATTTTCAAATGTTCATATTTTCAATTGTTAAACTCTATATTCACAAATCACATAACTACATGATCATAATTTGATAACTATACAGTATAGAAATTATGGATCTATAGTATAGAAATTATGAATTTATAGTATAGAAATTATAAATCTATAGTATAGAAATTATGAATCTATAATATAGAAATTATAAATCTATAGTATAGAAATTATGAATCTATAGTATAAAAATTATGAATGTATAGTATATAAATTATGAATCTATAGTATAGAAATTATGGATCTATAGTATAGAAACTATTCATTGGTTAAATCAATTCTTTCTTTTTTGTTTATTTTCTTTAGTATTTTTTACTTATTTTAAAATTTGATTTTTTTTTTTTTTTGTGTTTAATAATACTTTTAGTGTAGTTTCTAAATATATAAATTTTGTATAATAGTACTAAACTTAATATTATTAAAAATTGAATTAAAAATAACTTCAGTCAAGTCTCGATAATCGAACTAGACACATAAAATGGGACGGAGGGAGTATTAAGTAGTCCTATGCATCGGACGGGTTTGGGCGGTTCGGATATTGGAACCGCCCACTCGTTTGGATTTCGGTTTGTAATTTCTAAGTCCTATTCGTTAATTTTTAAAGGGTAATCTATTCAGATTTTGAAACATCGGATTCAGACAATTTGGATTCAGATTTCAGATGTATTCGGATTTAAATAAATTTGGAATAAGACTCAAATTAACCATTGAACGTAACGTGACTAAAAAAATGTGCAATTAGACTATTTAACATTGTAAAAACATACAATTTGTCCCAAGCATGATTGCAGTAGGTGCTAGGCGCTAGTCAAGCGTCTGGACAACGCCTAGCGCCTAGGCGGAATCTAAGCGGGACTAGGCGGGCACACAGACATGGCCGTCTTGTAACAATCCCTGCAAAGCTTTTTTTTTTTTTAAATCAACATAAATTACAGGCGCCTTCCGTGAAGATACATATATTGCTAGGACAGATTATCGAGGAAGAAAATCTCTCCCAACTATGCCTTACAACACTAAAGATTTTTCAAAACTCTAAATTTCATTAATAAAAACAATCATCAAATACTGGGAAACTAGTAATAGCGGACATAAATACTAAATTACAGCAAAAAAACACATATCATCAACAAGACTACTGTTTTCTCTCTCGATTAACCAAAATTATAGATACTGTAGCAACCCAAAAAAAAAAAAAAAAACAAAAAACAAAAACAAAAAAAAAAAAAAAAAAAAGAAGAGGAAAAGCTAGCAGTTAAACGTTAAAGAAGAGGAAGGAATTGGAGTGACCTAACCGCCAACGACGGCGACGGAGGGCAGAGCATCCCAAAGAGAAGAGAAAGCGTTGTCGCCATCGTCCTTCCTGCGCCTTCTTGTCCACCCAAAACACCGCCATTAGCGCTACCACCCCGAGCCGAGCCGGAGATCGGAGTAGCACCACCGCCATGGCCGAACATCCTACTGCTGATGTCGTCGCCATTCGCCTCGCAGTCGCCGCCCACAGTCTCCATGGATCTGATCTGGTGGTCTCTGTATCTTTTTCTTCTTTTTTATTTCTTTTGTTTTAAAATAATTTTTTAATTTCTTTTTAAAAATTTTAATTAATTACTTGTTGGTAATCTGCTACTGCAAGTCACTCGGGAGAAATTGCATGATTTTACAATGTTGAATGATTTAATTGCACTTTTTTTAGTTGAGTGGTCCAATTACATTTTCACGTTACGTTGTTCTATGAATAATTTGAGCCTTATTCCAAAAAAAAAAAAAAAAAAAAAAAAAAAAAAAACAACAACAAACTTAATTTAAAACTTACATATTTAGTACGAGTAACTTACAGGCTACAACTTACAATTTACATAATTACTACCAAAATACCAAATGTGTCCAAATAGGCAAGCAGAACAATTAACCAAAATACAAGTTACAACTTAAATGCCCAAATAGGCAAACACAACAATTTTGATGACTTTTTGAATATTTAATATGAGTTGGTTTTTTGTTTTCCAAAAAAAAAAAAAAAAGTTAAATGCCCAAATGGCTAAATGACAGACATGAAGAAGAAATCATCATTCAGCAAGCAATCAACATTCATCATCTTCCTGTGCAAAGTCAAAACACAAGTTAAATATAACCATCACAAATTCACTCAGTTAAATATAACCATCACAAATTCACTCGTTTACACTTTCACAGTTAAGTAAAAAAAGGGAAAAAGGCTTAGATTGCTATGTTTTCATGTCAAGGTAGGATTGGAGGCAAATTGCTACTTCAATTTTAGAATAGAACCTAAAACTAATGAGCAACATACCAACCCACCTAAAACTAATGAGCAACATACCAACCCAAAGCCATTCGTTTTAAACCCGGTTCACTCCGAAAGGCACAGAAGCTAGCCCAAAGGGAATCGTCACATGTGGGAATCGAACCCAGGTTATCCCAAAATCTCTCCCACAAAAAGAACTCATTTGCCACTTGAGCTACCCTGTTAGGTTATAACCAATTAGTATTTATTGAACTATACTAATGATAAAAAAACAGAATGAGAATAAGGGAGAGTGATATACCAGATGTCCAGATAAGATGTTTAGAAGACTATAACACCCATGCACTATTGATTCAATTAATCAATGCAAAGGGCTAAAAGTTTAATGATATGATAGACTGACAGTTATACCCGATGGCTAATGGGATCAAAGGATTGAAAGGAATCAAGGACAACAACAATTGAATTGTTTTCAAGCCATTGTCCCACTGTGTCCTAGTTTTCACTTGCCAAGTGTGACACCCCGAAAATTCATTCCTTAAACCTGAATTAATTTCTTAATTAATTCCTTCTTGTCTTGCAAATTCCTTAATCAATAGTCGGAGGACCTAAGTTGACTAGACTCTTTAGTCAATTGACTTGGTCAACAAGTGGTACCTTGTGCCTTATGCCTTGTACCTAGCCCTTGGGTTCTTCCTAACAAATTTTGAAGACAAGGAAGGTTACTCTAGACATTTTACAACCTATCTTGCTACCCAAGATATCCCCCTTCACCCTCCACCCCTTCTCTTCCCACACTAGACAAGAAAGATCTTTCTCTCCATATTCTCTCTACAATTGCTCTACCTTCTCTCTAAAAAGAAAACCTAGCATACTCTCCAAGCTAAGAAGAACCATCTCCATCCTTGCAAAGAAACCTCGCAAGATTCCACATTTCCATCTCCCAAGCTTAAGGAATGGTAAGATCTAGGGTTAGTTAGTGTTTTTAATTAGCTTTACCTAGTCTTTATCTAAGATTAGTGTTTTCTTTGTGGTTTTGGTTGTGTAAGAAGATTTGGTTGAAGCTTAGGAGTGTAGAAAGGAAGAGTTTCTTGGTCTACAAAGGTAACACATGCTATACAAAACTTATTTTCTACTTGTTATGGATGATTATTGACTTCTATTGATGATTCTTGGTGTTAATGTGAGATTTGATGCATGATCTTGTGATAATGCATGTTTAGAGCTTGTATCTAGGCTTCTTAAATGCTATCTTTTGATCTATTCTTGGATTCAAGTCATTTCCTTGTTGTATGTGAGATTTTTGGTGTTTTGGACTTGAACTTGACCTTGGAGATGAAATTTCCCAAAGGGAATTAATGGTGTACAGGATGTTCCCCGCTGGCGGAACGGCGGGCACTTGTCCACCCGCCGCCCCACCCGCGGGTGGAGATGTGTACCCGGCGGGCAAAGCCGCGGGTAGGTACCCACCCACGGTTCCACCCGCGGGGTACACCGGTTGGATTATGGCGGGTGTTGTTTTCCCGTGGTTTCACCCTTTGGTTTGTGATGTTTTGGCCTCCCTTTGTTGGATTGTTGAGCTTTTGTGTGTCTCCTTGATGTTTCGTATGTCTAGAACGAGGTCCTAAGTATCCGTGTTAGGATTTGGTGTCTTGAATCATGCTAATAGTCCAACTTTGTGATTCGTTGGATTTATGTGAGTCTTTGAGATTCGTTGGAATCGTTTTGGTTTACCCGTTTGATGAGCATGCTGTAGTAAATTACTTGAATTGAAATAGATTCAAAATTTGAGATAAATTACAAATCAATCTATATTATAAATCTCACTATAATTATAGAAAGGTAAAAAAACCACAAAATTACAAATTAAAAATAGAAATAAATTATATAAGTTAAAATTTTTATTTTTGGGTGATAAGTTACAATTTTAATACTATATAATAATATATCTAAATTCATCTTCTAAATAGTAGGGAGTGAAAAATAAATATAAAGGTCACAAAATAACACATGGTAGTTCGCCCCTTAACCTTTTGCATGCAAACATGGAATCCTACCAATTAAGTTATGATATATATTAATTACTAATACAATAACTCTATAGCAATCGTTATACCCTGCACCGCGGTGCGTATAACACTGTGCGTCCCACGCCTCCCAAAACGACGTCGTTTTGGTAAGTCATGTAGGGAGTTGACGCGATTATGTGTATTCGTTTATAAATTATGGGTATTTATTTATACAATTATGTGTATTTGTTTATACAATTATGTACATTTTTTATATAATCGTGTACATCTTTTTTATACAATTATGTACATCCGAAACAGAAAATTTATGTATATTATGTTAAAAGTTTATGTATATTATTTATTATGTTAGATTATATGTATTATCTTTTCTTTTTTTTTTTTTAAAGTATGTGTATTTTGTTATACAATTATGTACATTCATGTATACAATTATGTGTATTTTAATATAAAATAATGTACATTTTTTAACCTGAGATTTTTTTTTTTAAAGAAAATTAACCGCCAACACAGGGTAGCGAAATTAAAAAAAAAAAAAAAAAAAAAAACTGAAACGACGTCGTTTTGTATCAAGGTGCACAATGCAATGCGCGCCCTGGTGCAGGATATAAATTGCCACTCTATAGCATATACATAGTGGGGTGAGGTGGTGGGCCCTTTCCAAGTGTGGGCCCTGGGCAAGGGCCTAGCCTACCCTTGTCCAGGGCCGGACCTGCAAATATGATAATCTTATATTACGAAGTAAATATAACCTTAGTTGTCTTATATAACTGAACCAAACGCTCTCTTAGAGTGTGCATGATAACATATAAATTCTTGCTTTCATATGAGCAGGGAACTTGGGCAACATGATTCTTATTATAATTCCTGCAGTTTGTAAAGAGAAAGGTAGACCATTTGGAGACTTATTTTGGTGTAGCTAGCATACTTAAGTAGTATTGATTAAGCAATATATATTTTCGTGACTTTTTATTTTATTTTATTTTTTTTATTACGGTAATAGTCTGTTGTTGGAAGTACTATGGACATGACAATAGTTTTTGTTGTAAATAATTTTGATTTTTAAATGTATTTTGAGTTTGAAATTTAGTGTGTCCATTAATTTGTTGATGACAAATAATTTATTAACAATAAGTATAAATAAAATTATGGTAATACAAAAATAATAAAAACATGCCATATGATTTAGGATTTTCCTACCAACAGTTGTTAGGAAAATGACAAAATATAATATGTGAGTTTTTCGTCCAACGTTGGTCGGAATTTTCGACTAACGCACGTAGTTGGACGGAATTTTTGACCAATGCACGTGATTGGACGGAAATTCCCAGGTTTTAGAATGATGAATTACTCTCTGAAATTTCAGTCCAATTTTTGTTCGTTGGACGGAATTTCCGACAATGATTTTTCCGAACCTTCCTTTTGGTCAGTATGTAATATGTTAGACAGAAGCCTCGTTTTTGACCAATATATCGCGTTTCCCGTCCAAACATTCGTTGGATGGAAAACACGAAATTTCTAGTGGCGGACATTTGTGCATATAAATATAACAGTTGCATGTAGATTCAACCCGACACAACCCGTCGTCTCACGAATAAGGATCTGTGAGACGATCTCATACAATTATACAAGTGTGATATTTTTATAACCCGGCTAATATAATAATTGGCCGCTTCACTTTAACTCTTTAAGCAATGAAGAATATATTATTAAGTATAATAATCTGTATTATGACTTTTTTTTTTATTTTGAATGCATCTGTATTATGACTTAGTCTGCATAAGATCATGACTTTCGTGGCAATATTTAATTCAGGTGGTATATTTACTGATTTATTGGTCTGATAAGGAGGAGCAGTTTTGTAATCACAGGATTTGAAATTGTAGTTTTAACTTTTATCTTACGTTTCTTTAGCATACATATACTTAAAAATGACAACATAAAATAATAAATTCGTTGTAGTCTAGTTGGTTAGGATACTCGGTTCTCACCCAAGAAACCCGAGTTCGATTCCCGACAACGGAAATTCTTTTTATGCTTCTATTTTGCAATGCGTTGTGGAAGTAGCCTAATGGGGTGAGAGAGGCTCGAACTCTCGACCTCAGGATTACTAAGAAGCTATGAGACCTACGCGCTAGCCAACTGCGCCACCACCCCATGTTAATTTTTGGCTTATAAAAATGTATATATTATAGAGGTTTTGCTGGAACTGTGGGCTTTTACATTTCAGAGCAGAGGTATTAGATAGTAATAACGTGAATGTGAATCGATTAATGAGGGTAACTAATCTCTGAAAATGATGCGGTAAATTCACTCAGGTATAGGTATTCATATATTTGAAAACAATCACTCGGGTTATTGTGACTGAAGGCCTGAGGTTCCCGAGCTCATAATCGTTACCAAAAGTCCCTTCTATAAGTATTTAGCGAGGTGTTTATAGAAGATTGGAGGGGACATTGGACACATGCCGGGAGGAAGACATGTATGCCACGTGTTCTCCATGTACTCGGCGGTCCTAGAGGCTAGGGAGAGGCACCCACGAGTAGGAATATATCTTATTAGCCAATAGTAATCGGGCTCGTGTTATCAGTATTCCTTGGTAGATGCTTATACTATGGGCTCAGGATCTCGGTCGAGCCACGTCGAGGCCGAGCATAAAAGGTTAAGAACAAATGCTCTCCAAACTGCTCGGCTGCCTAGCCCCCGGGCTAGGTCGTTTCTATGGTTATCATATCTCCTTCGTGTTCTTATTTGCTTAACTTCCACGTCCAATGCTTGTATCTTGATCTTCTTTAGCTAACCCAACCCCCAATCCATTTGCTTAGCTTCCACAAATCATTTAGTGCTTGTGTCTAAATCTTCATTGGCTAACTCAATCCCCAATTCTTGAGGACGATAAACAATAAATTTATTTTTGTTTGTTTCGAACACCACTATACTTGTTCATACAGAATCATATTACACTCCTACAAAATATTAATGTGAGTAGTTGTTGATACTTAAGGTGCGTGGTTTTCCTTCTTAAGGTGCGTGGTTTTTGTGCTTAAGGTGCATGATTTTTGTGCTTAAGGTACATGAGTTTTGTGCTTAAGGTTTTTGGGTTGTGTGCTTAATGTGAGTAGTTGTTGAAACTTAAGGTGCGTGATTTTCCTTCTTAATGTGCATGATTTGTATACTTAAGGTGCGTCAGTTGTGTGAAACTTAAGGTGAGTCATTTTAAAACCTTAGGTGCATGGTTTGTGTTCTAAAGATGTTTTGTTTGTGTGCTTAAGGTGCGTGGTTTGTGTACTTAGGGTGTGTGGTTTGTGTTCTTAAGGTGCTTTGTCTGTGTGCTTAAGGTGCGTGATTTGTGTACTTAAGGTGCGCCATTTTAATGCTAAAGGTGCGTCAACCGCACGAGAAGCTATACCCGCACCTAAACCTGTTGGTCCCAAAAGAGGTAAGGTGAAAGTCTAGAAGGGGGAGGGGGGGGGGGGGGGGGGGGAATAGACTTTCAAACTTTTTCGCACAGCACAACAATTGCTAAGCCAGAGATAAACCAAAACTATTAACTAGATTGTTAGAGTATGGTGCACAGCGGAAATAAATAAACATAAAGTGTGTGTGAGATTGTGTGAGCAGTATATCTCGTGTAGAGCAATTATGTAAAGAGCAGTAAGTAAAGAAAGCAGTAAAGAACACAAGACAATTATAGTGGTTCGCGAGGTGGTGTAATCCTCCTACTCCACTTGCTCTTATCTCCAAGAGCAATTCACTATATCTACCACTCCTTGGTTCCAAGATACAATGAATTTCCGTGATCTAGTGCTTTGATCACAAAGCCTGTTAGGAATATATTGTAAATTTTGATGAGGCGAATGTATTTTTAAAAAATCAAGTAGTCCCCATTTTTATTCTATTTGAGTCAGCTTAAGTCTACGGAGTATGGTGCACCTATATCATGCAACCCATGTACAAGTCTGGAAGATCATAATTTATTTGAAGAAGTTAAGCGGGATTATAGCTTAACACAATTATGATGCGGATAAGTCATTAAGAACCATGCTAGAGGAGGTGGAAGAAATGCGTGTGAGCTATGCCAAATGATCTTAAGTTTGAATCTCAAGTGAAGCATTTTTACCTTGCTTGGGAGACTAGCTAATGTCGTATGGGAGACTAGCTAACATGGAGACTGTGAATGCACAAGTCTCACAAGAGCCATGGACCAGATGGAGAAACACACCAAGTATGGTGGACCAAGCTTAAAATCGAAACAGAGCATCTCACCCTAAACAACTATGAAGTTTTTACAGAGGTTCCAGTATATTATTTTACAAGGATCATGAAGGAGAAAATATCTGATATATTTTCATCTGAACATCAAGTTTTTACGGTGGAACCGGAGACGCTCGAAGAAGGCTGATTCGCGGAGAAATTGTTTTATACTCAAGCAAGAATCAGCAAATAAATTATTTGATGAACTTGACATGTCAGAGCATTTATGAAGGACAAGAAATATCAAGCTTGCCGCGCCGAACTTATTCAAATTTTGGAGGCTACAAAATTCAAGACACGGCAACGGGCAAATTATTCAAATCATCTGACAAAAGGAGAAATGACTTCTACCTAATATTTCAGATCAAGTTGACAATATTATTGGATCAACTACAATTCAAAATGGACGATCGAGATCGAAAGTTGATCAACGGGCAAATAGTTTTCATTGGCTATAAATTGCCCAAGCAGACTTGAAGACAAACAAGAATTCAATGACTTGAACTACGGCTAAGACATACAAGCGAAAGATACAAGCTATATTTCTGATTAGCCGAAAAGCGGGGGAACAGAGCTTCATAGAATTACATTCAAGTCTGAGTGAGAGGGAAATTTTATCTCTTTGTAGATTTCTCTACTGAGTAAAAAGGGCGGAGTAACTAGAGAGAGTGAAAAACCCTTGTTGAGTGTAGCTTTGTGCGTAACACTCGTTGTAAAGGGCAGAGTAACAAGAGGAGCTTGTGAAAACCCTGTGAGGACGTAGCTTTGTGCGCAGTTCTCGTGGTGTAGGAGTACAGCTTGGTGCGAAGTACTCGGGAAGGCGGAGTAACAAGAGGAGCTTGCGAAAAACCTTGGAGGAGTGTAGCTTTATGCGAAGCACTCGGAGAAGTGTCGGTGGACACTTATTCACTATTGTATCTGGGTGATCAAAGAATAGTGAATTTCCTCTTTGAAGTGAAAGGAGAAGAGTAGACTAGGAGGATTACACCACCTCTGAACCACTATAAATCTCTCTCTCTATTTATATACTGCTCATATATTTTGTGCATGCTTATTCTAACTGCGAACTAACCCGATTACGATTTATCGCATATCTTTATCTGTCTGGGTTTGATAGTTCCCACGTTTGCATGCAAGCCAAACTTTGCGTACATTATCCTTGAACCATATCAAGTGTTTCTAACGTGTTGCATGTTTAGAATCTCTCTTTAAGCACCGCACTAATTAAGCATAACACTTTACCGCTATCTATTCAGCTGTACTCACTAAGTTGTTTATCTTGTTGATGCTTGTTACTTAGAGTTGAAATTACCAAAGTGTTATTTGCCTTGTGTGTTTTCGAAGAAAGTTTAAAAAGTTAGAGAAGTCTATTCACCCCCCCCCCCCTCTAGACTTCTCGCCACCCTTTCGGGACCAACAAGTGGTATCAGAGCGGTTGTCTATTTGAGTCATTTCTTGACTGCTAGATAGATCTCGAAACTTCAAGATGAAGAGAGATATGGTTCTTGCTCAACATTTGCTTTTCTCACTTGATAAATTTGATGATTGGAAAATACGTATGCAGGTGCACCTATCTGCTTTAAATGATGAAATGTGGGAAGTCATCACAAATGGTCTTATCCAAATTATGGAAGTTAATACCGCTACCCCACGAGATCCAAATGCTCCACGATATATTCCAAAGCCAAAAATGGAGTGGACAAAGGAAGATGGAGGGCGAAATAACTTGGACAATATTGCCAAGGACATTTTGTTCAAAACGGTAGATGACGCCATATTCCCAAAGATTCGAAAGTGCACCACAGCAAAAGAAATATGGGATACTCTCATTAGTATCGGTGAAGGCGATGAGCAAGAAAAAGACAACAAACTAACCATTGCCATGAAGAGGTTTGAAGATTTCAAAATGCTACCGAATGAAAGCATCACCGACATGGAAGCTCGATTGATCAAAATTCTTGGAGAAATCACGGATCTAGGAAAGACCATTACCCAGAAGGAAATATCGCTCAAAGTGTTATGCGGACTACCTACAAATTGGGATATGAAGGTGACCGCAATGCACGATCATAGAGATCTAAGGACATTATCTACGGATAAACTCTTTAGTGATCTTAAGGCGTATGAGTTCGAAATGAAGACACGAGTTGAAGAAGAACGTGATGAACGAACATCCGCACTAATGGCTGAACAACCTTCTTCATCAAGGTCAGTAGTAAATAACGATTTTTTATCTGACGAACAATTTTCCTTATTTGTTAGGAAATTCAAGAAGTTCATGCGAAAGAACAAAGGATCACCACAAGGAAATTCTTTTCGAGAGAATAGAAGATCAAGAAGGGAACCGGTTGATGATAACACACAATTCTCTTTAAGCACCGCACTAATTAAGCATAACACTTTGCCGCTATCTATTCCGCTGCACTCTCTAAGTTGTTTATCTTGTTGATGCTTGTTACTTAGAGTTAAAATTACCAAAGTGTTATTTGCCCTGTGTGTTTTCGAAGAAAGTTTAAAAAATTAGAGAAGTCTATTCACCCCCCCCCTCTAGACTTCTCGCCACCCTTTCGGGACCAACAAAGCCCGCACTAATCACGCCCAGTGACACCACACTGCTGCTTCGGGTTTCACGTCACCGCGCTACTATCCCAGGATTTCACGACTCCGCGTTACTTTCCCCCCGTCTTCCACACTCCGGTGGAAACGTATCCCGTGATCTAGTGCTTTGATCACAAAGCCCGCACTAATCACGCCCAGTGCCTCCGACACTGCTGCTTCGGATCTCACAGCTCCGTGTGACAATCCAGGATTTCACTGCTCCGTGCTACTTTCCTCCCTTCTCTTGTTTTGCTCCAAAACAAGTGTTGTCTTGCTTCCAACTTCTGAGACTCTGTAGTTGATCTTCAATGATGCTCAGGTCTCTTTGATGAAGATAAACACTTTGGAATGATTTCTCTTGATAGCTCTGAGTATTTTCTCTCTTTGAATATATCAAGTAAAGCACTTGATATTTTTGCTCTGTTTTGCTCTGTTTAAGAAATCTCAGAATATTTTCTTTTGAAGCTCTCTGAGTTCTTTTTCTTTTCTCACTTCTCACTTGAAGATTTTTGGTATGCTCTGTACCAAATGAGATTTTTGCTCTATGCTCTTTTAAGCTTTATTGCTCTATTCGTTCCCCTTGATGAGTTCGTATTTTCTGCTCTCTGCTCTTCACCAATTCGTGATCTTCAAATCTCCATATCTTCATCATTTTATAGCTGGTAATGAGAATCTGTCCGTTGGAAAGAGACGCTCTCATTTTTGAAATCTTGTATCTTTTTGTCAGAGATCTTATCTTATCTTCTGCAAAGATGTCAGAAAGGGGTGTAGAACGGCTTCTTTGATTAGCTAGGGGTGTAGAACGGCTTCTTTGATTAGCTCTGAAGTGGTCCCTGTTTCTTTGGGATTTAAAAATATTCTTTAATTTCCCGTACTAGTTAAACTAGTATTTTTCCTTGTGAGAATTTCTTCTTTCATCTTCTTCATTCTCATGTGTGGGTGTTCTCAGACTTCAAACTCTCCCAGACTTGAGAATCAATTCCTCCCAATTTCAATTCCTATGTAAGGAGCTTCCCAATTTCTGGGCCCAAAGCCATTGTTGATGATGAGATTCGAACTTGAGCCATTTCGCATAACATATCAAGCATCATTCACTTCGTCCGTACAACTATTGATTAAATCTCCAATCTTCTTTGATGTACTCCTTTCTTTCCATAGATGCTTGATCTCCAAGTCAATTTCATGCATTCTTCCAATCTTAATTTTCTTTCATGAAAATTCTTCTGGGATATTTCTTCGAGTAGCATTGACGTGAATATTGTATCATTCATCTTCTTCTTCAATTTGTCATTTTCTCCAGACAAATTCTTGATTTTAGGCTTTATATCTTCTTCTTCTATTTTCATGCATCTTCCTCTGTTTTTCTCTTTTCAAATTTAAATAATTTCCCGATCATGGTCTAAGACTCTACTAGACCTATGAAATAAAATTGGGGGATCTATGAATACATATTTGGCATATCAAAACCATTACACTTTATTCCTAACAATTTCCCCCCTTTTGATAATGCCAAAACCTATACTCAGTCATTGGATTTAAGTCTTTGAAAAATAATCTTTTTGATCAATTTTATTTGACAAAGCCAAGATGAGTTTAACAGATGGTTTTCTAGACACAATCAAAAGAAAATTTGTGAATTAATTTTTAGACAAGCTCCTAAACGCATCTTTAATTATTTTTATT
Source organism: Ipomoea nil (assembly GCF_001879475.1). Taxonomy (NCBI): domain Eukaryota; kingdom Viridiplantae; phylum Streptophyta; class Magnoliopsida; order Solanales; family Convolvulaceae; genus Ipomoea; species Ipomoea nil. The sequence continues at coordinate 3,754,734 of NW_017616704.1, read as the reverse complement.
TTTTGATCATCATTAATTTTTTTTTTTTTTTAATTTTGATGTGCGTTTGACATATTTCTTGTCTCTTAATTCACGAAAGTCTAATTACATCAAACAAATAAAATTCTAAACTCAAAAAAGACCATGGGAAATTATTATTGAGATATTTCGAATTTATAGAGAAAAACGCAACAGATGTTCGAAAATAGCAGAAACATCAGCTTAAGAGATTTTTCAGATTACCTTCTGGGTTTCTTCACACCAGAGTCTTTCTTCAAAATTTCCTTGACATGTTCTTTGAGCTTGAAGAAATCATCTTTGAACTTTGCATTCTGAAATTTCTTTGTAAGTTGTTCGGCCATGTAATGTTCAAAAACTTCTTTGATATTGTCGCCCGGAAGAACTCCAGCTTCCCACCATAAGACACATTCTTCGAAGCTTCTTTCTTCTCCAAGATTCATGCCCATATTTCCAGTGAAATCTCTTAGTTCATACCACATCTCGGTTCTTTTCCTTTTGCCTTCTTCTTCTTCTTCTTTATTCTTCTCCGAGATCCATTGGGCTTGATCCGCTGCAGGCCATTTCTTGATCATGCTTGGTAGATTTTCCTTAGTCCATATTATTGTCTGAGTGGCGGTACCTTTAGAGCATTCAAACCAGCCACGAGTTTCAGCAACTTTCGATGTACTCGTACCAAGACTAGGACTCGCGAAATGAGCAAAACCAATCTGAGATGGTCCTTGTGAGGATTGTCCGCGGCTTCAGCCTCTACCTTGAGTAGATATTACTGGCTGTTGTTGGCTTCCAAGAATAAATTCTTGTTGTTGCAAAGCCAAGTGACTGAGAATTTCTTCCCCCCTTTTGGCGTTATCAACCAAAAATGCAAGGGTTTTACAATCTCGGTCTTGATTTGCTTTCACAATTTCAACACTATTGTGCGTTTCAATGGAAACGGTTTGTACGTTGTCCAGCTTGTTTGTTGTAACTGCGAGCTCAACTTCAAGTTTGTTGATTCGGCTTTCTTGGTCTTGAATCGCCTTGATTTGTCGCAAGTGACGTTCGTTGTGAATCTTTTCGGCAGCTTCACGTTCCTTCTTCATGAGTTGAATTACTTCAAGTAATACTTTCGTCACTTCTCCTTTCAAGACTCTTTCTGCTTTGTCAATCTGAGTCTTCAAACTGTGTTGATGCTCTATGAGTTCTTTCATATTGACTCGTGTATCCGTGTGTTGTTGTTCTAGTATTTGGTTTTGTTCAACCAACTTTTCTCCAATTGTTTGGCAAACAACATCACTGGATTCGGCCACTTTTGCAAATAGAGATGAAAATATGTCATTATTTTGATCATCCATCTGCACAAAGTTTTGAGGGGATCCAAATGGACTTCTATTCGGATCTGTGAGAACAACTGTATCAATAAGTTGCATCCCTTCTTCTTCAGGTGATTCGGCTTCTTGATTGAGATCACCAATTTCTTCTTCTAAGACTTCTGTTCTCGTGTAATTGTCTGCAAAAAAATCTTCATTTTCTAGAACAGGGTCCATGGTAGGCATGGTAGACTCGGTATGGTGTACTGGCAATACACTGGATAAATTCTCTGTGATTTGTTGTCTACTCTCAGTAGCAACTTCTACTGCAACTTCCACTGGTATATCTCTTCTTCTTTCTTCTGACATTTGTTCTCTTACTTCTTCTCGTACTGACACTTCTCCTCTTAATTCTTTTCTTCTTTTATCCCTTCTTGTAGCCATAATGAATTTTTAATTATTTCTTTTATTCTCCTTTTTGCTTTTGTTCGTAATTTTTTTTTTTTTTTTTTGTGTATCTTTTTCGCTACGAAACTTTTGATCTTTTTATATACCGTAGGGATTTTTCATTTTTAGGAGAGAGATATAGAGAGAACAGAAGCAAAAACATCCATAAAATTTTATTTATCTCCTTCTTAGGGAGAAGGAGAGAGAGATAGAGATAACAGAACACTTTCTTCAACAGGCAGAGAAACCAGTACTCATGCAATCTTCTGAGTCATAACCTCCTGGTGGTGAAGGAGCGTATCCTGGTCCTGAGTCACCACTGGACTCACTTTCCTCGAACATCGACCCGTTAGAGCTTGAAGATGAGTAGGTTTGATTGAAAAACCTAGTAAAGTCCACAGGAGGTCGGATGAACGGGTTGAGAGGCATCTGCTGAGGAGGCGGTGGAGGAGCAGGAACTTCTTGTGGAAGAGGTGCAAGAACTGCCAGACTTGGTGGAAACTTCGGAAGAGGCTCTTTCCACTTTCTCTTGTTCTGCCAACGGTTTCTCTTCACCAACGTCTTCTTCATATATGAAGCCAGGTTCACGCGGTGGTGATTCTGCAACTGCTTGGACTTGAGGTGAATTTGGTTCGTGCTCTTCTCCTTCTTATGATATTAACACCAGAGGGTTGCTTGGTGTTTCTCCAGCCTTTTTACGTCCGTCCGTTCGTGTTGCCCTTCGGGGTTGCTTGAGAACTTTCTCCCAAGTTCTCTGATTTGGATTACTCATCTCGTTCTCCTGAGATTCACTTGACACCATCTTGTAATTGCAAAAGAGTTCAAACAACAAAATCTTCCATAACAAATATTTCTCGGCTGTCTCCCAATATATAGGGCGGTCAGGAAGACTATCGGTTCACTTGCCGATGATGAATTAATTCTTCTTGCCGTCATTTAGAGTTTACGTGATGTGATGGATAGCGGCAAGGCTTCTCATTGGTCGAGATGGCGGTGGATGGGAAGAGATTTGATGGGCAACGGTTTAGAGGGGAGAGTTTAATGAGGGGTTAGGTTTTAATTGCTATGTGGGAGACGATTGTGATTTTTTAGCTGAGAGGAGGTATGGGGGTGCCGATTTGAGAGAGAGATGGTAAATCTGTTTGGAAAGATTTGATCTAGGAGAGGATTATGGGGGGAGGCTTAGGTTGGGTGGAGGAGGTTTAGGTTGGGTGGAGGTTTAGAAAGGATAGGAGTTTATGGGTGGAGGTTTGATGCCCAATTAAACTCTAATTTTCCTCCTTTATCTCCTGATTTCCTTCTCAAAAACGTGTACCACAGATATAATCACACTCAAACATCTCGTTAGTAGCAAAAATTACTTCACAAATAATTAATCACACATACCAATTATATTAAAACATCCACACGGCAATTCCCAATTAAAACACACAAATTTTGGAAATTAACAAAATTAACACATATATTCTAAATTTATAATTAGAAACAACTTCACATATTTTTACATGCAAATCAGATTCTAAAAAATTTTAGAAACTAACAAAAAGTATTTTAACAAGTTATATAAACATATATGCATATGCATGTAACACATAAAATAAAAGATTTAAACACATTAAATCACGTTATGCACATATATAATTAAATAAACACGGTAAAACACATTTTTTTTGGACAAATTGTTCATGCAAACAGATTAATTAATTTTAAAAACATGAACACATACTCATACATTGATTAACACATTAAATTATGCAATTTTAAACTAATTATCAAATAAAACACTAATTGCACATTTTATCAAATTAATTTGCATGACATATGATCTCACGTTAAATAACACATGCAAATACATAATTAAATTCCTAACACATATTGCAATTTTATCATATAAACATTTCGAATAAAATCATGCATATAAACACATAAAACAATTTATTCACGTAAAACAATTTATTTTGAGCACAAGTATCAATTTAAATTGAGAGATTAAGTCCAGTGATACTTAGCTCATTTCGATCATTCCCAACTCGTGCCTTAACGTAGAAAATCTCGTTTCGCATAAAGGCTTCGTGAGAATATCAGCAACTTGGTTTTCCATAGGGATATATTCGATCTTCAGATTTTTCTTTTCAACGTGATCCCTTATGAAGTGATGTCGAATGTCGATATGTTTGGTTCTTGAGTGAAGCATCGGATTGTGAGTGATAGCGATTGCACTAGTATTATCACAATAAATACTAACATCATCACAATTAACTCCGTAATCCTTCAATTGTTGCTTCATCCACAAAATTTGCGCACAACAACTTCCTGCAGCAATGTATTCGGCCTCGGCGGTACTAGTTGTGATGAAATTTTGCTTTTTGCTGAACCAAGAAACAGGCCTTCCCCCCAAGAACTGGCATGTCCCGGAAGTGCTTTTTCTGTCTATTTTGCAACCTGCAAAATCCGCATCTGAAAAACCCGTTAGAGTAAAATCTGTACCTTTTGGATACCACAATCTAACATTGATTGTGCCTTTCAGATATCGTATGATCTTCTTTGTTGCGGTGAGGTGGCTTTCTTTTGGATTTGCTTGGAATCTTGCACACACTCCCACGGCATAAGAAATGTCCGGCCTGCTTGCAGTAAGATATAGAAGAGAACCAATCATTCCTCTATATTTTGTTTGATCGACATCCTTTCCATCTTCATCTTTGTCTAGCCTTATTGATGTGCTCATTGGAATTTTGATCGATGATTTTCCATCAAGGCCAAACTTCTTTATCAAGTCACGGGTGTACTTTGCTTGATTGATGAATACTCCTTCTTTCAGTTGTTTGACTTGTAAGCCCAAGAAGTAATTCAATTCACCCATCATGCTCATTTCGAATTTATTCTGTATAAGCTTCGAAAATTTCTCACACAAAGAATTGTTAGTGCTTCCAAAAATAATATCATCAACATATATTTGCACTAATAAAATATGATCACCATCTTGAATTCTAAATAGAGTTTTGTCAACAAGGCCTTTGGTGAATCCACAGCTTATCAAAAACATTGACAAAGTATCATACCAAGCTCTAGGTGCTTGTTTCAACCCATACAATGCCTTTTTAAGTTTGTAGACTTTATCACCTTCGCCTTTTACCTCAAAACCTGGGGGTTGTTCGACATAAACTTCTTCTTCGAGTAGACCATTCAAGAATGCACTTTTCACGTCCATTTGATAAACGGTGAAATCTTTGTGTGCGGCGTAGGCTAGGAAAATTCTGATTGCTTCGAGTCTGGCCACTGGTGCAAAAGTTTCATCAAAATCTATTCCTTCTTCTTGAGAGAATTCTTTTGCAACGAGCCTTGCTTTATTCCTAACAATCATGCCTTCTTCGTTTGCTTTCTTCCGGAAGACCCATTTGGTTCCTACAACATTGTGGTTCGCCGGTCTTGGAACAAGTTCCCAAACATCATTTCTTTTGAATTGATCGAGCTCCTCTTGCATAGCATTTATCCAATCCGGATCATTTAGAGCTTCGTCAACTTCTTTTGGTTCAATTTGAGATAGATAACACGTGAACAATGCTTCCATGGTAGATGATCTTGTTTTCACGCCTTCATGGATATTCCGAATAATTAATTCTGGAGGGTGATTTTTTAGCCATCTTAAATCTGGTTGAAATGGGTGCATGGTACTGGGTGGATCCATTTGTTGTGAGCTGGCAGTGTTGTTTCGAATTTCATCATTTAATTCTTCTTGAAATTAATTACCAACTTCACATGCAACTTGATCACTAATTGGATCTCCAACCCGTACAGCATCCTCATTCCCACGTGAGGTATCACCACAAAAATCATTATTAAAAGAATTTCCTACTTCTTCTGGATGAGGGATGGGATTTTCTAGAGAATTAATTTCCAACTCATCCATTCCCTGCAAAACATCATCTTCACACGTATCATTAGTATCACAAAAATCAATATGACACTTGTTACCATTTTGTTCGAATTCTTCGCCCAGAGCATCATTTTTGATTTGTGATTTTTCATCAAATACCACGTGTATGGATTCTTCAACCACCATTGATCTTTTATTCAAAACTCTGAACGCCTTGCTGGTAGCTGAATATCCTAGAAAAATTCCTTCATCTGCACGCTCATCAAAAGCTTTTAGATGCAATTTATCATTAATATGAATAAAACATTTGCATCAAAAAATATGAAAATAACCAATATTTGGTTTTCTCCCTTTATAAAGCTCATATGGCGTCTTCTTGTACTGCTTATGGATCATGCTTCGATTTTGTGTGTAGCAAGCAGTGTTGATAGCTTCCACCCAATATCGCTTCGGGAGACCAGCAACACTAATCATCACTCGTGCGGCTTCTTTGAGCGTCCAATTTCTTCTTTCGGCAACACCGTTTTGTTGCGGTGTTCTTGCGGCAGATAATTGATGAGAAATTCCATGTGAATTGCAAAAAGCTTGTATAACTCCATTCACGAACTCAGTTCCGCGATCCGTTCGTATTTTTGATATTTGTAATTCTTTCTCATTTTGTAGTTGCTTCAACAGCTTCGGTAGAACTTGCTCAACTTCATTTTTCTTCTTGAGAAATACGGTCCAAGTGTACCTGGAAAAATCATCAACAACAACGGGAGTATATTTCTTACGACTTACACTTATTGGATCAACCGGTCCAAATAAGTCCATATGTAGTAAGCTTAGCGGTCTTGACGTTGACTCGTGTGTCTTTGATTTGAATGATGATTTGATTTGCTTTCCGCGTTGGCATGCATCACACACTTGGTCCTTCTTGAAGATAATATCTGGCAAGCCTTCAACTAGATTCTTCTTTGCAAGTTGAATGATAGTCTTGAAGTTTAAGTGGTTGAGCTTTCTGTGCCATTTCCAATTAGCTTCATTCGAATTTCTGGCCATTAAGCACACTGAATCTTTGCTAGTACTCCAATCAACAACATACATATTCTTTCGTCTTTTTCCAGAGAGAACAATCTCATTTGTGAGCTCATTTTTGATTAGGCAATTATCTTTAGAAAATTCTACAAGACAGCCTTTATCACAAAATTGACTAGTGCTCAACAAATTAAATTTTAATCCTTCAACGAAAGAAACATCTTCAATCTTTAATCCATTTTTCTTGATCGTGCCAACTCCTTTTGTGATTCCATAATTTTGATTTCCACCGAATATAACTTTTGGTCCATCGATTTCTTTGAAATTCACTATATATGATTTATCTCTAGTCATGTGGCGTGAGCAACCACTATCGATGTACCAAACATCCTGGAAAAAAGATTAATTAATTTTAGGTACCCATACTTGCTTGGGTCCTTTACTGTTAGTGATTTTTGGTAACCAAACCCACCTTGATCTTATTGAATTAAGATGAGGCGATTTGTAACCATTAGAGACACGATAATCCTAACTCACATTAGAAAATATTTTTGGCGCCGGGTTTTGAAAAATATTTTTATATTTTGGCACCTGGGAAGAGGATTGTTGCTTTGGTCTATAAAAAGCATTACATCTATTACACAACCAATCCTTTTGAGTGGGATAAAATTTCCCAACTTTATTTCTAGAAAAGCTTCCCTCTTTTCTATGAAATCTTTTTGCACTTGACTCTTTGGCATATCTTTGCTTGATGAATTTTTGTTGCTTTTCCGTGTAATCGAATTGTTTCGGCCTTTCAACATTCAACTTTGCTTTTTCATGATAGCCAAGTCTTTGTCTCATCGTGCTATTCTGACTTTTAACAAATTTTACTACTTGAACTTTATTATTTAAAGTAGTAGTAGAATTAGTCAGATTTTGAGGGGTTTGAGAACATGTGGAGTCATAACCGATTCTGGTTCTATCTCCTGATGGCTTTTGCATGCTCACCATTTTATCTATTATTTTAGACGAATTAGTGAACGTAGCAATAGTAGCTCTAAGATTATGTTCTCTAACCTCTCTTGCTTTACACTCTTCTTGAAGATGAATATTTTCATTCTTCAATTTACTCACTTCAAGTAAAGCATCTTGCAATTTTTTATTCATTTCTTCTTTTTCAAGAATTAGAATATTATTGCGCTCCTTGAGTTGAGGGTGAGTGAGCATAATCTCTTGACATTCTCGCATTAGATTGTCAATAGATTTACGAGAAAAAGAAGAATTAACAGAATTGAAAGAATTGGATGTTACCTCTTCTTCCTCTGCTTCAAGAGCCATAAGACAATCTTCACTTGTACTCAACTCAATTGACTTGCATACTAGCGTCGTATCATCATCCGAATATGAGCTTTCATCGCTTGATGATGAATCCTCTGAATCATCATTTTCGTTTGGTTCGTTGCTAATGAGAGCTTTTCTTTTGTCGCGCTTGAACCTTTTGCTTTCGGATTTGTTCGGCGTGGATTCAACATTTTTGCCTTGATACTTGCTAACGATTGGATACGGACAATTTATTTTAAAATGTCCGGGTTTGCGGCAATTGTAGCACAAATTGTTGTTTTCTTCGACTTTTTCTTCTTGTGGGGTGCGAGAGACGAATTTTCCACGAGCAGAATTTTTGTTGTCTCCTTTTCGCATAAACCTTCTAAACTTCTTGACAAAAAGAGCAAATTGTTCGTCAGTCATAAAATCAACATTATTTTCAACTGACCTGGAGGTTGACGGTTGTTCGGCCATTAGAGCAGAATTTCGAGCTTCATGAACATCATCATCTTTGGCCTTCATTTCGAACTCATATGCTTTTAGATCACTAAATAATTTGTCTGTAGATAACATTCTTAGATCTCGGTGATCGCGCATAGCCGTAACCTTCATATCCATGCAGATGCTAAGCCTCGTAGGATTTTGAGATTAATTTCTTTTTGGCTAATATTTTTGCCAAGATCACTAATCTCTCCAAGAACTTTGATCATTCGAGCTTCCATGTCTGCAACACTTTCATTTGAGAGCATTTTGAAATCTTCAAACTTCTTCATGGCGATTGTAAGCTTATTGTCTTTTTCTTGTTCATCTCCTTCGCCAATCTTGATGAGAGTTTCCCATATTTCTTTGGCAATGGCACACTTTCGGATCCTCGAAAATTTTGTATCATCAACGGCTTTGAATAGAATAACCTTGGTAATATTGTCAAGATTATTCCGCGTTCTATCGTCCGATGTCTATTCTGATTTTGGCTTTTGTATGTACTGTGGAGCATCTGGGGATATAACAAATGCCGTATTGACTTTTAATATTTCTATAGGGCCAGTGGAAATAACTTCCCACATTTCATCATGTAAAGCCGATAAGTGTACCTGCATACGAACTTACCAATCATCAAATTTATCAAGTGAGAATAATAGATTTTGAGCTAAATCTTTCTTCATCATCATCACGAGAGATATGAAAGATTAATCCAATTCACACACTTTGTAGAATGGATCAGCCTAGCAGTCAAAAACAGTTAACCCAGTTGGGCAACGTGTTTTAATTCCAAAGGTTGGTATAAACTGACTCAAATAGGCTACAGGCTCTGATACCAACTGTTGGTCCCAAAAGAGGTAAGGTGAAAGTCTAGGGGGGGGGGGGGGATGGTGAATAGACTTTCAAACTTTTTCGCATAGCACAACAATTGCTAAGACAGAGATAAACCAAAACTCTTAACTAGATTGTTAGAGTATGGTGCACAGCGGAAATAAATAAACATAAAGTGTGTGTGAGATTGTGTGAGCAGTATATCTCGTGTAGAGAAATTATGTAAAGAGCAGTAAGTAAAGAAAGCAGTAAAGAACAAAAGACAATTATAGTGGTTCGCGAGGTGGTGTAATCCTCCTACTCCACTTGCTCTTATCTCCAAGAGCAATTCACTATATCTACCACTCCTTGGTTCCAAGATACAATGAATTTCCGTGATCTAGTGCTTTGATCACAAAGCCCGCACTAATCACGCCCAGTGACACCACACTGCTGCTTCGGGTTTCATGTCGCCGCGCTACTATTCCAGGATTTCACGACTCCGCGTTAGTTTCCCCCCGTCTTCCACATTCCGGTAGAAACGTATCCCGTGATCTAGTGCTTTGATCACAAAGCCCGCACTAATTACGCCCAATGCCTCCGACACTGCTGCTTCGGATCTCACAGCTCCGTGTGACAATCCAGGATTTCACAGCTCCGTGCTACTTTCCTCCCTTATCTTGTTTTGCTCCAAAACAAGTGTTGTCTTGCTTCCAACTTCTGAGACTCTGTAGTTGATCTTCAATGATGCGCAGGTCTCTTTGATGAAGATAAACACTTTGGAATGATTTCTCTTGATAGCTCTGAGTGTTTTCTCTCTTTGAATATATCAAGTAAAGCACTTGATATTTTTGCTCTGTTTTGCTCTGTTTAAGAAATCTCAGAATATTTTCTTTTAAAGCTCTCTGAGTTCTTTTTCTTTTCTCACTTCTCACTTGAAGATTTTTGGTATGCTCTGTACCAAATGAGATTTTTGCTCTATGCTCTTTTAAGCTTTATTGCTCTATTCGTTCCCCTTGATGAGTTCGTATTTTCTGCTCTCTGCTCTTCACC